>NC_090933.1:489930565-490233595 GCF_040938575.1 Ambystoma mexicanum | reverse complement strand
TATTTATGGTAGAGCATTAAAAGAACAGCTTGATATGCTTGAATTGCCTTCCATGTGCACCTTGTTGCAATACATAGATGATCTACTTCTAGCTGCTGATTCTGAAGATGCTTGCAAGTTGGGCACCATGTTGCTGCTCATTCATTTAGCAGAGCAAGGGCATAAGGCTTTGTTGAAGAAATGTAAGTATTGTCGACAGGAGATTGCCTATTTGGGCTATGTCCTGTTGAAGGAGGGGAGAAGGCTGACAACTGAACGGATACAAAGCATCTCTGATATGTCTGTTCCAAATACACAGAAAGAGGTCAGAGCTTTAATTGGCATGGCTTCATATTGTAGACAGTGTATTACGAATCTTTCACTGTTGATAAAACCTATGTTGGCACTGACAAAGAAAGAGATTTCTTTGCATTTAGCATGGAACATGGATTGCCAGAACGCTTTTGATTTGCTTAAGTTTGCGTTGTGTTCAGCACCAGTTTTGGGCACACAAAATTACGAAAGGGCTTTGTTTTGTATGTGCATGAATGTGACGGGTGTGTGCTGGCTGTTTTGACACAGGAACATGGGGGCAAGAACAGGCCGGGCAGCAATCCACATTAGACCCTGTTGCATGCGCTTTGCCAAGATGTTTGAGAGCTTTAGCTGTTGCTGCTGCATCCGTAAAACAAAGTGAGGGTATGGTTTTAGGTCACTCTTTAACCGTGATGGTGCCCCAATGTGTAGACATTCTATTAAGCAGAACGCAGACTTGACATCTCACATCAGCTTGACTAACAAGGTACTATGCATATTCTATTTGCTATGCATATTAAAATTAAGAGATGTTTTTCATTGAATCCGGCTGAACTATTGCCTTCTCCACAAGAGACAGACTGCAGTGGCAAGATATCACATGATTGACTTTATGTTACAGAACAAGAAACCAAGGGCATAATTGATTTAACTGATACAGGCGCTTTTATTTATGAATAAACAATACGATACATACACCCTTAAAGAGTCCACAAGGGGAGCTATTTTGTGATGGCTCCTGTTATAAGCTACCGGATGGTACATCCACTGCTGCTTATTCGATAACCACGCTAAACACTGTTGTAGAAAGAAAACAAATTCCACACAATTCTGTGCAAGCTGCAGAGATTATTGCATTAACTAGAGCTTGTGAAATTTCTGAAGGGCTGTTAAGGATTTCAATCCGGCCGTACACCATGGTCTCTGCCTAGTATACACCGCACAACTGAAAAGCTTATTTTGTTATATGTCAATATTTTGAGTGATACACTACTCATATCACACCCCTTCTCTAATACCCTGGGTCATGATGGACCAGGAATCAGGCTGGTTGGTAAAGTTAATATTTATGTATTTATTTAAAATTCAAATAAAACATATGCTTTTTAATTGGGAGCAGCAATCACCAATGTGGTGACAATAACAGATAGGAAGGTATGTAATACACTTAAATTCACTCTTTACCAACACAAAATAGAAAACACCAGAGAAAAGGACACTTTTGGCTATTGTTTGGAAAGATAGCACTTAAGTTATGATTTACCCCTGCAATATTCCTCAACCCACAAATAAACAATTCTAAATAGATATATGGAAGCAGCATGTAATCAGGGATAAGGACTAATGATCAGAATTCAAATCCAACCTTCACTCCCCAAACAAGAGAGAAAAACGAATTTGAAACCCTACTGTTCAAAATTACATTTCTCAAATGGCTGAATAAAACACTGAAAATGTGCAAAAATCCTTAAATAAGTAACAATTTCGAGGGGAGGAACATTGGAAAGATACTAGTAGTCATAAGCAATAGTTTGAACAAAAGTAAACAATTCGAATTTAAATGGAAGGTTGAAAATAATTTAGAATAAAAATAACACATGTAAAACTTTGCAAAAATGTTGATTCCTGCCTAAAATTAACCAAACGGTTTTAATATAAACGGGTGAAATACACTGATTTTGAGTTGGGATGTAGCTATAGGTCTTAGGTATAATACAAATTTGAAATGAAGTCTCTAGCTATTAAGCTGAGGGAGAAATGCAATGTAGAATGAGAGGTGTTTTTAGAAAAACCGGGTGGTGAAAACAGAAAAGAAACTCAGTTTAGACAAGAAAATATTTACTATAGTTTTAATCTAGACAAGAGCATTCTGGCTAGAATACCAAAGTGCGACACATTAAGCTCTGGAGTTGATTCATGACTTCAACCCCAGATCCCCAGCCCCCGCTCTGGCGGAATCAGACCGACCACTCGAAATAGGATGGATAGTTAGAATTTACACAAGATAAAATGACTAAGGAAATGGCACTTAGCAAAATAATTCAAAGACAGGATTGCAATAAGGATTCCAACAAGGTTACAAGTTATTAAGGTAAGGATGGGATGGTTTAGAGATTGGGATAGGACAAGGCAAGGCAAGGTATGCTATGGTTTTCTATGGCTCCTATTAATGCTTACAGTCTACTTTAATTTAGGATTTTGGACCGTGAAGGGTTCTGGTCATCACACAGTGAAAGGGGCCCCTAGGGGTCCCTCGCGTTTTGGAAACAAGGCAAGTCACCACACACGATAGATACGCCAGACACGAGGTTGTATTCCCAAAGCTAGGGTTTATTGCAAAGCAAATAGTCTCAGTTGGCCAACTCGGTCTCACGCCCCGCGACGTGTATCTCTAGACCTTGAGGGACGCAAGAGAGCAAATTACGTACATCAGTTACATATATACAAAATGCATATCATACAATCAGCTGTGACACATTTAACACCGCCCTTTATTGGGTTTCTTTGAACTCGGTTTGATGATGGACAATTTCGACGAATATGACACCTTCAAATATCTATTCTAGCAACAATATGCAACCTTGTAAGTGTAGAGACAACTTTTCTTTATTGAACAGAACACAGTGCTTCTGTTCTTGTAAGCAAGCTACATACGGGGGAAGAGTCACATTCCAGACCTTGCTATCTTTGAGGTGCTATTCGTGGCCTGGGAGCCGACACGCTCTGCAGGTCTCGGAAAAGGGGGGCCGTAAGAAGAGCATAATTCAAGCCTTTAGCTGCTTTATTCTAACATTTTCTACCATATAACGAGACTGGCTGGCAGCTGTGAAATGATTAAATGCCCTGCGGCTCTCCTTCAAGGCTACATTCGGGAGGGAGCCGGGCATTCCTCTCCGGAGCTGCCTATGTTGTGTTTCAACAAACTCCTTATTAGCCTTGCGGCCTTGTCCTTTCACGTTCAGACAACAATGTTAACAGTCGAGCAGAGTAAGCAAAAATGTGCTGCAAAGCAGTTTGAACAGAAATCAATGAGCAATCGTTAGAGAACAATATGGCGATCCTTGTTACATCAAAATGGCCGCTCATTGGTCAAACTCGGAAACCTGTATTTCTATCGTTATATGCATGAGACGGTTGGTCTTCAGCCACCAAAATATGTTTGCTGTCAATCGTGAGAGGTGTCCATTTTTCTAGACCGACAATGGATCGGGTCTTAGCAAGGAATACTGGGCAAGTCTGGTTGGACAAGATCAGCTGGGCCATTCTGGTCACCGGACTGCACTGCACCGGCGCTTCTGGTTACTGGAGACTGGAGATCAGCGGGTGGCAAGTTTGGAGCAGGCATGCATCTATTAGTAGCACTCCAGGCTGGATCGGGATGCTTCCCTTGGGTTTTTGGGATTTTTTTTTTTGAATTTGAGGCCTAGCTGAAAAGGGGTTCTGCAATGCATAGGCTTTGCTTTGCAATGAAAATCTGGAATCAGGATCAAACAGGATGAAGAAATCAGGAACAGAACGCCAAGCAGGAATTCAGGAAGAAAGTCAGGAATCAGTGTGTGTGCATGCTGTCAAGGGCCCTTATTTATCATGCCAGGTGACATCACTACAGTATATGGTAGTGGTAGGCTTATTACCCACACCCATAATAATAGGATTGAGCAAGAGCATAGTTTCCGCCTTGCCCACGGCTGATTGGATCACAGAAAAAGGATGTCATGTTTATGGGGTGACTTTTACAATGTCTAGAAACCTCCCCTAGCTACTGGAACCAAAATCTAATTTTGCCACAAATACATATTTATACAGTTATAACCTTTGAGAAAATCATATACACATGTTACATATTTTGTGCGTCATATTTCAATCCAAACCCCAAGTCTGTGGGACCTGGCTTTGTCTTTCTGCTACATTTTGCAACATTTGGCAATTTTAACCATGAAAGATTTGGCCTAAAATTCCCCAATTTTGTACACAGATGCACATTTACCCCTGGGATGTGTTCGCACTATCAATACTTTCCCCGTAATCTGTCATTTTTTACAACTTCTGTTCCTTATGTTGTAATGAGTTCTACCATGTTTTCAAAGAAAGAGCATAAAATTAGATTTAGAACTTCCAAATTCTTGCAGCAAAGTTAAGTGTCTTTTAAAGTTCAGTTACAAAATAACTGTTAAAACCAAATTTCACTTGATCAGTTTTTTTTTATTTCCCCCAACTGTAAGCATCTGTCAATTCCTTTGAAGCAGGATGCGGGGCCTCCCTCTTGTTTGTAAGTTTTATTGCCCCTCCCACTTGACAGGTGAGAGTCTCGGCCTGCTATTGTCCGAGCCTGGAGCAAAGACAAATGTCTGATGAGCTTGGGAAGTACCTTTTTCCTGGTGCATTCAAAGTCCTCCAAGCTAGCAATTAGCACTTTCCTGTTCCAGATGTTTATGAGGCGTCACCCTTCGTCAGGGCTAGCAACTGGCAGAGCAAGTTTTTTTTATATAGTTTGCCAATTTAGCCTATAAGTTTTAACTTTTATTTTCTCATTTTACATCTTGACTTAAATCTATGGAATCAAAAAAGTTTATAGGTGCACTTTTACCAGCAACAAATCCCTTTACATTTCTAAGTAATCAGGTCTTCACACAACAATGTATTTTCTCTCTTCAGTCTCTTTGAATTCGGTTTTCATCGCCAGCAAATACACACTATCTGCAGCGATAGTTCTGTTCTTGAGTGCTGGAGTTGTTTTGCATCAATAGATGTATTTAACAGGCATCTATTTAGAGTCTTTCTCTGAACAGCTGATTCTTGATACTTTTGCGAAGAAAATAGAAGCATTTCCTGTGTAAAATGAAAACAAAGTCCCTGGTTGATTTTCAAAGATACTTTTGACAGGAGCTATCCTTCAAGTGAGTCCCGGTTCCTCTGAGACACAATGGATGATCCTGGGTGATCCTGGGCATTGCAGGGCCTTTTTAACCACAGTGGTTCATGAGAAATGGATCGATTTAGCACCAAGCAGTGCTTTTAAGGTTGAAAGATGTCATTTTAAAGAGGCATTTTGGGTTTTCAGCAAAGTAATGCTGCCTCTTTCCCTTCACTCCATGTTAAATGTTGCAGAGCACCCTGGCACATGACTGCAGTGTGTACTCTGTTCCACCCCACCTGAAATTTGTGTGGCAGGGTGGTGCAGCCATTTTCTGGTTGTTGCAAAAATGCAGTTTAGAGATTTTGCGCGTACAGGAGTTAGTGCAGCCATTTTGCTGTTTCCTGCACCAAAGCAGCAAAGTGATGTAGCATAGCACAGCTGAGTGGGTCAAAATATCACACAGATCCCCCCCCTGACTTTCTCTGGACTTCCAGTCGTGGGGGAGTCGGGCAAGTGGGATTTTTTCCTTGAAAAACCAGGTTCAGTCTGGTATACGTCCTTCTTCCATCAGCGAACAATGCAACATACTCTCCTCACTGCCTCTGGTTGGAATGTGCAACAATACCCTTAGCCTTCTCTCAGGTTTTCTTTTCTGGTGTGGAGCGACACCGCATATTTTCTTGGGTTTTCTTTTCCGGGTTGCCTAGGTAGGCGCAACCAGTACGAATCTATAAAAGAGAACACAAACCGGTTATGACAATTTCCAGCTAACTGTCCTCCAATTAGGATGACAGCAGTGGGATACGCATGCATTCAGTGACAACTGAAATATTCCTATGCTTCAGACGTATCTCCCACTGGGTTTTCTATGGACTCCTCTATCTGTTCTAAAGATTGCCTGGGGTGACAACTCTTTAGCTGATTGATGTTGACCCACTTCTATTCTGTCAAGTTACCCTTGGGGATGCAGATTCTGTAGGCGACTGGTGAGATTTTGTCCACAATTTCAAAAGGTCCCCTCCAGGTAGGCATAAATGTGCACTCTTTGGTCTGGTTCCTTTCTAAATTGTACAAGTAGACCCTGTCTCCTTCTTGGTATTCCTTGTTGGTTGTCTTTAGATCATAGTGGGTCTTCATGCTGTCTGCAGATCTTTCTAGATTCCGCTGAGTGTACGCAAAAGCATGTTGAAGGTGTTTTCTCAGATTCTAAACATACTCATGAGTTGTTGAGGCATTTATCAATGTCTGCTCTTGTGTTCTATAGAGCAGATGCTGGGGTAGCACCATCCTTCATCCAGTCATTAGCTCAAATGGAGACATTTTAGTTGCAGAAGAAGGGTTAGATTTGACGGCCATCAGGACAAGCGATAATCGGATTTCCCAACTTGGCTCAGAGTCTCCCACAAACATTTTTAGTATGCTCACAATGGTTTAATTGTACCTCTCAACTCCACCACTAGAGGACAAGCGGTATGCCATGTCTAGTTTCCTTTTTACCCCAAGTATCTCCCACATCTTTGTCACCACTTCGCTGGTGAAGTGACTGCCTCGGTCTGACTCAATCCTTTGAGGTAGTTCAAAATGTGAGAAGATGGGATTGATCATCAGGGCAGCTGCTGTTTCTGCCTTGCAATTTGGGGCCCGGGAGACATTCCACCCATTTAGTAAACAAGCATGTTACGGTTAACATGTACTTGTTCCCCTTAGAGGAGCGAATCACGGGCCCCATGAAATCTACTTGTAAATCTAAGGCAGTATAATCCCCCTCTTTTGGGGGGGAGCTTGGGGTGTGAGTGATGTTTGCTGAAATTGTGCACACACAAGACTCCCCTTCAAGTATTGGTCGAGGTCCTACCCCATGTGTGGCCAGTATGCAACCTATCGCAAGATTTCTAATGTAGTATGAAACCCTTGATGACCGTCTGTGGCTGCATCATGGGCGTGACTTAGCCTCAGGTTTCAGAATGAGGTAGGGACCACCCACTGGTCACAGCCAAATATGAATCTCCTTACCAACAAACCGTGTTGGATTCGGAACATTTTTAGACATTTCATCAATACCCTGAGGTCCTCTTTCCCAATGAAATCTGTATCCATCAGTGGAAAGTTCTCAGGGTCCTCAATGTGTTGATAAAATTTACCTATGCTTGGATCCCCTTGTTGAGTCATGATTAAATCAGCATCTGGGGTCTCCTTACTCCACTGGGCTGTTGAGAGTTCATTGTGAGCATTTGTCTGAGACCTAGTGATAGCAGTGACCTGGATTTCCCCCAACAGAGACTCGATCTCAAGGAGATCCCCTTGGATGGCTCTGGTTTTGGCCAGTGGATCAGCTAAGACATTTCCAGTTTTGTCTGGCCCCTCTATTTTGAAATGACCCTTGATCTTCTTCCAATAGATGGTCATCCCACTAGAGGTGACCAGATCCTCAATATTTTGGATGAGTTTGCCATGTTTGAGTGGTTTGTTGTTAACACAAAGCACGCCTCTGGTTTTCCAATTTACCAGGTGGTCCACAAACCCGTTCCGGACATAATCTGAATCAGTGTTTGACCAGTTTGTGGACTTGGTGTTGGACATCAGTGAGGACGGCTTGATGAATTGCCATCAGCTCTGCCACCTGACTACTATGAGGACCAATTTTGTACCCAGCGGAGGGTTCCGGGGCATCATTCACCCAGGCATTCCCAACGCCGGCCACCAGTTCCTTTTCCCCGTTGTTGTCAACATGGTAGGAGCCCCCGTCCACATAAATAGTGGGCATTCCCTCGCACTTTTCTTCATAGACTTTGTGCAGGGAATTCAGGTACGCCTCCATGTTGTCCTGGGTTTTAAGACTTTCATCCTCGATACAGTTTTCTCTGGCACAATCATGCAAGTCAGCCAGAAGTTGCGCGAGGGGACTCTTCTTGTTCTGGCCATATCTGACCTCCACAGGAAAGGTTTGCATTGACAGAATCCAGGAAGTAATTCTGGAACTACTCACATTTCCGGTCCGGATTCTGTCACTTTGGAGATATTGCAAAGGCTGGTGTGGAGTCTCCACTATGATGTGTTCCCCCTGGATGAAGGGGCGGTCATTTTTCAATGCCCACACTATTGCTAGGAGTGCCTTCTCACAATTGTTGAATTTTTCCTCCGCAGAGGATAAAGTCTTGCTTGCATAGGAGATGACTTTATGGACCTTGTCATGCTTTTGATATAATACTGTGTTCATGCATGTATTCGAGAACCCTGTCTCCAAGAAGAACTCCTTGTTTTGGTAAGCTAGGCAAGGAGAGGCTTCTTTTGAGTTGCTTTACTGCCTCGGAATGTTCTGGACCCACTCCCATTTGACCCCCCCTTCAACAGATTTATTGGGGGTCTTGTGATCTCTGCGTACTCCTCAATGAACTTGCTACTGTAATTAGTCAGTCCAAGGAGGCTCCTTAGCACACGCAGAGTTGTGGGGTCTTTTAGTTTCAGGAGTGCTTCCACTTTCTTTTCCTGGGGACAGAGACACTCAGGAGTTACCTCATACCCCAACAAATTGACACGGGTCCTAAACCACTGTGTCTTTTGGAAGGATAGTTTTGCTCCGGCAACCCTCAACTGTGTCAGAACATAACAGATTTCTGCTATATGTTCCTCCACAGTTGAGCTTTTGATCAGGACATCATCTAACCCTTTCACCTAAATCGGGCATGTTACATTTGTTGCTGGAGTTGATGTATCCGAAGGGAGTCCGGGTCCATGTGTACTGCAGCCGCCCGAAGGTAAAGGACAGCTTGTATTGGTCCTCCCTACTGACAGGTACGATCCAGTACCCATTGGTCAGGTCAATGTCAGTGTAAACCTTTGACACCTGGATCTGGGCCAGTCCCTGGTCAATGTAGGGGAGAGGCAATCGGGACATATAGACCTGTTTGTTTAGCTCCCTTAGGTCAGCACAGAGTCTCCACTTGCCATTTGGCTTTAAAATCCCCAGCACCGGATTATTAAAAGGTGCTGTGGACTGGGCGAATTATCCCTTGGGACTCAAGGTTTTTGATGATTTCCGTCAGGGACTCCATGGATGCGAGAGGCAAGCGGTATTGCTTCACAAACACTAGATTCATGCCAGGGTCTGTGGGAATTGTTGTTGCATGGATTTCGGTGCAACCACAGTCATATGAGTCCACCGCAAACAGATCTTGAAAATCTAAGAACACCTGCTTCAACTTTTGCTTTTGCTCCAGAGTCTCACAGGCATCAGCTAGGTTGACTCTCTCTTCAACCATTTGCCTGAAGCCCGGAAAGACTTCTGCTTTGGCTATTTCAGCGGCCTTCTCTAGCTGGGTGGAGAGGTCCCTGGTTAAAGTATTGACCTGGACAGAGGGTTTCAGGCTGGGGAGGCAGTCCTTGTGGACCTGGAAGATCACCTCATCCCTCCTGATGTCACAGGTCACCTCTTCCTCACCATAAGGGCAGGAAGAGTACACCAGGAAATTCCCCCCTTGACGGGTGAAGATCCTGTCAGGTGTTATATCTTTGTCGTTATCATTGTCAAAACAGTCATTGGGGATTGGTCCTATCAGTTCATTACCTAGATCTATTAAAAAATGTCCGTCATCAACCGCCATTCCAATAATGGTGCCTGCGCTCAAAGTGACACTCCTACGATCACTGTTATCCATCAATATTGGAATGGTGTTGTGTTCTACATTGACTAATGGTGTTGGGTTTAACCCCAACCCTTGCTGTTGGAGATGGGCGTTGAGGTGAACATATGCGTCAGGATTTTGCAGTTTCTGTCCTCTTTTAATGTTTAATTCAAGTGGGAATAGTCGGGTCCATCCTGGGATGGTGATTTCCTCTCCAATTTGAACTTCAACTGCAATTGGGCTGCCTGAAATGCTTTTTCTGAATCCTCAAAGTCCATGGGATTACCCCCTAATCGGGACCAGGTTTTGTAATTGATCAGGTCCAAATTAATGGCAAACGATTGAGAATGTCACTGCCTAAATAGAATGCAGCAGGGACATCTCGCACGACCCATCGATTATGTACTATGCTTTTGTTTCCAATAGAGATTTTGAGCATACAGGTGTTTGGAATTGGGAGTTTCCAGATCCATTTCCCATTCATCAATTAATTTAAACGTGGGAATGGCTCAATATTTTGGGAGTTTTCGGAACATGGCACTGTTGTTCACGCACAGTCGGACGAGAAAAGATTCCTTCCCCTCATTTAACTGAATAGGGATGAATAACTGTTCTCTAAATTTCTGAATGTCAGCTAAACTTTGAGCTGGTTTCTCATTACTCTTGTCTATGGAATTGGGATTTTCAGATTGTGAATTGGTATACAATTTCAAAGTATTTCCTTTCAGTGTGGAATGCCACTTGAAACTGGAAGGAAGGTTGATTGTTAGAAATGGACAGGAGTCCCCATCACCATTTTGTTGCCCTACAGCAATTACTGTCACGTCAGGTACTTAGTTGTTCTGAAAATGGAATCAATATGATCTGGTTTTTGTTCAACCATGTGGCATGGTTTTTATTTTATTGGCCCATTAGTTCCGGGTCCAGAGGACCTTGTTCACACAGTCTATTATGGGGGTCTACCTTTGCAGATGACATTCCACAGTAGACAGGGTGTGCCCTGCGGAGTCACGACTATGACTGGGTGTTTCACCTTGTGTCGCCCCATTTTAATTTCCAGATCTGCAGTCCCCTCGACAGGAATTTCATTCCCATGGAAGTTCTGAAGTTGTCCAGGAAGAGGGGTGAGCGGGATCTGGTATCTATCCCCCTTCCTGAATTCAGCTGATCAAAGGCCCACTTTTACAGAAGAGTTGCTTGGGATCCAGTGTCCACCAGTGCCAACACTGTACACTGCCCTAGTACTTGGACAGGGGCATAACATCTTCCTTCCTTCTCCTTAAGGGGTCAAAGATAATGTGCCTTTTGGGCAAGTTGGTTGGTCAATTTCCTGATTCTTGACTCTGACACAGGGGTAGTTTGGGCATGATTCTGTGTGGGAGCTTGAGGACCTGCAAGAAAAATGTGACAGTTGGATATTTGGGGAGTTTTGGTCTCCCCTTTTTCTGGTTCTGGGCCGCCCCCCCTTTTTGGAGGCAGTCACCAGAATTGGTTGGACAATTTGCTTCCCTTGATGCTCATTTTGGGGTTCAATGATGGGTGATTCTGTCTCAATCCCCACATCCCGCCATTCTTCCTTAGGATCTCTTGGAGCCATTTTTCTTTGGGAGGGGTTTCCCCGTCCCTTAAGGAGAAGATCTTTTTCCCAGAATCCTCTAAGGATTCTTCCCCTTCAAATTGGAGGACACTAATCTCCTCCACAAATTAGGCATTTTTGGGTTCTTTATTTCTCCTACCCACCCTCAATTCCCTGAGTTGCAGACGTTCGTGGGCAGGAGATGTTTGTTCTGGTTCCTGGGTTTCCTGTGGCTTTTCATGAGTGAGGAAGGAAGCTTCACACCTCCCTTTCCCAGTGTCCCCTCCTCTGAAACTGGTGAGTTGTTGGTGTGCTCCCCCGTCATTTTTCTGGAGTACCAGAGCCTGGGTTTGTGGGGTTCTGAGCCGCCATGTTCATCTGAGGGTTCTGTTGAGCCCTCAACATTTGACCCAGATCCTGGGACAGGTTCTGGACCTGGCGCTCCAGTTGAGACACCCGTTCCGCTGGTACGGGGGTCTCTGGACAACCGTAGGTGAATCGCAGGAAGGGTAACTATCTCTCCTCCCATAGTACCCTGGGTGTGGAGAATTTTGGTAACCCTCCACCCTTGGCCTCCCCTCTCCCGGGTTTGGCTGTCTGTGCTCTTGAAAATAGGGAAAGAAAGGATGGTGGTTCTGTAGGTTTGGGTTTTGAGTGTACCGGGGAAAGAAACTCAACCCGGCGTTTGGGGGATTACTGCCCTCCTGGGGAAAGTTAGGAGGGAAGTTTCCTGGGGTGGTGCCTACCTGGCTGGATTCCCCCTTTGGCTGGGGGAGTCCACACACACCCCAGGGTGGGTCTGTTACCCTTGTATCGGGGGCTGATGTAATCAGGGGAGTTAGGAGTCCCGTTTTTGGGATTACTTCCCTGACTACCGCCTATCTTGGATTGGCCTGAGGGCCTTCTGGCTCTTTGATTGGATGGATTTTGTACAGGTATATTTTTAGGCCCCCCATCTACAGATCTAAAATGGGGGCAACCTTCACCTCCGCCATTTTAGCAGCATCAGGGTTGTTGGCTGGTTGGGGTTTTTGTTTGTGTTTTTGTTATCTGCCTGTTTGTGTACCTCATAAATGCGGGTCGCCTGTTCTATGACCCAGTCCAGTGATCTTTTCTCATGAATGTCCCTCACCAGCTGGGTCATTATATATTTGGAGAGTGCATGAAAGAAGGTGGTGAAGAACTCCCGACTATCTGTGCGCACCCTCCTGGTGGTCTGCGCAAAGGCGTGTTTGAGCTCCTGCAAAAATTCTTGTGGGGCCTGACCTTCCCTGCACTGCAAATTGTAGGCCACCTTTGCGGCCCTCTTGGGGGTTTCTCTGTGCAGAGAAATGTTTTAAGATGGCCGCCCTGTAGGTGGACCATCTTGAGTGGTTCTGATCCTCCGGTCCCGCAAAGACACTGGAGTATTCAGGGGAAAATGTCAATTTCACATACTGTATGCAATTCTGGCTGTCCTTCATAGGAAAAGTGTCCATCATTTGTTTCATATGATTCTAGGTGTTCCCAGACATAATACTTTGCATTTTTATGATATGGAGTTATAACACTCCTAATGGCCTTGATCTGCCTAAGGGGATCTTTTTGCATAGCTCTCTTAATTTTGTTTGGTTCCTTCGTTTTAGTTACCTGAGCTCACTCGTCCTCAGACTCCGAGGCACTGATACTGGAGGTGGCTTCTTGATCCTCTAGGCACTCCCTGATTCTGCAAGCTTGAAAATGGCTTACAGAATGTTGGGGCCTAGTTTCCCTATTCCTATGGTGCTCAGAAGAGCCTTTTGACTCTCCCCTGCTCCCAGGATTGGCGGAGTACCCCCCCCCCCACTGCCCTAACTGGGTAGAGGTCTTCAGGAACTCTTTTTAGGCTTTATTTCCTGGAGATCCCCACCGAATTTCACAAACTGATCTTTTGGAAGGCAGTATTTTTGTGGATCCAATTCCCCGACTCTCCCCTCATAGGAGTCTTCCTGTTCAAAGATATCATCCCTAACATTTGGGGATCTGTACAGGGACACCTGTCCATCAATTTCTGGGGGGCGCGGATATGTCAGTCCCATCTTACCAACCCTATTGAATTCTGCCATCCCTATGGCCTGCGGTTCATATGAGCCAGTAGACATGAAGCTGGCTGTGTTCATGGTACTGAATGGGTTTGTGTCCCTGAGTATAGAGGTCCTGATGTTATGATCAGGGTTTACCCTGTACATCTCTACATGTTCAGGGTCCCTCCAGTTAGAATTTGGTCAATCACCCTCTTTCTCTAATCATGCTACCTTTTCTTTTTCAGCCCCTATTTCCTGGTGATAAACAGAAATCTGAGCCTTTTGTTCATCTATCAAGGCATTACTGGTCTCAATATTCGCTCTTGCATTGCTACTTGTTGGTGGAGTTCATCAATCTTTTCACAGAGGGACTCATTGTCCCTCTGCGCTTCCTGCATGTTTTGGGAGCAATGGGACATTCTCTGTTGCAAGTGATTCATCTCCTGGGTTTGGATGTCTTTGGCTTGGTTCTGTTCTTGAATGCTGGAGTTCTTTTGCAGCATGGATACATTTAACAGGCATCTATTTAGAGTCTTTCTCTGAACAGCTGATTCTTGATACTTTTGTGAAGAAAATAGAAGCATTTCCTGTATAAAATGAAAACAAAGTCCCTGGTTGATTTTCAAAGATACTTTTGACAGGAGCTGTCCTTCAAGTGAGTCCCGGTTCCTCTGAGACACAATGGATGATCCTGGGTGATCCTGGGCATTGCAGGGCCTTTTTAACCACAGTGGTTCATGAGAAATGGATCGATTTAGCACCAAGCAGTACTTTTAAGGTTGAAAGGTGTCATTTTAAAGAGGCATTTTGGGTTTTCAGCAAGGTAATGCTGCCTCTTTCCCTTCACTCCATGTTAAATGTTGCAGAGCACCCTGGCACATGACTGCAGTGTGTACTCTGTTCCACCCCACCTGAAATTTGTGTGGCAGGGTGGTGCAGCCATTTTCTGGTTGTTGCAAAATGCAGTTTAGAGATTTTGCGCGCACAGGAGTTAGTGCAGCCATTTTGCTGTTTCCTGCACCAAAGCAGCAAAGTGATGTAGCATAGCACAGCTGAGTGGGTCAAAATATCACACAGATCCCCCCTGACATCCTCTGTACTTCCAGTCGTGGGGGAGTTGGGCAAGTGGGATTTTTTCCTTGAAAAACCAGGTTCAGTCTGGTATACGTCCTTCTTCCATCAGCAAACAATGCAACATACTCTCCTCACTGCCTCTGGGTGGAATGTGCAACGATACCCTTAGCCTTCTCTCAGGTTTTCTTTTCTGGTGTGGAGCGACACCGCATATTTTCTTGGGTTTTCTTTTCCGGGTTGCCTAGTTAGGCGCAACCAGTACGAATCTATAAAAGAGAACACAAACCGGTTATGACAATTTCCAGCTAACTGTCCTCCAATTGGGATGACAGCAGTGGGATACGCATGCATTCAGTGACAACTGAAATATTCCTATGCTTCAGAAGTATCTCCCACTGGGTTTTCTATGGACTCCTCTATCTGTTCTAAAGATTGCCTGGGGTGGCAACTCTTTAGCTGATTGATGTTGACCCACTTCAATTCTGTCAAGTTACCCTTGGGGATGCAGGTTCTGTAGGCGACTGGTGAGATTTTGTCCACAATTTCAAAAGGTCCCCTCCAGGTGGGCATAAATGTGCACTCTTTGGTCTGGTTCCTTTCTAAATTGTACAAGTAGACCCTGCCTCCTTCTTGGTATTCCTTGTTGGTTGTCTTTAGATCATAGTGGGTCTTCATGCTGTCTGCAGATCTTTCTAGATTCCGCTGAGTGTACGCAAAAGCATGTTGAAGGTGTTTTCTCAGATTCTCAACAAACTCATGAGTTGTTGAGGCATTTATCAATGTCTGCTCTTGTGTTCTATAGAGCAGATGCTGGGGTAGCACCATCCTTCATCCAGTCATTAGCTCAAATGGAGACATCTTAGTTGCAGAAGAAGGGTTAGATTTGATGGCCATCAGGACAAGTGGTAATCGGATTTCCCAACTTGGCTCAGAGTCTGCCACAAACATTTTTAGTATGCTCACAATGGTTTAATTGTACCTCTCAACTCCACCACTAGAGGACAAGCGGTATGCCATGTGTAGTTTCCTTTTTACCCCAAGTGTCTCCCACATCTTTGTCACCACTTCGCTGGTGAAGTGACTGCCTCGGTCTGACTCAATCCTTTGAGGTAGTTCAAAATGTGAGAAGATGTGATTGATCATCAGGGCAGCTGCTGTTTCTGCCTTGCAATTTGGGGCCCGGGAGACATTCCACCCATTTAGTAAACAAGCATGTTATGGTTAACATGTACTTGTTCCCCTTAGAGGAGCGAATCACGGGCCCCATGAAATCTACTTGTAAATCTAAGGCAGTATAATCCCCCTCTTTTGGGGGGGAGCTCGGGGTGTGAGTGATGTTTGCTGAAATTGTGCACACACAAGACTCCCCTTCAAGTATTGGTCGAGGTCCTACCCCATGTGTGGCCAGTATGCAACCTATCGCAAGATTTCTAATGTAGTATGAAACCCTTGATGACCGTCTGTGGCTGCATCATGGGCGTGACTTAGCCTCAGGTTTCAGAATGAGGTAGGGACCACCCACTGGTCACAGAAAAATATGAATCTCCTTACCAACAAACCGTGTTGGATTCAGAACATTTTAAGACATTTCATCAACACCCTGAGGTCCTCTTTCCCAATGAAATTTGTATCCATCAGTGGAAAGTCTCAGGGTCCTCAATGTGTTGATAATATTTACCTATGCTTGGATCCCCTTTTTGAGTCATGATTAAATCAGCATCTGGGGTCTCCTTACTCCACTGGGCTGTTGAGAGTTCATTGTGAGCATTTGTCTGAGACCTAGTGATAGCAGTGACCTGGATTTCCCCCAACAGAGACTCGATCTCAAGGAGATCCCCTTGGATGGCTCTGGTTTTGGCCAGCGGATCATCTAAGACATTTCCAGTTTTGTCTGGCCCCTCTATTTTGAAATGACCATTGATCTTCTTCCAATAGATGGTCATCCCACTAGAGGTGACCAGATCCTCAATATTTTGGATGAGTTTGCCATGTTTGAGTGGTTTGTTGTTAGCACATAGAACGCCTCTGGTTTTCCAATTTACCAGGTGGTCCACAAACCCGTTCCTGACATAATCTGAATCAGTGATTGACCAGTTTGTGGAGTTGGTGTTGGACATCAGTGAGGATGGCTTGATGAATTGCCATCAGCTCTGCCACCTGACTACTATGAGGACCACTTTTGTACCCAGCGGAGGGTTCGGGGGCATCATTCACCCAGGCATTCCCAACGCCGGCCACCACTTCCTTTTCCCCGTTGTTGTCAAAATGGTAGGAGCCCCCGTCCACATAAATGGTGGGCATTCCCTCGCACTTTTCTTCATAGACTTTGTGCAGGGAATTCAGGTACGCCTCCATGTTGTCCTGGGTTTTAAGACTTTCATCCTCGATACAGTTTTCTCTGGCACAATCATGCAAGTCAGCCAGAAGTTGCGCGAGGGGACTCTTCTTGTTCTGGCCATATCTGACCTCCACAGGAAAGCCTTGCATTGACAGAATCCAGGAAGTAATTCTGGAACTACTCACATTTCCTGTCCGGATTCTGTCACTTTGGAGATATTGCAAAGGCTGGTGTGGAGTCTCCACTATGATGTGTTCCCCCTGGATGAAGGGGCGGTCATTTTTCAATGTCCACACTATTGCTAGGAGTGCCTTCTCACAATCGTTGAATTTTTCCTCCACAGAGGATAAAGGGCCTCATTACGACCCTTGCGGAAATGGAAAAATGATGGCGGAAATGCAATACCGCCATCGAACACCGCTCGTTGCGATCATGACCCGTCACCGTAAAGTACGATGCCATTAGCGACACCGCAGTGAACGGCAACGCTAACTGCACCAAGTACGCGCACGCGCGCCTTGCAAAACCGGAATCACCGCCATGGCGCAACGGTACGCGAATTCTGACCCTAGCGGACATGTACTGAACGCCATCAAGCACGTCGTAAAGTACCATTCCGCCATGGCGAGAAATACGGCAACGCGAACCAACCGTAAATGGCCCACTGAGTGCCTGTACTCCACTCCCTGGCCTCATTGCACAACTCCTGGCAGGCGCAATGTACTCACACTATGCAACCAGTGAAATCCACTATTCACCCATGCATGCCAACGTAGAAAAGCATGCAGGGGCTCAAAGCGCCCCGTGAGTGGGCATCCATGTACGGCATGTCACCATAGCCGTACTGACGCAGCACAGGCATGTGAAGGTACAACACATCAAAATGAAAATCAAGAACACATGACACAAAACAACAGTAGTCCCCCATCGCTTGCCACCAGCGCAAGGCAACATCCACAACAGCATCCTGAGGGGGATTGCACCAGCCCTGTACTCATGCCAGTAAACAAACCAACCATCAGCAGAAGCATGTACCACACAAGTCGGCAGAGTGACTGAGCAGCCAGGCTCATCCCAAGAGGGGCCGATGGGAGCTGCAGGGCACAGATGGCATCAATACAGAAGCTATTCCAATGGACATGACCCCAGTCCCCCTCCAACAAACGCACGCAAACACAGTCACCTGTGACCAGCCACATTCTGAACAACCCATCATTCCACCAATCGACCTGGCTGACAGGCACCAGTCGGGCAAAAGCCAATCCCCCGCCCCTGAACAGCACATCATGTAAACAGACACAATGGCAGCCTCTATCCGTGACCATACTGTGCTACGTAGGCAAACGCGGCCAGTACTGTACCACACAACTC
The DNA here is from genome assembly GCF_040938575.1 of Ambystoma mexicanum. Lineage (NCBI taxonomy): Eukaryota > Metazoa > Chordata > Amphibia > Caudata > Ambystomatidae > Ambystoma > Ambystoma mexicanum. Next base: position 490,215,420 of record NC_090933.1, on the reverse strand, counting down.
AACTCAGAAGGCGGAACACAAAGCAGATCATCACGCAATACATACCGCCACAAAGCGAAAATCGCCACATCACCTGCAAAGAACAACGCAACACGACAAATATCGGAATACAATTTAAATGCACATCCAAATGACAAAGGCCCCACATCAATTTGCAAAATCCCACCAAAACAACCATCATCACCGAGGGCTGCATCTGCAATAATTGACCGGCTTCCACTTGTGTGACGCCCTGTACCATCATGGCACACAGGGCTTACATCAACGTTCCAAAAGGCAACATGGAAGCGGCAAGAACCGCAGGTCCGTCCCATGAGGCAGGCACTAGTCGAGCTGAAAGGCCGAAATGTTGCACCTAGCCACCAGTACAGCGTAAGGGCATGTGGCCCATTGGCGATCGTCCCATATGATCGAAATGGTGCTCCACTGATTCACCCGAAGCTGCAGGAGTCGAGAGTAAAAACCATCTGGAGGAGTGGCGTAGAGATGGCATCTGCAATAGGGCAGGAGATACCTGTCACCCAAAAGAAACACAAATCAACCGATTGCATTACGGGACTCATGATGCATTACAATCTTCATTCAACACACCAAATCCACACCCATATGCATGCTAGCCCACTCCAAAGGAATATACACACCCCTAATCCAGTATCGAATCACAACGAAACCAATCGAGCTAAATACACCATTGGCAACGTCGGTTACTGTGCATGCGTCCGTCAAGATAGAACCCATGACATGGGATTAGTAACGTGCCTAGACACAAGTGTATGAAGGCGCGTCGAGACAGGGAGGATCCGACAAGGGCAGAGAGACGTATGTCCCACTATGGCAGCCTTGCATCACATAACGCAGGGGAAGGGGAGTGAACCAAAAAACCCATGTACATGGCAGACCCTAAACGGATTCATCAGTCCATGCATCCACACATCATTCCCTCATCCCGCAATGAAAACGCATGAATATTCACTCACATAATATGTGAAACTTCCATCGCGTCTGTGCGTAATGCAGTCCGCAAAAACCACTGTGCCCCTGGCCGGATCTGTAGTGTTGTGAAGCAAGATGGATTTGGGAACGTCCTGCCTCATCGTCCACTACGCTATTGCGCATCCCCTTCAATTCATATCATTCATTGCCTGCTCGTTATGGGCCATGTCCCAAGGACATTCTACAATAGAACGTTACATTTCCAGCCAGACCTGTGGGCGTATCCTCGCCGCTACTTCAAAACCCAAAATGCTGGCCTTCGAATTCCTCACTTGCAACATTACGTCGAAAAGGCTTCTGTGAACGCTTGCATTCACAATTACATCAATGTAGTGCGGCTGTGTGTCATGATGCTAACTGGCTGCAATCACAAATGGGACGCCACGCCCGTCGGTGAAGTACGTTACTGTGCTGCATGAGGGTCGGCCATCGATCGAGCCCTACATACCACTGACTCTTCACAGGTATGTAAGCGGCTGCAATCATAGCATGTGTAACAATGGGAGCATAGCATGAAAATCAGTCAAAGTACATCACACTGCCATCGGGATTTGATACATGATTCAAATCCCAAGATGCCATGCGGCCAAATGCAGCCTTACGTGCGGAACGTGCTCGACCAGAAGGGATTGCATCTGCCACAGATTCATTCAATCAGCACAGGTGGAGGCCATACAGGCCGACAGCACATATATTGCAGACCCAAACCCCTCCCACAACCACTCCCACTCCAAAATGCTACCGGCAGGACTAGCGATGTTGGGCCTGGGGTACCAGATAGCACTGCAAGTGCTACAACTACAAGAAGACGACGAACAACAACAGGTACAACAACCGGGCGCACAGGGGAGACGGAGGAGGAGGAGGAGGAAGAGGGCAAGGCAGGGTCAGCAAGGCCCACAAGCACTGCCACTACCACCACGCAGGCGGCCCGCAATCCCACGCCTCCGAGCCGATCCGTTCAACCTCACTGCTGAGCAGATCCACACCCTCTACCGTTTGGACCGGGACACCATAATCGCCATTGTGGACATGACACATGCTGACCTCGTGAGCATGATAGATAGCCCAACCGCCATCCCACCCCTACTGAAGGTGGTGTCTGCACTCCACTTCCTGGCCACAGGCACCTACCAGCACACAGTGGGACAGTTGCATGGCATTTCACAGCCACTGTTCTCACGGACACTCTTCCAAGTGCACGATGCCCTCCTGAAGCACGCCGACGACCACATCACACTACCACGCACGTACCAGGAGATTACCAACGCTAAAGTGGGATTCCATGCACTTGGCGGCATCCCGGGTTGCATTGGTGCCATCGACTGCACCCATGTTGAATTGGTTGTCCCACATGCCATGGAGGTCCAGTACCGCAACCGGAAACAATTTCATTCAATCAATGTGCAAATGGTGTGTGACTCCAACAAGATATTTACGCATTGTTGTGCCAGATTTCCAGGATCTACCCATGATTCTATGGTCCTGAGGAACACAAGAATACCACGCTACATGGAGCGACACGCAGGGCACAGATCCTGGCTACTCGGTGAGTCTCATTCCATGCATGACATCGTGGCCCATTTGATGCGTCAATGACCTTGCAGGGGGGGGGGGCTACTTAGCACTATCATTCCACTGACACCCTTTATTCGTCTCATACAGGTGATGCCGGGTATCCACTGAAGAGATGGCTCCTTACACCAATCCGGAACCCACAGAACGAGCATGAGGAGGACTACAACCATGCCCACTCACGTACCCGTGTGGTCATTGAACAGGCATTCGGCCTACTGAAGGCTCGTTTCCGCAGCCTCAGCAGGTCTGGCGGGGCACTCATATACAGCCATGAGAAGGTTTCTAAGATGGTCATGGCATGTGTCATGCTGCACAACATGTGCATACGTAGGAATGTGCCCATGCCCCCTGACGCTGTACTGCATGCACCTGAAGATGATGATGATGATGAGGGTGGGGATGTGGAGGCACCTCAAGGAGTCCATGAGGCACAGGATGCACGTGCAATCCGACAGAGCATCATAGATGCATGCTTCTAGCAACCACGCATGGTGCCTATTACACGGAAAGGGGACCTGTGGCACTGTGTGTGTGTAGTACAGGCACATTGTGGACTGTACGCCTATGAAGGCCTCGTACGCAAATATCAATGTCCACACATGTCATTGGATGATAATGAGGTGCTGTATTGTTGATGTGATTTGATTTATACACCCTATGGACCCGCCACCCAGTGAAGCCCAACACACCCCCTCCACCCTACTACCTCCCCCCCCAACACCAGTGTCCAAATATGCATGCTGTCCGTGGGTAGACGCTATTGCAAGCCCCCTCTACGGGTATCAGGGGCACCCCTGCCCGTGGAGCGCAGGTTCCTGCCAGATCTGCGTTGGGGGCTGCCCTGGACGGAACTTGCCACGGATGAGGTCTCTGCCTGCTCGCGTCCATGCATGTCTCTGAGGGTTTGTGAGAGCTCCGAGAGCACACGGCGCACAGCAGCAAGTTCAGCACAGACGTCTTTGGACGTCGCATGCAGTTCCCCCCTCAGGCTCTCGGTGCTTTTCTCCATTTGTGCTCTCAGGCTCTCGGTGCTTCTCTCCATTTCTCCCCTGAGGCTCTCACTACTTTTCTCTATTTGTGCCCTGAGTGTCTCGGTGGATGTTTCCATGGCTGCCCTGGAACCCCCGCATTCATTTGCATGGTCCTTGAGTAGCGTGGACGCTTCCTGCTGTTGCTCGATCAGCAGGTCGAGGGACTGTTGCCTCTGCTGGGCCATGGACATTTGCGGTGGTGTGACAGGGGGGCTGCTCAACACATGTTGCCTTGGCACAGGACTTGTGGGGGTTGGCCAGTCGTCGTCTTCAGGGTGCCCCTGCGTGGTTTCGTCATGGTGTAGGGGATGGAACATGCAGGGGGATTGGGAAAGGTCATGGATGGTACCTACGTCGCCAGCACTGTTTTCCGTGTCGGAGCATGCTGGCATGACAGCTGTGTCACCTATGGTGCTGCTACCACCAGAGGCAGTGCCATCAGATACGTTCTTTGGGGGGACCTGTGGTGCTGGGGTTGTGGACTTGCTGGCTGCTGGGGTGCCTGTTGCAGTCCCCTCCAGTGTGCTGCCACTTGATTCCTGCTGCTGCCGTGTCTTGATCCTTGCACCTGAGGTGGAGGCTCTTGGGACGTTGGTCCTGGCCCTCTTTGCAGGCGTGCTGGTAGGGGTGTCCTGCAGCTCGTCGTTGGTATCGGACCCTGTGGTGGAGTAAAGAGGGGCGAGCGTTAGTTATGGGTCTGTCGGATTTGGAATGGCAACGTATCAAATGCATTGGGGTGGTACATGAGGCTGATTTGGGACTGGGCCTTGGAGGTGGTCTCATTTTCGTGTGGATTGAGGATGCATTCATTTGGCTGCCTGCAGTTAGGGGGTGCATGCTGCACATGTAGGGGTTGTTTATGGCTTCTTGATTGATTTGTTTGTTCATTCTGACTTTTAGAGGGCGCTGTCAGGGCTAAGTATGTATTGCACTATGGGGTCACATGGTACTGCACATGTTCGTGGTTTGTGGATTTCGCATTGTTTCTCTTGGCCAACCTACCTGATTCTCCGGATGTCGGCACTCCTTTCTCCATCCCTCCGACTCCCTCTATGCTCTCCATTCCTATGGTGGAGGCGCAGATTTCCTCCCAGGGGGTCAACTTGATGGGCGACTCTGAACCCCCCCCGGTAGCTGTGGCGATGTTCCTGTTCGCAGAAAGTATGCTGCGTACGCGGATCCGCAGGTCGTCCCACCGCTTGCGACATTGCTGTGGCGTGCGGGGTGTTGTCCCCACCGCACTTACGCGCTGTGCCACCAGGACCCATATGGCCTTCTTGTTGGCAAGGGCCGTCCTGGTCATTTGACTGGAGAAGACGACGGCGGAATTTTCCTGTAGGGTCTCGGTGAGCACGGTCAGTTCCTCTCGGGAGAAGTGTACCTGCCGCTTGCGGTCACACGCTTTCTTGGCTACCTTTCCCATATTTATTTTTTTAACTGGGGTTGCTAACGGGTTGGGATGTGTGTCAGGGTCGGATTTTTTATGGTTGTGTTGGGATTCGGATTTTATAGTTGTGCGGCGTGCTGTTTCCCGTTCCGGCCACATGCTTTTACTTCCGTTTCCGTATATTTACGGTGGCCGTAATTTGCGGTGCACGCTCGTTACGGTGACCGCTCATTACGGTGACCGCTAAGATGGGTGGCGGTATTGCACCTGGTGCAGCGTACGGCGGCGGTAAGGGCCGTTTTGGGGTCATTTCCGCCATCGCAGCCTTTCGGATTCCGCCATGGCGTAATGCTCGTGCCCGATGGGTCGTGATTGGCCGCACTTTGCTCCTTCGTGCTATGGCGGAAACGCTATTTACGCTGTTGCGGTCCGGTCAGTCAATTTCCGCCAGGGTCGTAATGAGGGCCAAAGTCTTGCTTGCATAGGAGATGACTTTATTGACCTTGTCATGGTTTTGATATAATACTGTGTTCAAGCATGTATTCGAGAACCCTGTCTCCAAGAAGAACTCCTTGTTTTGGTAAGATAGGCAAGGAGAGGCTTCTTTTGAGTTGCTTTACTGCCTCAGATTGTTCTGGACCCACTCCCATTTGACCCCCCCTTCAATAGATTTATTGGGGGTCTTGTGATCTCTGCGTAATCCTCAATGAACTTGCTACTGTAATTAGCCAGTCCAAGGTGGCTCCTTAGCACACGCAGAGTTGTGGGGTCTTTTAGTTTCAGGAGTGCTTCCACTTTCTTTTCCTGGGGACAGAGACACTCAGGAGTTACCTCATACCCCAACAAATTGACACCGGTCCTAAATCACTGTGTCTTTTGGAAGGATAGTTTTGCTCCGGCAACCCTCAACTGTGTCAGAACATAACGGATTTCTGCTATATGTTCCTCCACAGTTGAGCTTTTGATCAGGACATCATCTAACCCTTTCACCTAAATCGGGCATGTTAAATTTGTTGCTGGAGTTGATGTATCCGAAGGGAGTCCGGGTCCATGTGTACTGCAGCCGCCCGAAGGTAAAGGCCAGCTTATTGGTCCTCCCTACTGACAGGTACGATCCAGTACCCATTGGTCAGGTCAATGTCAGTGTAAACCTTTGACACTTGGATCTGGGCCAGTCCCTGGTCAATGTAGGGGAGAGGCAATCGGGACATATAGACCCGTTTGTTTAGCTCCCTTAGGTCAGCACAGAGTCTCCACTTGCCATTTGGCTTTAAAATCCCCAGCACCGGATTATTAAAAGGTGCTGTGGACTGGGCGAATTATCCCATGGGACTCAAGGTTTTTGATGATTTCCGTCAGGGACTCCATGGATGCGAGAGGCAAGCGGTATTGCTTCACAAACACTAGATTCATGCCAGGGTCCGTGGGAATTGTTGTTGCATGGATTTCGGTGCGACCACAGTCATATGAGTCCACCGCAAACAGATCTTGAAAATCTAAGAACACCTGCTTCAACTTTTGCTTTTGCTCCAGAGTCTCACAGGCATCAGCTAGGTTGACTCTCTCTTCAACCATTTGCCTGAAGCCCGGAAAGACTTCTGCTTTGGCTATTTCAGCGGCCTTCTCTAGCTGGGGGGAGAGGTCCCTGGTTAAAGTATTCACCTGGACAGAGGGTTTCAGGCTGGGGAAGCAGTCCTTGTGGACCTAGAAGATCACCTCATCCCTCCTGATGTCACAGGTCACCTCTTCCTCACCATAAGGGCAGGAAGAGTACACCAGGAAATTCCCCCCTTGACGGGTGAAGATCCTGTCAGGTGTTATATCTTTGTCGTTATCATTGTCAAAACAGTCATTGGGGATTGGTCCTATCAGTTCATTACCTAGATCTATTAAAAAATGTCCGTCATCAACCGCCATTCCAATAATGGTGCCTGCGCTCAAAGTGATACTCCTACGATCACTGTTATCCATCAATATTGGAATGGTGTTGTGTTCTACATTGACTAATGGTGTTGGGTTTAACCCCAACCCATGCTGTTGGAGATGGGCGTTGAGGTGAACATATGCGTCAGGATTTTGCAGTTTCTGTCCTCTTTTAATGTTTAATTCAAGTGGGAATAGTCGGGTCCATCCTGGGATGGTGATTTCCTCTCCAATTTGAACTTCAACTGCAATTGGGCTGCCCGAAATGCTTTTTCTGAATCCTCAAAGTCCATGGGATTACCCCCTAATCGGGACCAGGCTTTGTAATTGACCAGGTCCAAATTAATGGCAAACGATTGAGAATGTCACTGCCTAAATAGAATGCAGCAGGGACATCTCGCACGACCCATCGATTATGTACTATGCTTTTGTTTCTAATAGAGATTTTGAGCATACAGATGTTTGGAATTGGGAGTTTCCAGATCCATTTCCCATTTATCAATTAATTTAAACGTGGGAATGGCTCGATATTTTGGGAGTTTTCGGAACATGGCACTGTTGTTCACGCACAGTCGGGCGAGAAAAGATTCCTTCCCCTCATTTAACTGAATAGGGATGAATAACTGTTCTCTAAATTTCTGAATGTCAGCTAAACTTTGAGCTGGTTTCTCATTACTCTTGTCTATGGAATTGGGATTTTCAGATTGTGAATTGGTATACAATTTCAAAGTATTTCCTTTCAGTGTGGAATGCCACTTGAAACTGGAAGGAAGGTTGATTGTTAGAAATGGACAGGAGTCCCCATCACCATTTTGTTGTCCTACAGCAATTACTGTCACGTCAGGTACTTAGTTGTTCTGAAAATGGAATCAATATGATCTGGTTTTTGTTCAACCATGTGGCATGGTTTTTAATTTATTGGCCCATTAGTTCCGGGTCCAGAGGACCCTGTTCACACAGTCTATTATGGGGGACAACCTTTGCAGATGACATTCCACAGTAGACAGGGTGTGCCCTGCGGAGTCACGACTATGACTGGGTGTTTCACCTTGTGTCGCCCCATTTTAATTTCCAGATCTGCAGTCCCCTCGACAGGAATTTCATTCCCATGGAAGTTCTGAAGTTGTCCAGGAAGAGGGGTGAGCGGGATCTGGTATCTATCCCCCTTCCTGAATTCAGCTGATCAAAGGCCCACTTTTACAGAAGAGGTGCTTGGGATGCAGTGTCCACCAGTGTCAACACTGTACACTGCCTTTGTACTTGGACCGGGGAATAACATCTTCCCTCCTTCTCCTTAAGGGGGCAAAGATAATGTGCATTTTGGGCAAGTTGGTTGGTCAATTTCCTGATTCTTGACTCTGACACAGGGGTAGTTTGGGCATGATTCTGTGTGGGAGCTTGAGGACCGGCAAGAAAAATGGGACAGTTGGATATTTGGGGAGTTTTGGGCTCCCCTTTTTCTGGTTCTGGGCCGCCCTCCCTTTTTGGAGGCAGTCACCAGAATTGGTTGGACAGTTTGCTTCCCTTGATGCTCATTTTGGGGTTCAATGATGGGTGATTCTGTCTCAATCCCCACATCCCGCCAGTCTTCCTTAGGATCTCTTGGGAGCCATTTTTCTTTGGGAGAAGTTTCCCTGTCCCTTAAGGAGAAGATCTTTTTCCCAGAATCCTTTAAGGATCATTCCCCTTCAAATTGGAGGACCCTAATCTCCTCCACAAATTAGGCATTTTTGGGTTCTTTATTTCTCCTACCCACCCTCAGTTCCCTGAGTTGAAAACTTTCGTGGGCAGGAGATGTTTGTTCTGGTTCCTGGGTTTCCTGGGGCTTTTCATGAGTGAGGAAGGAAGCTTCACACCTCCTCTGAAACTGGTGAGTTGTTGGTGTGCTCCCCAGTCATTTTTCTGGAGTACCAGAGCCTGGGTTTGTGGGGTTCTGAGCCGCCATGTTCATCTGAGGGTTCTGTTGAGCCCTCAACATTTGACCCAGATCCTGGGACAGGTTCTGGACCTTGCGCTCCAGTTGAGACACCCGTTCCGCTGGTACGGGGGTCTCTGGACAACCGTAGGTGAATCGCAGGAAGGGTAACTATCTCTCCTCCCATAGTACCCTGGGTGTGGAGAATTTTGGTAACCCTCCACCCTTGCCCTCCCCTCTCCCGGGTTTGGCTGTCTGGGCTCTTGAAAATGGGGAAAGAAAGGATGGTGGTTCTGTAGGTTTGGGTTTTGAGTGTACCGGGGAAAGAAACTCAACCCGGCGTTTGGGGGATTACTGTCCTCCTGGGGAAAGTTAGGAGGGAAGTTTCCTGGGGTGGTACCTACCTGGCTGGATCCCCCCTTTGGCTGGGGGAGTCCACACACACCCCAGGGTGGGTCTGTTACCCTTGTATCGGGGGCTGATGTAATCAGGGGAGTTAGGAGTCCCGTTTTTGGGATTACTTCCCTGACTACCGCCTATCTTGGATTGGCCTGAGGGCCTTCTGGCTCTTTGATTGGATGGATTTTGTACAGGTATATTTTTAGGCCCCCCATCTACAGATCTAAAATGGGGGCAACCTTCACCTCCGCCATTTTAGCAGCATCAGGGTTGTTGGCTGGTTGGGGTTTTTGTTTGTGTTTTTGTTATCTGCCTGTTTGTGTACCTCATAAATGCGGGTCGCCTGTTCTATGACCCAGTCCAGTGATCTTTTCTCATGAATGTCCCTCACCAGCTGGGTCATTATATATTTGGAGAGTGCATGAAAGAAGGTGGTGAAGAACTCCCGACTATCTGTGCGCACCCTCCTGGTGGTCTGCGCAAAGGCGTGTTTGAGCTCCTGCAAAAATTCTTGTGGGGCCTGACCTTCCCTGCACTGCAAATTGTAGGCCACCTTGCGGCCCTCTTGGGGGTTTCTCTGTGCAGAGAAATGTTTTAAGATGGCCGCCCTGTAGGTGGACCATCTTGAGTGGTTCTGATCCTCCAGTCCCGCAAAGACACTGGAGTATTCAGGGGAAAATGTCAATTTCACATACTGTATGCAATTCTAGCTGTCCTTCATAGGAAAAGTGTCCATCATTTGTTTCATATGATTCTAGGTGTTCCCAGACAGAATACTTTGCATTTTTATGATATGGAGTTATAACACTCCTAATGGCCTTGATCTGCCTAAGGGGATCTTTTTGCATAGCTCTCTTAATTTTGTTTGGTTCCTTCGTTTTAGTTACCTGACCCCACTCGTCCTCAGACTCAGAGGCACTGATACTGGAGGTGGCTTCTTGATCCTCTAGGCACTCCCTGATTCTGCAAGCTTGAAAATGGCTTACAGAATGTTGGGGCCTAGTTTCCCTATTCCTATGGTGCTCAGAAGAGTCTTTTGACTCTCCCCTGCTCCCAGGATTGGCGGAGTACGCCCCCCCCCACTGCCCTAACTGGGTAGAGGTCTTCAGGATACTCTTTTTAGGCTTTATTTCCTGGAGTTCCCCACCGAATTTCACAAACTGATCTTTTGGAAGGCAGTATTTTTGTGGATCCAATTCCCCGACTCTCCCCTCATAGGAGTCTTCCTGTTCAAAGATATCATCCCTAACATTTGGGGATCTGTACAGGGACACCTGTCCATCAATTTCTGAGGGGCGCGGATATGTCAGTCCCATCTTACCATCCCTATTCAATTCTGTCATCCCTATGGCCATCGGTTCATATGAGCCAGTAGACATGAAGCTGGCAGTGTTCATGGTACTGAATGGGTATGTGTCCCTGAGTATAGAGGTCCTGATGTTATGATCAGGGTTTACCCTGTACCTCTCTACATGTTCAGGGTCCCTCCAGTTAGAATTTGGTCAAGCACCCTCTTTCTCTAATCATGCTACCTTTTCTTTTTCAGCCCCTATTTCCTGGTGATAAACAGAAATCTGAGCCTTTTGTTCATCTATCAAGGCCTTACTGGTCTCAATATTCGCTCTTGCATTGCTACTTGTTGGTGGAGTTCATCAATCTTTTCACAGAGGGACTCATTGTCCCTCTGCGCTTCCTGCATGTTTTGGGAGCAATGGGACATTCTCTGTTGCAAGTGATTCATCTCCTGGGTTTGGATGTCTTTGGCTTGGGTGTTCTCTTTCAGCGCACCTTCTACCCATCTGGTGTGCTCTAGTAGCTTCCCATGCTCAGTTCTTAGTTCCGTTAACTCCTGGAGGGCCAACTTTCTTTCCTGCAACTCACCTATTTTATGGTTTAGGGTGTCTTTCTCTTGATCTAGGGTGCCGATCTGCTCCGCCACGTCATCTCTCTGTTTTTTGATAGTGTGGGATTTCTGGTGCTCCTGATTGAATTCCTCTTGGGAGTGAAGGTCTTTCCCAATTAATTTATTATTTTCCTCTTTCAAGGTTTCTATCTGGTTTTGTAGGGTAACTATCTATTCTGTGCAGGCTCTATTATAATGTAATTGTTGCGCCAGTTTCTGTTGACTCTGTTGCAGAGAGTCAACTCTTTCCTGACACTCCTCTTTTACTGCCTGTAATTGGGTGTCTTGCTCTGCATTCTCTTGCTGTATGAGAGCCAGATCCTCTTTCAATTTTGAGACATAATGTCTAGATTCTGCTTCCCATTCTTGGCTCTTCTGTAGCATTTGTTCTGCTGAGTCTAGATCATTCTGGATTTTCTCTAGTGATTCAATTTGATTCTGTGCCAGAACTATGTTTTCAGAGTGCTTTTCCCTTATCACTCCTATGTGGAGGTATAGGTAGGCCGCAATTCTGTCCATTTTGCTTTGCTCCTCTTTAATTTTTGGGGCCATGCACAATTCACTAAGAGCTTGGTGTAATGGGCCATTGTCCTGCCACATATCCAGGTCCATGGCAGTGACTTGTTGCGTGATTTCCGGTAGCCAGACATGTTCATTCTGTTCTGGCCACTCACCGCTGAAAAAAAGCTTGTGCAGGAGGTGCTCCCTAGCCATACTGATTTCTACTGGGGTAGCTAATTAGAGAATGTTCTTTGTTTATTAATTATTTCGGGGTTGATTTACTTTTACTTTTACAGACCGGCTTCGCTTTGAAGTATTTATTTTGGGTGGCGCTTGTACAGTTTAGCACAGTACACCAACTAAGCAAAGTGTCACTACCCTGCAGGTTAGTCTGCTGTGCCAGACTGTCACGGGTGGTATTCAAACTCAAAATCACGGCAGAAGCCCCCAAATCTGTTAAGGATTTCAATCCGGCGATACTCCCGGTCTCAGCCTAGTATGCAGCGCACAACTGAAAAGCTTATTTTGTTATATATAGGTTCAATATTTTGGGTGATACACCACTCATATCACATCCCTTCTTAAATACCCCGGGTCACGATGGACCATGAATCAGGCTGCTTGATAAAGGTAATATTTTTTATTTATTTAAAATTCAAATCAAACATAGGCTTTTTATGCTTTTTAATAGGGACCAACAATCACCAATGCGGTGACAATAACAGATAGGAAGGTATGTAATACACTTAAATTCACTCTTTAGCAACACGAAATAGAAAACACCAGAGAAAAGAACACTTTTGGCTTGTTTGGAAAGATAGCACTTAAGTTCGGATTTACCTATGCAATAGTCCTCAACCCACAAATAAACAATTCAAAATAGATATAAGGAAGCAGCAGGTAATCATGAATAAGGAATAATAAACAGAATTCAAATCCAACCTTCCCTCCCCAAACAAGAGAGGAAAACAAATTTGAAATCCTACTGTTCAAAATGACATTTTGGAAATGGCTAAATAAAACACTGAAAATGTGCAAAAATCCTTAAACAAGTACAAGTCCCTATGGGAGCAACATTGGAAAGATACTAGCAGTCATAAGCAATAGTTTGAGCAAAAGTAAACAATTTGAATTTGAATGGAAGTTTGAAAATAATTTAGAATAAAAATCACACATATAAAACTTTGCAAAAATGTTGATTCCTGCCTGAAATTAGCCAAACGGTTTTTTAATAAAAACGGGTGAAATATACTGATTGTGAGTGTGGTTGGGTTGTAGCTATAGGTCGTATGTATAATCCAGAGTTGAAATGAAGTCTCTAGCTATTAAACTGAGGGAGAAATGTAATGTAGAATGAGAGGTGTTTTTAGGAAAACTGGGTGGTGAAAACAGAAAAGAAACTCAGTTTGGACAAGAAAATATTTACTATAGTTTTACTCTAGACTAGTGCATTCCAGCTAGAATAACAAAGAGGGACACAGTAAGCTCTGGAGTTGATTCATGACTTCAACCCCAAATCCCCAGCACCCGCTCTGGCGGAACCAGACCGACCACTTGAAATAGGATTGATAGTTAAGATTTACACAAGATAAAATGTCTAAGGAAATGGCGTTTAGCAAAATAAATCAAAGACAGGATTGAAATAAGGATTCTGACAAGGTTACAAGTTATTAAGGTAAGGATAGGATGGTTTAGAGATTGGAATAGGACAAGCAAGGCAAGCTATGCTATGGTTTCTTTGATTTCTATTAATACTTACAGTCCACTTTAATTTAGGATTTTGGACCATCACAGGTTTTGGTCATCACACGGATCGGGTCTTCCCAAGGACAGCTGGGCAAGTCTGGCGGGACAGGATCAGCTGGGCCGTTCTGGTCACAGGACTGCACTGGACTGGTGCTTCTGATTACTGGAGACTGGAGATCAGTGGGGTGGCAAGTTTGCAGCAAGCATGCATCTAGCAGTAGCAAGCCAGGCTGGATCAGGATGCTTCCCTTGGGTTTTTGGGATTTTTTTTATTTGAGGCCTAGCTGAAAAGGGGTTCAGCAATGCATAGGCCTTGGCTTTGCAATGAAAATCTGGAATCAGGATCAAACAGGATGAATAAATCAGGATGGGGCACCACGCAGGAATTCAGGAAGAAAGTCAGGAATCAGTGTGTGTGCGTGCTGTCAGGGGCCCTTATTTATCATGCCAGATGACATCACTACAGTATATGGTAGAGGCAGGCTTACTACCCACACCCATAATGCTAGGATTGGGCAAGAGCATAATTTCCACCTTGCCCACGGCTGATTGGATCACATAAAAAGGATGTCATGTTTATGGGGTGACTTTTACAATGTCTAGGAACCTCCCCTAGCTACTGGAACCAAAATCTAATTTTTCCACAAATACATATTTATGCAGTTATAAACTTTGATAAAATCAGATACACATGTTATATATTTTGTGCGTCATATTTCAAGTCTGTGGGATCTGGCTTGGTCTTTCTTTTACATTTTGGCAATTTTAAACATGAAAGATTTGGCCTAAAATTCCCATTGCACATTTACCCCTAGGATATGTGTACAAAATGTTATGTACGTAACATCAATACTTTCCCCGTAATCTGTCGATTTTTACAACTTCTGTGCCTTATGCAGTAATGAGTTCTACCAAGTTTTCAAAGAAAGAGCATAACATTAGATTTAGAACTGCCAACTTTTCATATTTTTCCTAATTCTTGCTGCAAAGGTAAACTACTTTTAAAGTTCAGTTACAAAATAACCTTTAAAACCAAATGTCACTTGATCAATTTTTTTTCATTCCCCCAACTGCAAGCAGCTGTCAATACCTTTGAAGAAGGATGAGATGCCTCTCTCTTGATTGAAGGTTTTATTGCCCCTCACACATGACAGGTGAGAGTCTCAGCCTGCTATTGTCCCAGCCTGGAGCAAAGACAAATGTCTGATGAGCTTGGGAAGTCCCTTTGTCCTGGTGTATTCAAAGTCCTCCAAGGTAGCGAATAGCGCTTTTCTGTTCCAGAAGTTTATGAGGTGTCACCCTTTCTCAGAGCTAGCAACTGGCAGAGCAAGTTTTTTTTCACATAGTTTGCCAATTTAGCCTATAAGTTTTAACTTATATTTTCTCATTTTACATCTTAACTTAAACCTATGGAATCAAAACAGTTTATAGGTGCACTTTTACCAGCAACACATCCTTTTAAATTTCTAAGTAATCAGGCCTTCACACAACAATGTATTTTTAAATATGCGATTTTCTCTCTTCAGTCAGAAAAAGCACATTTTACTATTTCTTTAAATTCGGTTTTCATCTCCAGCAAATGCACACTTTCTGCAGCTATAGTCCTGTTCTTGAGTGCTGGAGTTGTTTTTCTGCATGGATACATTTAACAGGCATCTATTTAGAGTCTTTCTCTGAACAGCTGATTCTTGATACTTTTGTAAAGAAAAAAGACGTGTTTCGCATGTAAAATGAAAACAAAGCCCCTGGTTGATTTTTCAAAGATACTTTTGACAAGAGCTGTCATTTTAAGGTTGAAAGATGTCATTTTAAAGAGGCATTTTGGGTTTTCAGCAAAGTAATGTTGCCTCTTTCCCTTCACTCCATGTTAAATGTTGCAGAGCAGACTGACACATTACTGCAGTGTGTACTCTGCTCCACCCCACCTGAAATGTGTGTGTGGCAGGGTGGTGCAGCCATTTTCTGGTTGTTGCAAAAATACAGTTTAGAGATATTGGTGCGCACAGGATTTACCGCAGCCATTTTGCTGTTTCCTGCACCAATGCAGCAAAGTGATGTAGCAGAGCATAGCTGAGTGAGTCAAAATATCTCACAGGGCATAGTGTAAACAAATATACAGATAGTCTTGATATCACATGGAACAAAAATTCAACATGGCACTCTGGTAGTCCGGTTGCTATCAGCACTTGCACTTCCTACACAACTAGCAATAATAAAGTGTGCCGCACACCAGAAAGTGACGGACGATGTAGGAAAAGAAAATGCTTTTTGCTGACAGAATACCCAAACAGACTGCTACTGATCTGCACTCGAAAATGTTTGTGCTCAATTCAGCAAGATGGGTTACTGATACTTGCATGATGGAGGAAGGGATTAGCAGTGTAAAAGAGATTAAGGCTGAACCTCCCCCAGAAGAAATCAATCAGTGGGCTGAGGGTCCAGCGGGTCTAGATGATGAGGGTTGTTGGGTGGACAATGAGAAACAGAGATGGATACTGCCCAGCGCCTATGTTACTGCTATAGTCACCATGGCTAAAGGCCCAATACACATATATGCTAAAAATATTTGTCAGCAGTTAGATCCCATCTGGCATAATGCAAATATCCAGACAGCTTCTGAACGCTTGGTTCAGAGTTGTATGATATGATATGTTTACACCATAACATCAGAAAGAGAACACCAACACCAAAGAGTAGTTATTTCGAAGAATAAAACTTGCTAAAGTGTGTGCACACAGCAATCTCAAATGGCCTGACACTTTACCAATCGCCTTGCTATCGATGCAGATGACCGCACAGTCAAAAGAGGGGCTCTCTCCCTGTGAGATTGTCATGGGGAGACCAGCCAATGTTTGGAATGCACCGAGAGCTAAACGATTGAGGTACGTTGAATATCTGCTTTTGTCTGACTATTGTGATCATTTGACTGAAAACTTGTGTTTGATTCACCGACAGGTATGAGCAGCCCTCCCTGTAAAATATGAGGGTCCAGGGCACTGACTCCGACCCGGTGAGTGGGTCTTAGTGACGAATTTTGAGAGGGGCACCTGTCTTGCACCTCGTTGGAAGGGGCCCTACCAGATCCTTTTGGCTACGCAAACTGCTTTACGAGTGAACGGCAAACGACACTGGATTCACGCGATGCATGTGAAAACAATTCCTCTTCCTTTGCTGTATGATAAAGGTAATGAGAAGGAAATAGATGATCCCGACGCTCCAAGTGAGCCAGCTCTGATAAATACCAAGGAGATCGAGTGTGCTACAAAATTGCTTCCAGAGCCTGTGGGGCCTGGGCAGCTTCTTCTATATTTTGTTCTTCATCATCGACGAACGTTGCTTCTTCATCCTTTTCAGAGAGCGATAACGTGTTGTTCTCTGACCGTACTGTACCTTGAGTTTCAAGGTACTACTTGCGATCATGAAACAGGATTTAGATTTAGGGCTTGACATTGCGTTAATGTAATAGAATAGGAAAGTGTGGCTAGGATTCTGCACCTACAAGAAACCCACAAGAAACCAACTTTGAGCCAGTCCCTTGTCATTCCTCTTCTGCATACGATAAGAGGCAGGGACCGGCAAAGGTACCTTCAAGCAAGATTGGCCACATAGTGTACTACCACCATGAATGAACTGAAAAGAAAAAGCCTAACAGTGAGGCTTCTTGATGGACACTGAGAAACTATGCCTCTGTTTGGGGCCGCTTGTACTAATGATGACATTGACCGTTTTGCTGACAATAGGCCTGTTCATCAAAGGCCATGGTCCCGTTGGACCAAATGGATACTGATCACAATAAGAGCTTGTATTGTAATTATATCGACACTCGTATTTTGCTATTTGGAAAGTATGTGTTCACTTGATACTCTATTTCCAACTGCAAGTTTATCTACCATGTCTCCACCATATGTAAATTTGCATACTCTTGGTCCACGGGACCTCCGACATAGAGGGGGCTATCATAACAACACCCTCTTGATGATTATGAGCGCCACACATGCCATTTTGAATAAGACAGACTGCTGGGTTGGCACATGGTTCTGGGACCTGCTAGGAATTTGGAGCTTGAACATATTTGCAGCTCTGATGGTGATTCTTGGCTTTGACATGTTTTGTTGTTGTTGCATACAGTGTCATCCTGTCATTTGTTCAATGATATGGGGTAGCCGTGCACAAGTGGTTGGTAAACTAGAACCTAAGACACATATACCGGTAAAAGTTACTAATGCCTCGGTAATGCAGGGTGTCACCATGAAGGAATTCATGGTGATCAATGGTTATGAGGATAGCGATTCAGGATGTTCTGATGATGATATGTGCTCTTCGGATGATTTTAATGTTTGAATAATGCTCTTGGCTTAGGCCAAAAAGAGGGTTTGTGAAAATGTATTTTCTATACTACCACCTGATAGTAAATGTTGGCCTAAGCACATTCACATCATACTGTAATATCACATTGAATGAACCTGAAAAAGGCTGGCTACGCCACCATTTTGATTTGTACGCCATTTTGATCGCCTCCTGATTTCTGTTCCATGTTCACAACTTTTCGGCTTCAACAGAGCAAGATGAACTTTGTGTTGCTTTATGATGTTAACTTAGGTAAGAATGTTGAAGCTGCTAAGGTGGCTTGTTTATCCTGCACTGAAGAACCTTGATGCTAAACAAAAGCTGTACTAATCAGTAATTTAGTTGTCATCTGTCCGAAAAGTGCCTTCCCTGACCAAACAGTAAAGTACAATAATGAATAGATGAACATGCTCTTCTGCAGAAATCCTTGTTTTCTCTCCTTGGAACTAACTGACTTTAAGCTCAAGAACAAATGGTAGTCAAATATAAGTGAGTAAAATGAGGAATGTTACCTTGTGTCTTGTATTCGGAAAACATGTGAATTGTTTGATGGAAAACAGCAACCTAAGCAATGATGTTTAAATCTAAATTAGTTATGTAGTTAGGTCACAGACCCTAGGTCATGTATTATATGAAGAGGGGCTGGACGATGTGTCCAAGACCGTGAGGAATTTGTATAAATATGTGTACTTATAGAATGTTCAGTAGTCTCTCATCTCACAGTGTCTGCTTTTACACATTGTGGGGTGTTGAGAACCAAGTGGCCACTTGCTAACAAATACAATTGTAACGTTGACGTTGTGACTGGCGTATTTCTATTATGTGGTAGTAAGCCTTGATACTTTTTAATCTTTCAGTGGGGGAGACACCGTCTGGTTTCTCACACTTGTTCCGACACCCTTGAATCCCTCGCTTCTCTTGAGGATGCAGACATCCTGTTCAGCTCTGCTTGCAACTTTTCCAGCCTATCTTGGAACTCTCTTGACATGACACCTGTGGATGCCAATACTTCAGGCGGGTGTGCATATGGGGGTGCAGGAGCGGTAGCCTGTGGTGTTACTGATACTGAAGGATTCCTTATGACAGTGTGTACATAGGTTGCATTAGTGTACCCGTCTTCAGGACAGGCAGCCAAAGGATATAATCCCCTGCACTCTGCTGGTGCCCCACCCTCTTATTCTTCTCTACTGCACTTTCCATATTCCTGCATCTGTGCCCCTGCCCATCCCCTTGGTCTTCTGTGTCCTTGAACATTTGCCAGAGTTCCAAAACTGTTTTTCTCTTCTGTAGCTGTTTTCCCTTATACTTAGTTACTAAGAATGTGGACATATGTTCCAAGACATTCTTATTGTGGGAGCCCTGCTCTGGCCACGGGCAGGGCATCCCTCCTCCTCCCATTTCTGCGATCCACTGCCTATGGCATTTCTCCACCCTGTCACGATACAGTGGCAGGGACATGTACATATACTCTATTGCTGTTTCTCTCCCCATGTTGGTGATATCTATGCCTTACTGACCCTGTGAAGCCCTGATAACGCACTGTGCACGCTGCCCCTACTTTATTATTGGACATTCTAAAAGGAAATGCTAAGATAAAAGTTACCAGTGTGCTATACGTATTATATGCTGACTTGAAAGCGGCATGTGATATCATAAAAATCACTAGGCTGTGGCAGAAGCTTACTTATTATGGGAGCACCTCTCAGTTGCTGGAGGTGATTGTGCAGCTACATGACTCAACCACAGTGCATGTCCAGTTGGAGGGTGGCGGGGCATGCAAGGCCCCTGTTTCTACCAATAGGGGAGTGAAGCAGGGATGTGTCCTTGAATGCCTACTTTTCAATCTGTACATAGCTGACCTACCCTCCTTTTTGTCATCTGTGAATAATTTCCTCCCTAATGTGTGTGGGGTACATGTGCAATGGCTGTCCTATGCGGATGACATGGTCTTGTTTGATCATACTTTTTCTGGGCTGAATAGGACAGCAGTGGAGGTAAGTAGATATGCACAAATAAATGGCTTAGTACAGAATGTGGACAAGACTAATTATATGTGTTATGGTAACAAGAACTGTAGGACTACTCCTCTTCAATTCAATACTAGACCAGTAGAATTGATAATGATGTACAAATATCTTGTTCTAGAATTCAGGCACCGGAACTATTCTAAGGCCATTGCTGAAATAAGTCAGAAAGCAATATTACAGACCTCTTTAATTATGAAATGTGTGGTTAACAGAGCAGGCTATAGTTACGATGGTATTGTCCTGCTGTACAAACAGAGTTTCTGCCCAGCCATAATCTACGGCCTTGAAGCATTATTGATGACAAACTATTACTGGCTCAAAGTACTTAAAGGCACATTTTGGAGATGAGTATTATATCTCACTCTTTCAAAACCTGTTGAGTTGGTGCAATTGGAGTTTGGTTTGAGATCCTTAGGTAGTTTGGTAATGAGGAGAAAAGGGGTATTATACATGAAAGCAGTCAAAAATGTCTATATGCCCCGTTAAATCTAATGAAATCGTTTATGATATCCCTGAGGAAGGGTACAGCCTATGAGCTTGGGCCAACTCAGTCAAATAACTTATGGAACATCTGGATTGCGAGCAGAATTATGAGGATGATTATTACTCCCTGAAGTCCGAGTTTGAGCGAAAGTCAGACTCGAGATTGTGTCGCCAACTTCTCCCATATGGCAAATTTAAATCATAGCCACTTCAGCTACCCATACTTGAAAGCCTGTAAGTATATGGTTAAATGTCCATTGAGATTTTTCAGAAGATTTTAATTTCTGCTAAGATTTGATAATCTCCTTACACTGAAATCAATGAGTCTGTAATTAGGAATTCCTCAAATGAATTGGATTTGTTGTTTGTGTAAATATCCAAACACTTTGGAAACCATACAGCATTTGCTGGTGTCCTGCGAAGTTATGGTTGCAGTATATTTAAAATATCAGGGAATGTGCGTTCACAATTCGTGTGCCCTGCAGGAAGACGGTTTTTGACAATACTGCCTAAATTTGGATAATATGCCACTGGTATTGTCTTTGTATGAGACATGCAAGGAGGTGGAACCTAAATTGATGATCCCGCAATCAATGATTATATAAGAAGTGGGATAATGACATGACATGTTTTGTTTTGATGTTATGATACGTTACGATATGTCATGGATTCATTTGATAGGCAGTTGGCACATTTTCCATCTTCTTTTTTCCATCTTCTTTTTTCATCTTCTTTTTTTCATCACTCATGGGTTTAGTGTTACAATGTTTTGAATTATGTTGTCTGGAGATTATTTGGATTTCTATTGCAATTTTATATGTTTTATTATTGATTTGTGTCTTTTATATGTGGAAAGTTCTTTGAAACTGAAAACACATTATGATACATTTTAAAAAAATATAGTGTGATCTCCCTCATTAGAAAACACACTTTTTCTAATTGCAATGCATTTAATTATTCTCATATTTTTCAGTATCTTACTATGTTCTGACTTCAATCTAGTTATGATCCCCAAAACTCTACCAAAAGTAGAAAATGCATCTCTTTGTAAATGTGGCACTCTCTTTCCTCTTATAATGCTGTCTATTCTGCATTTGACTGCAGGGCCTGCAAAATGTAATTAATTAGTTGGTGCCTACCTACCGATCAGCCACAGAAACCTTAGGGCCATGCATAAGCACAGGACTACTGTGTCTCCTGGGGGATAATGACACTATTACATGTGACAGGAAATAGAACCGATAAGAGAAATATCTAACCTCACCTTGACTATGGCCATCACAACCTATGGTAGTAAACAAAATAAATTACTATGTATATTACTAAATCGTGGGCATCACTGCTTTTCAACAAATTTCTTAATAGTCTGTCTATTCAAAGGACATCTTCATGGAGCACTGCAGAAAAAGAGCCAAGGCACCTTTTGTTACATAAGCAGAGATGTCATATAAGGGTCGCTATGGTATGTAGCTGTGGCCCCATGCATTCAGCTTGCGATCCCTGCACAATCCATTGCAACTCCTAGCCTGCCATCCCATCCCAATCCTTACTTCCAATAAAAACACTGCTTCCTGCGTGCCGCATATCGTAGGCACATATGACATGCAGGCAGCACTTTGTGAATTTCTCCATTTTGTAGTAACCCGCTGCATTTGAGAAGCCTGGTAGTGGCGATTGTGGTCCTTTGGTCAGCAAAGGCTTGCACCTCTATTCTCAGACTCGGAGGGTGGCCAATATCACCATCCCACTGAGCCCGCAGTTTGAGAGCGCCAGCTGCTCTCCTATGGTACCACCCCTTCTAGCCCAGAGGAGGAGGAGGCAGCAGCATTGGGCCAGGGAGGGATGCTGCAGGCGTCAGCTGGAGTGGGCCCCTGGCACTATCCTCTCCTGCCCCAATGACGGACCATTGGCCATCCTTGCATGCATTCCCTGGGATGCATTTGGGTAGTTCTCACCTAGAAGGGCCTTCCCGTTGCGAGGGGGAAAGGTGGGAGATGGGTCATTTTGACAGCCCTGCATTTCTGGATTTATTTATAGCATGATTCTGATGATAATGATAACAATCTGTGTGTGAGATCTTCCATATCAGATATACTGTGTCAGATATGTGTACGTACAGCAATTGATTGTGTGCAGCACCCAGGGCTTCTATGTTGGCTGTGGACTTACCATCAGAGTATAGGTGCACCAGCATAGTGTATGTGTCGCCCAGGGGTAGTGGCTATTAACCTCGTCGTGCACCTGACCCATCCTCTCACTGAAGGGCTGTGCCACCCTCCCATGGAGTTGCCCTGGCATCACTTTCTGCAGGCTCCTGGGTGCTGTCTTCTTTCATCAGAGTGTTTAATATCCTAAAAGACATCCATTGGAATGAGACACAAGCCCCAAATCAAGTTCA
Organism: Ambystoma mexicanum; assembly: GCF_040938575.1. Taxonomy (NCBI): domain Eukaryota; kingdom Metazoa; phylum Chordata; class Amphibia; order Caudata; family Ambystomatidae; genus Ambystoma; species Ambystoma mexicanum. Next base: position 490,192,789 of record NC_090933.1, on the reverse strand, counting down.
GTGATAGGAGGCACACTGACTAAGGGATTGGCATGAACAAGGGGCACATAGATCAAGGGAGTGTAGGGTATTTTGTGTAGATTTGGGGCCTGGTGGTATTTTCTTACCACCAAAAATAATGGTGATTTTGCAATGACTACTCCTTGCATTTAGATTGGGTTTGGCTTTATAGTGGTATACATTTTGTTTGTGTTATTTTGGTGAGCATAATTTCTTTGTTTTATTTATGGCCCCAACATACAAAACCCCTTTCTTTTGTTTAGACTGTTTGTGTGATCTCTAGAGGCCTCGGACCTACATTATTCAGAAACACCCCATTTTCATATAGAGTGCCACCTATGGCTGTTATCACTGATTTATCTACACCAGTGAACTATGTTTCCATAAAGTATTCACAATAACATGCGGTATTATCATTAATTTATTTACATTAGTGAGATTATGTTTCCATAGGCCTCTTTTTGCTGATTCATGTACGCTTAGCAAGAACTATTGTATTATATTCCACTCAGAAATCACACACACATACACTGAGTGGAATCATGCACACAGCTATTTATAATTGCTAAGTCTTACTTTTAGACAACTTATTCTTTTTGTTGTTTTATCTATATGGGAAAAATGACAAATGCACTACTTCAAAATCTTCCCCATATCACAAGTGCTATTCCAGATGCACTAAGAAAATAGAAAGACAAAAACACACTACACGTCTGCCTTGATGTATTTTTGTGTTTTTATAAACAGTTGCATTTCAGAACACCATCTTACCCTTGTTTTTTTGTACAGAAATAAACAGAAAATGTACAGCAGCAGAACGAGATTCACTTTGCATCATCTGTAACAAAGAGAAACAGGAAAACATGCAGCAAAAGAACAATATTCAGTTTGCAACATTATAAAGTGTTAATTAAACACAGGGGATTCCTTTTTTTCTACTCTGCCTGCCTGATATATATTAGGTCATTCGTACAGCAGTCACAATAATCTCCATTCACTTTGATAATTACCAGTTATCTGTAGTTCTCCCACACACGATCTCCCTTGGCTTGTGGCATCTGATGAATGGGCCTGGGGTTTTCTTTTTAAAGTGCACAGTGAGAACATGCAGTTCATTCTGCAATCTGCAGTTCTCAAGCCGGTGCCAAGTGACCAGGAACCCCCAGTCTCTGAAGGTCAGCAGTGCAGCTGGAACGACTCCTCCAAGCAGCCCAGCAAAGGCGACCTCACGGCAGCTCCGCAAAAGTGAACTCCTATAATTCTGTCAGAGCTCGTCCAGCAAAGATCTGTTGCTTACGCAGCCTGTCTTCAGATATACTTCCCTCCAATCATATTAACAGAAAGTGTATTAGGTTGCCACCCCTGTTTCACAAACAATGGGATATTCATACTGTAATATCTGTTTTTGTTTCTGTTTCCTGCTGCCTTTCCGTCCTTCACATTTCAGTGCAGCCCAAGAAAATCAGAGAAAAATGCACGTTTAAAAATGACTCTCAGAGCACATCTCCTCTGCCTCTCTTTCCACATGGAGAACACATTATAATGTTAATGAGTTAGAACTAGTGTTAGTATTGGTTAATTAAGTCAGTCAATTAGATAGCTAATGTTCTCCTGTGCATGAGGCATTTCAAGTGAGAGAAGAGAAAAAAAATCTATTATGCTTTTAAATCTGTAACCTGTCTTCATTTGCATATCCATATGTTACACTGGCAACATCTGGCTGGCTATATGTGTGCCACATTATAGCAATAATGTGATGCCATGCAGTGGCGGTGCACTCCAAAATACAATAAATTATACTACAGTATGCACATTTGCCAAGGCATTGACAAACAAGGCATGGACCAACAGTGAGGCAAGTGCAGTTGGCTCAGGGTAAGGCACCGGCACTTGTAAATTGCCATGCCTCAGAAAATCCTGTGTGCAGAGTGCGCATGCAAAAAGAACATGGCAGGCCTACCACCTGCATAGACCAAGAGAATACTGGCCGCAGGGGGCACATGGGCACTGAAAGAGATGGTACTGCGCCGGGGTTTCATAGACAAGAGGGATGAATGACTAGAAGCAGGTGCAAAAAAGCCGGCTACACTGGTGAGCACACACCCTTGCTACAGGGTTTCTTATCCTTTCATAATGGTGCTGCTGAACTGTACACCCTGCGGCACAACAATGCTGCTTATCGTGCTGTTTACAAAGACAACCAGCATGGCGGGCCCTTTACATGCTTTTCTTTTGTCCTGCTCTGAAGACCTAGAGATAGCCACACAGAGGCCAACACGTGTTTACAGGCTCTTCAAGACTGGAGCCTGTAAAAGCTGTTACTGGATGGAAAGCGCTGTTTTCCAAGACCTGGGTCTGTTCGGTCTCCCAAGTCCTTTCACGCATAAATTATGTCTAACCCACAGTACTTTTTCACCAAAGTATTGTCCTAGCACCGAATACCTTTTTGAATATATGGGCTGAAGGAAGGGGTCTTCCCAGGATGTGCTCTTTCCATGTTGTTCAGACATTTTGACCCCTTTTTCGAGGGTACGTACATCGAATAATTAGTATGGCATTTAAAATGGCTGCTCTGTCTTGTAGATGGCCAGACGCCATCAGTGTCATGAATGCTTAGGAGTCATTCTAAGTTGTAAATGATGTCCCAGACAGTGAAACAGCAATCACCTCATGTGTGTCACTTCTTCAGGTGGGGGGAGGTGGGGAAGAATACCCAAGACCATATGTTGTATTAAAACAGGGAAACGTGGCCAGTCCTTTGTTTGGAGAAGCCATTGAGCAACAACATACTTGGTGCAGGGCGCTGCGCGACCATGCTTGCTGGGCAAAAATGTAATGGGAAGCATTGAGGCCAGTGTGGTGCTCCTTTTTATTTTGGGCTATTAGGTGGTGCGTAAACCACCTATAAGCCAAAACTATTTCATTACAGTGCAGATAGGGAGAAATGGCATATGAGGAGGGAAGCAAAGCTTGTAGGTATTGTTTGGTTATTTGACAACCCATTCACTGCCCATGGCCATGCTAATCGTAATGGCCGTACCCATCCAGTTCCTGCCCATGCTTGCCCAAAACACTGCCTCATGGGAACTCTTTAAGCTTGCTTTAAATCAAGTCTTACCAAGTGTCTGCCAGTGTTTTGTCAAAGCCATCTTCTGAGAGTTCATGGCTTAATTTGAGCTGTAAACACGCTACTGGTGTGATTAAAATGTCTTGACCAAGTCGGTCTTCAGCCACTCCATTTATCAGCACTATGCATGCCCTTCACTGAAGATCTGTTAAAAACGAGCATTAGCAAAGCTGCTATTAGATGCACCATTTTCTCACCTGCTACCATGAATGGCCAGTTAATACCACTAAGGCAGAGCTTGGTAAGTGCTTTTCCCATGCCTACACAAACCTCCAAACTGTTGGCATTTTCAATGCTTGTTACTGAAAGTATCTAACATGAGATGGGTCCCCTTTACACCCAGACGTGAAACAGTGCTCAGCTGTTGGTAATACGCTGTCAATTCATTGAGGTCCTAGGGTGTCTTGTGGGAATAAGAGGTCAGCTCATTGGAAAGCCAGCCGACCAGGCCCAGCTCCCAAGGGTCCTAATATAGGAGGGCACATACAGAATGTGAAATGTTGTGTGCCTCAATGTGGGCACTTCTTAGCTTGAATGTAGGTTGTGTGCCGACATTGCATTGTAGGATGTTTGTGCGCCAAGCATCTGCGAGAAGGAGGCAGTAGTGCAATGGGCTGCAGAGCACAGGGTTGCTGTTCCTGCAAGGGTATCTAGGCAAAAAGGTCAGTGAAGTGATCTTATAAAGCACTACTTCTACCATTTTGGCGCTCTATTGGCAAATGTTTTATTGTTCACTTTAAGAGAATGGTTGGTTAGATGGAGACTTAGGGCCGGGTGAAGGAGAGGGCAAGTAGATGGGCGAGTTAAGCAGAGTTTGGGGAATAAGGGGTGTTAGTGCGGTGATATAGGATTCAAAATTGCTGGGAGAGGTTTATCTCTGGCTTCTATCCTAGGAGAGCCTGGTTAGCTTGAAACTGCTACCAGGAGCTACTTTTGGCACCCCAGGCCAATTTGTGCCTACTAAACATACATATGTTACATTAACTTTGAGTATTTGAGAATCTTAGGACAGCAGAATTAGGACACTTATACTACATATTTAAACATAATGGATCACACATAACAAGAAAAACCTAAAGTTGGTCTCTCCTTGGGCGGTTAGATGTGTAGTGCATTGTGTACTCACTCCTGGTTCCCCATCAGCAGCACCTTGCTACTGGTTAATGGACACCCAGGAGCTGGTTTTAGCTCCTTCTCATTGAATCACTGCAGCACTTTGAAGAGATACAGGAAGATAATCAAGTAGCAGTATTTGCCAGGGCACTAATCAAACCCATTTTGAACTGGCAGTTTTTGCAGGAATAATGAAATCCATGAAACAACCACAAACAGTACATCACAACACATCAAACTGAGAGGTGACCCTGAAGGTAACTTGGTGAATCAGAAATAAAATGCTGAAGGCAATTCTACAATCATTGAAGACTGTGGATGCCATTGATCATAAGAACACATGTTCTGTGGTGAAATATTCTCCCTCGCCTTCTATCCTGGCTTTCCGATATGCCCACCTATCCGCCCCTGTCCTCCCAGAATGTGTTTTCACTCTGTAGTCATGCTGAAATAACAGGGCGGAACCACATAAACATGGGCCTTGACACGCTGATAATAACACTAAATATGATGATCCATTCTTGTATGAAATGTATGTCATATTACTGTGATATTGTAACCATATTTTTCTTATTGTACTGGGGGATGATGCTATGTAATATAATGCTCAATATGTATAGCGCCTTTCACCATTGGTATGGTCACAACACGGTGTAGTTGAACATTCTCCAGGGGATCGAAGTCCATGGTATGACAAATTTGAGGAGGTGCAGGTGCTAGTATTGTGTGTGTGTGCATTATAGCCAATACAATGATATAAAGGGGTGGTCAAGTCTCTGCTAGCCACCCAAATCTAGTTGGCATGTGGGTGAGTGTAGAGAGGTAGCCTAGGGGGGGTGTTAGGGAGAATTCTCAATATTTGCTAATTTCCCTTACCTTTTGAGACCCCCAGCAACTTTGCCGGATTTTTTTTTCTTTTTTTACTTGTAACATTTAGTTTGCGAACAAACATTAATTACAATTACAAATTACAAAATTACAAAATCCTTTGTCGCAATCTCAAGTCAAATCAAATTCCTTCAAAAGAAAAACATGATCAATTTTTCAAAAGACAACAAGTTCATGTAAATTGCCATTTAGGAAATTATTAGATGACTAAAATAAGATAAAATAGAATTAATCAGATACCATCCAAAGCTGTCAAAATCTGTTTTAGACATCACCTTACAATTTATCAACAGCCATTGCCAGAGATAAATTACACAATCCTAGGTTTGCTACATAGTTTAACTGACTTCAACTTTACACTTGAAAATTAACCTTGAGTGATGTTCTTATTATCGTTCAGATTCTTATCCAAGAAATCAACGACTGCACGTTAATAGCACATTTTGACTTGAAAGTATGTAAAACCACCAATCTTCCATATCACCATTCTGTGGTGAATATTTCAGTAAGTAAAAAGACCTGGGACTTGTTAGTTCAACACATTCAGTTATTAGATGTTTTGTGGATTCAATTGAAAGTTTACAGAATCTACAGCGGTTGTCACTTGTGTGTTTATCGTGTCTACTATATAGACTCTCTTTGGTTTAATCGACATTTACACGGAGCCTTAAGAATTGATTGCGATCTTTCCTTGAAGGAAATTTTTCTAGATATTTCGGTAATTTGTCTAGACTGTTTTCTGCAACACCCATATATAAGGCTGTTTTCAATGTTGTTATCCTTTCGTTGTTTTGTAACCAGGTCCATAGTGTCCATTTTTTTTTTGCTATCTGTGGTGTTAAAAGCACTGTCTCCCACTTTATGTTGGCAGATGCTAAAATGCTTCTAATTTTTTTAGACCACAGCAGCAATAGTCCTTGGTAGGGCTTTGTAGCTGACGAGGCTAATAGTTGGTAGGCCTGAGGACAAGTAACCAACGACATTTTTCGCAGTGCCGCAATAGATCGCCACAAGACTGTACCATATATTGAGTCAATCCCAAGCTTGTGTCTTATTACATTCATTGATACGTTCATGGGCAGCTTAAGAACGCGTCTCCAAAAATGACCTTCTAGGATTGTCCATGAGCAATGATTTAGATTCCAACCTGCCTCTGCTCCAAATGTAATAGATTGAATAACTTATAGAAGGTCAAAACTGGTTTGAATGTAAATTTGCCAAATTCTGCATGTAACTTCACTCCTTGAAGTGAAAATATCATCCGATGCCTCAAATCCATAAACCAGTCCTGTTCTCTGATTGAGTTATTGAATTGGATTCCTAGATATCGAATAGCAGGCACTGAATGGATTTTTGTCTCAGTGAGAATTCTCAATATGTGCTAATTTCCCTTACCTTTTGAGACCCCCAGAAACTTTGCTGGATTTCTAGGATTTTAATGTTTTAGCTGGAAAGAGTGTGAGCCTTTTTTCCCACTCTTTCATGAATTTTGATGTGTGTTTTACTTTTGTGTTCTTTGGTTATGATGTTTTAAACAAACTCCATGGCATCATCTTTTTCTGTATGTCACACAGCACCTTCAGTGCAGTGAAACATGGGTGTCTTTCAGACTCCCCAAGGTTTAAATTCCTTCTCTGGGACTGACTACTGTCTCCCAGAGCATGTAAAGTTAAATTGACTTTACTGGTCTCTTTAAATTTACTGACCCAGCACACCGCATCTTACTATAAAGTGCTGAAGGGGTTGCTTAGCTTCCCCTGAGTCAAAACACTCATGTAACTCATAGTAAAATATTACCTTTTCCTATTTTAAATGGCTGGTGGCAATGGTTTAGACCAACTACCATGATTTTTCGTGACTGCTAACAACGGTAGCTCGAAATCAGGGGTAGCCATGTTTTTCAATATGACCTATCTGTAAAAACAGGCTCTGGTCATCTTTTTTCACCATTTCTTTTAGGAAAAGTCCTTCTTGGGTGTAACAATGCGCGCCAAATCAGGTTTGGTCCCTTTGTTCGTGCCCTTTGGCGGGCTTCTGTGCTGAAGCCCTCCTCTAGTGCCAGAGTGTCTCGGGTGGACAGGATGTGAGGGAGGTGCCCAAAACTCCCTGTGCTTAGTCTCCTAGAAGACCTGAATGCACTTTGATGTGATTGGCTGGCTGACTGTCCGGCAAGGACAGCCACCCTGCTGGGTGAGTGACAGCCAGGCGGAATGAATGGGGGTAAAACTGTTTAAAAGCAGGTCTTGGAAAGGAGAGTCGACCACTGGAACAAAAGAACCAAAGAGGAGAGGAAGGAAGAGAACTGCTGCAACTCCTGTACGACCGGTGAAGCCCTGCTTCAGGTCCGAATTGCCTGAAACTCCGACGACAGAGAAGCCCTTCAACGTTAACTTCTCCCCTTAGAGTTTGGCGGGAACAACCAACTCGCAAGCCACCTGGTCACCGTCCTATTCTGGTAGAATTTTCTTCAGAGTGCTGTTGAAAACCGGATAGCCAGAGGGAAGGAAACCAGGGGGACTTTAAGGCACTGGCACCTTAAACCAACGTCTTGCTACAGCTTTTGGCCTCTGCCCTGGGCATTGTAGGAACCTCCCGACATCCTCCTTCTTGTTCCCATGACTGAAGCTCAGGAACAGTGAGATCTGCTCAAACTACCAGGAACAACTGCCTCCGCTATAGCTTTCTTCATTGACAAGGTACTGTGCAAACGCAGTCCGGAAATCTTTTCGGCCATCGCGAAAGTGTGTGAAACTTTCCTCAACTACGAAGGCTTGTTCTTCCCTTAACATTCGTCAAACTTTTCGCCTAGCCAAATTCTTTAAAAATCTGCAGCAAAGACTTAACCGTTACTTACCAAAACGTTGCTATCCTATACAAAAGACTCTGAATCATTGACTTTGGCCCAGGCCTATTGAGAATAATTGGTGGTTGTCTTTAACTGAAACCCCTTGCCCTGCCTATGAATGTATTTGGGCTGTCTATTCTTATAACCTTGTCTTTTCCCTCCTTTATTAAGTATCTGAAGTGCCATTTTGCTCCCACTTCATTTTGGAGCTAAACTTGTTCATTTACTTACCGGTTGAACTGACTGAGTAAATAAATGTATATTCTTTGACCAAGAAACCTTGACCAAGTGTCTATTTGAATCACGGTACTAGTTGCTCCTTTGTGTAACTTGCTCTACTGCTCACTCAACTCTTGAGAGAAGTCTGGCTGCTCTGCCACTGCTACCACATAACTGTGTAGTAAAGTCTTGTACCAAAGGTGAAATTGTACTGACAATTGTAGTCTTAATTGCCTGTAGTGTTCCCCAAGGGTACTGCAAGAGATTCTGCCTAACAGATGGTATGCGAGAGGATAGTCATTATGTGTGTAGATACAATTTGAATTTTTGGGATGAAAGGTGACTGCATTTTTATGACAGAAGTGTTGTGTGCAAAGCTTCATTTGAGTTGTGTATGAAAGCAGATGATGCCACTTTCTGTGATGTCAAGTGGCGAAAGGTTGTGTGCCACCACTTCCTTTGAGGTCATTTTGGGCGCAGGGGGGGGTCAAACGACATTACCCCACTTCATGTGATGACACTTGGGGTGGGGGTCCAATTACATCACTTCTTGTGAGGTCATCAGGGAGGTCAAGGGTCGTATGATGTCACTTCTGCTACCCCTGGCATTGTGGTGCACTGTGTCCCTGTACATTAGCTTTGTAAATAATATCTAAGTAACCACTCCGAGAACTCCGATGACGGACAGGAGTCTGAAATGCACAAACTGTGTCTGTTTCTTCTGAAGTTGAAACATGGATTATAAAAAATATGACCACTAGTTTGTTGAATTGACTGATAATGTATACTTTGATTTTGTCAGATACCAGCTACATTATATTATATTATAAACTGCTTTTATTTCAAACATCGGCGAAGCTACCTAGGTCAAATTCTTCAGCGCATTGTTTCAGAAGTCTGAAGAAGAGCAAACAGAGAAGCTGGCAGAGCCATCATTACCATGGATCAGAGTGGATGACATCGAGGACATCACAACACAAATTAAGAGACTTAAAAACTCCCGAGCCCCAGGCCCGGACGGCATCTCGAACGTTGACCTGAAGTCCTTCGAGGAAGAATGGGCCCCTCTTCTTAGCAAAATCTTTCAAAGATGTGCTCAACTACAATCTATTCCTCCATCATGGAAAACGGCCACAGTCGTACCAATTTACAAGAAGGGCGATAAAGAAGATCCAAAAAACTATAGGCCGATCGCCCTTCTGGATTGTATTGGAAAAGTGTTTGATTCTCTCGTTCTGAGAGAATTCAACAACTGGGCCAAAACGGCTGGCTGCCATGACTATCTACAAACAGGCTTCAAAAAAGGACTGGGCACAGCAGCCAACATACTGATGCTCAGCGCGCTCAAAGGGAGAGTGTTGGAGGGTGGACCGTGACTTTACCTAATCTTCATCACCTCACCCAGGCGTTCGATAAAGTAGAGCGCCCACGCTCTGGCAGAAACTCGAAACTTGGGGTTGCCCCACCCCGATCCTGGAGCCGATCAAAGCACTGTACACCGGCACCACCATGCGAGTAAGATTAAATCAACACGGCCTCCTGTCCCCAGCGATTCCAACCGCCAGAGGGGTGAAACAGGGGTGCCCTTTGGCCCCGGCCCTATTTATCTCCTTCCTGGGGGACCTGCAAACAACGTACGAAGAAGTCCGCTGCTTCCCACCAAAGTTGGGCGACACCCATGTGAATTGAATCCTATACGCAGACGACCTGGTCCTCCTGGACCACACTCTCGTGGGCCTGCAGCGTCAACTGAAGAAACTCTCGGAATACATGGCTGACAACAAATTGGAGACGAAACAAAAGACAAAATGTATGATCCTGTCTACAAAACCAAAGAAGATGGAAAAAACCGCTCTGTTCTTGGAAAAGCAGCAGGTCGAAAAAGTCTCCGAATTTAGATACCTTGGAGTGACACTTGATGGCTCAAGAAATGAACTGGCAACGCAAGTCCACCTCAAAAGAACAACGAAAAAGCTGATTGCACAAGCCAAAGCAATCAACAGAAAATTTGGTCGCTTCTCTCTAATTCCTGTTGTAGATTTCTACAAAAAAAAGGTTATTCCCACCTTGACCTACGGCGCCAACGCCCTTCCGAATTTACCCACTGTTGTGTGGCCGAGACTGGAAGCGATGTTTTGGAGAGGGACACTGGGTCTCCCTAATTCCACCTCGGTGACCGTCATAAGGAAGGAACTTAGCCTGCTATCACTCGGGGGAACAGTGAAATCTAGTATGCTCATGCTTTATCGCAAATCCAGAATTTCGCCTGAACCATCAATTTATAATCTAATCAAGAAAGAATGTGAAAACGGCCAAAGCAACATGCTAAACCGTTGGACAAAAATAAACCAGGCTCTGTTGGGTACTACAGAGTGTGACGAAGAGACACTTGTCAGAAACCCCACAAAAATTTTAAAAAAAATGAAAGAAATCGACTGGATCCAAACCAACGAGGCAGCTCTAAAGAATAAACTGACACAGCACCTCCCGCCAAACATCAGAAGTTTCAACGACTTACAACCGTACATCAAAAATGTCCCTTCTAGACACGCTCGCTATTTAATAATGAGAGCGCGGCTAAATCTCCTGTTAAGCAACGAAATCTTAGCAATCAGAGGCCTTTCCCCATCGAACGAGTGCCGATTCTGCAAAACGCCGGAAGTAACAGAATCGATTAGGCATTTGCTCTTAGCTTGTCCTCGCACAGCCAGGATCCGAACAGTCTACCTGACGAAGATCTTTTCGGAGCACATTTTAAGTGACCAGGACGTTTGTTGGTCCAGATTGATGGCCGGAGACAGACCTTCGTGGCTGCTGGCCACCTACAAAATGTTGGTCTATGTAAACACTGAACTTCTCAGCCGACCGTCCTCAGGTTGATCGGTCCGTCCAACGACCTTCGATGAGTTCCCGCCTCAATACTTCTCCCGTTCTTATCATCACTGATGCTACTACAGCTTCGCACGGAAAATGAAAAGTCTTCTATTGTAAAAATCTTATTGATTAAAACAATAATAAAAAAAATAAAAAAAATAAAAAATTATTGTGATCAGCTGTTTCAGCGTAGGATGCTAGCACACAGATCTCCGAGAGGTTACTTACTGATTCTATATTACTATGCTGTTGCCATATTATATTAGTTCATCATTCAATGCTAAGTAAAGTAGGACCCTGCCAGGGCTCAAGTTACACTACCCACTGGATGACAATGGTGATGTGCTGCAATGGGTCTAAAGCTTGATGTGGTGCCGGCCACAAGAACACAATCAACAACATGAAATGAAGACATGCTCAGAGCTCAGTGTGCACTAATCAATCAACAATTGGCAGTTACTTATATAATACATCACTGAAATAAAGTGCTAATAAACTACACAAAGAAATGGCTAAGAATTGAGATTTCTTTAGAGGTACATTCTTACACACATATTTATTATATCTAGCAAAACAGCCAACATGTGTTTCGACCAATAAAGGTCTTCCTCAGGGAAAGTATTAATACTGAAGATATTAATTAACTGTGACCGTTCAACGGTGGGATTCTGGGAGTTGTAAAATCTATAATGATTTGCTTATTCTAACCGCAAGATTATCAATGACAACGTTCTAACACAGCTCCCACAATGGGGCAGGCAATCCTTTTCAATTAGTGGAAATCCTACAATATAAATTGAGTTTCTTTGGCGCGCACAACAGTTGGATCAGAAAGCGGCGTTCTGCGTGGTGACGGTATGAACGATTTCTTCTTATCATTCAATGCTGTTATACTATGCTATGTTATGATCAATGCAATCAAAACATGCAATTATTGAAATATGTCGAAATTGGCAATGTACACATGCACTACCATTTATTATGCACTGTCAGACTGCAATCCTTTGGTAATCCAAACTGTGCCTCACTGAACACCTAGATAGGCCATAGTGCTTTGAGGCCAACCCATTTCAGTGAAATAATTTATAAACTGCATGCAACAGTGCAAAGGGAAAGTGCCCAAATATTTTCTTGCAGGGATTACCGACACATTTCAGATATGATTTCATCTAGTAATGTCTATTCAAATGTTTTGTTTAAAAATGCAATTTAGAATTAAATGAATCAAATTAAAATGCATCTCTTTGCTACTGTGATTTTCTATTTCTTCTTGTAATGCCATCTACTCTGTGCGTGACTCTGGGATCATCAATGTGCACTTATTTGGACGGTGCCTCCTTACTGATAGTAGGGGTGGACGAAATTGTTCAATTTCATTTCATGTGAACATTGTCAGATTCAAGGCAAAATGTGCCCGAGCCGCCAATTTCGCCCACGCAGCCGAATTGGCAGGTGGTGGCATTTCCCCAGGCACATTTTGTTATTGACAAGCGAGATTACGCATGTTTTGCTGTTTTACTTTTCGTTCCGCTCCCAAAACAGGACATTTCGGCTGGAAAAGCCATTTCTGCAACAACAACAAAAAACATTGCCAAAAGATGAGGCGAAAAAGACATTTCGCTAACCCCCTACTGATCAGCCACACAAATCTCAGGGCCACGTGTGAACACAGCGCCACTCTGTCCCCAATAGGATAATGGCACTAGTCGCCTGGACATGCATCTAGGACTAGCACTAAAGAGTCAGGTACCAGTACGGGATGCATTACCTGCTGTTGCCATTTTATGTAAGTTCCCCATGCAATGCTAGGTCATGGTATGTTACAATAGGTTATGTTACACTACACTATGTTACAGTGCATGCCATCAAAACATAGAATCATTGAAATGTATCTCAATCTGCACTAGCATTTATCATGCAATGTCGAACTGCAATTCTGCACCTCTGGATAGCGCCCAGTGCTTCAAGGCCAGCACCGCGTCAGGTGAACACTATATATTGCATGCAACAGTCACATGGGGAAAGCACCCAGATGTGTTCTTCTTGGCAGTTACTGCCGACACATTTCATACATGAATCCATCTAGCAAGGTCTGATAATCACTCTCTTTTTGATGTTATCTAGAATAAATTCTATTTTCCTTTTATCAGTAAACTAGCATCCCTTACAGTCGTGCGGATTTTAGACAGAACATACATATTTATGTAGAAATCTGAGTAGGCCTTGAAGCTGGCACATTCTCGAAGAACTATTTCTCAACTGGAAAGCACCGGCAGGAAACGCCGTGATGTATCCCCTTGGTCAAATATGTATGGCATTTAAATTGTAAAGTGATTTACGACATGCAAATGAATGCTATCATTTATCAAATGACACGGACTCTAGCAGTGAGAGTGCAGCCACAGTGGCATCTGAAAGGCTTGACCTTTCGGCGGGAGCCTGGGATTAATGGCTTCTGAAGTAGCAGCGTGCCTGGCTCCCCTTTCTCCGGCGCGCAAATTGGCAATAAGACTCTGCCAATCACGGCGGGAGCTGAACTTATAGAATTAATTTCCGCCATCCGCGTGAGGTTCAGCAAAAAAAAGATTACAGGAGTCAAGTGAGTGAAGGCTTTAATCTCCAGAGTTACAGCACACGTAACGTTAACTCATTAATGTCACAGTGTAAATGTAACACTTGGCGCGTCTAATGAATTGCAAATGCGACGTCCAACTGCAGAATCCGGCCATGTCTGGTGAATTTATGCGAGTTTTGTTTTATCTCGTGCGTCTGTACCTATAAAATATACCAGAAAACCATCCGTCGCTGACGCACATTGTTACATTCTGGCTCCGCGCGGAGGCAGAACGTTGAAAGCCTCTGAAGTAGGCCGCGGTGGCGCAGCTCCGGCCGGAGTGAAATGAAACACACCACACGTTGTTAGAGTCTTGGCCCGGAACTGCCTCCCATGCGTGGGGGCGGGGCTTTTATTGAGACGCCCAGCGTCACCGCGTTGCGGGACGCAGGGCGGATATAACATTCCTCCTTTATTATAATTTAATTTAACATTTAACCACACACATCAACAGATATGCAAACACTTGAAAACACAACAAACCCTGGTGCTTTCCGCTTTAACAGTCCTCGTGAGGCAAACTACCACACATAGTCCTTGAGCGGAGCTGGCGTCTTGGTGACGGTTCTTAGTCCATATCTCCCACCCCAGGAGCTGGGCCCCACAGTCTCATGTGGTCTCTCACCTTCCATCTCCGGCTCACCCATGTCCGGTTCGCTCCACTGCTCCCATGTTCGGTCACTCGCATCTTCTTCACCCTGAAAGTTAGTGGGTTTGTCTTCAATCAGCTGGGAGTCTTCATCTTCTTGGGGACAGTCCCCATCAGTCCATAGGTTGCGTGGCACAGCCTTGAACCACAATGCATTTCGTGTCACCTGACGGTGTCCTCTTTGCACGGTTAGCATGGTCCCTTGTGTCTTGCTGACAGTCCATGGGAGAGACTCATAGCGGGAGTCCAGCTTGGACTTTGTCGGGTTCCGCAGCATGACCACCTGGTCGCCCACCTGGTGGTTGGATGGTTTCGACCTCCTCTTGGCACTCATGTGGGCATTGGCATCTGTTCTCCTTCTTTCGCTGCGCTAATTGTCGAACTCGTCCGGGCTTCTGCTGGGCTGATGTGGAATGAAAGACTTTATGACGGTGCCGAACATGAGGTTAGCTGGCAGGACACCCGTCGTGCAGTGTGGGGTGACCCTATAGTTTCGCAAAAAACGATAGAGGTCGATTTTCCACGGACTGGCATTTGCTCTTGATAACCTCAGCACTTTGTTAATTGTTCTCATGAACCGTTCGACATCCCCATTCGCCTGGGGCCACCTTGGCATGATGTGGTGATACCGGATGTTCAATTCTTGCAGGTAGTGTTTGAATTCCTCCTCTTGGAAGGGTGCGCCGTTGTCATTCTTGATCGTAGTCGGTAGGCCATGCGTTTCAAACATCTTCTCGATGGCCGGATGACCACCTCCGCCGCCGTGGATTCAACCACCTCGACTTCAGGATATCGGGAGTGATCATCGATGGCTACCAGGAGGTATAGGCCTTCTTGTAATTTACAAAAATCAATGCTAATTGTGTCCCATCTGCCAGAGCCTCGTTCCGCCAACTGGATTGGTTCTGGATCAGGTGGTGCTCCGGTTATCAGGCATGGTAGACAGGTGTTGACTAGCCTTTCCACCTTTACATCTATTTGTGGAAACCACACTTGGTGTTGAATTCAAGCCTTCGTCCGAGCCATCCCTTGGTGGCCTTCATGGGCGAACGCCACTATTCGGTCCTGCAGGCACGGCGGAATGATAATGTGATTTCCCCTGAGCAGCAATCCTTGCTCTGTGATCGACAGGTCCTGTCGTATGGTGAACATCCCTGCGAGGAACGCCTTTGCTTCTGCAGTCCTGTTGTGGGTGTTCTTCATGAAGGACCTCCAGTCGCCTGAGATGATGGCATCCTTTACCAGGTCGCAAAACGGGTCCTTGCGTGTTTCCTCTGCAATGTCGTCGATGCTGACAGCCTTTGTCCTCATGGCCCACACCACCTGGCAGATATGTTCCTCGGTCTCTTCGGCCACCTGAACCTCCTGTGGCGTCGCCGCTCGAGGGTGTCTTGAGAGGAAGTCTGCCGGGTTTCCGCTTCCCAGCTGATAAGCCAACACAAAATTGTACTGTTGGAGATGTAGCAGCCATTTGGCCATTTTGGCTTGCGGGTGCGAGGAGGTGCCCATGAAGATTGGCAGGAGGGGTTTGTGATCCGTAATCGCTGTGAACCTTCTGCCATACAGATAGAGGTGGAAGTGGCGACACCCCCACAGTACGGCAATTGCCTCCTTCTCAATGTGAGAGTATCGCTGCTCTGTCATTGTGAGAGCTCTTGACGCATAGGCGATGGGCCTCTTCTCACCCTCTTTGGTGACCTGCATGAGGATGGGCCCCAGGCCGACAGGGCTGGCATCCACAAAAAGTTCAGTCGGAAGCGCAGTGTCGTAGTACGCCATTTTCGTGTCCACGGATAATGACTCTTTGATGCTTTCAAATGCACGCTTTCCCCCATTCCCACTTTGTGTTGAGCTTGGTAAGTTCTCGAAGGGGTTCAGAGAGCGTGGCCAGGTTCCGGATGAATCTCCCACAGTACGTGGCCATCCCCAGGAAGCTGCCCACGTCAGCCTGTATGTCGGCAACCTCCTGGGGGTCCGGTGAAATGCCAGTGATGCTGAACTTGTAGCCAAAAAACAATATTTCCTTCTTTAAAAACTCACATTTTTCCTTGTGAGTGGTTAGGCCAGCATCTTCTAGTCGGCCAAAAATCATCCGTAATCTTCTCGAGTGTTCTCCTCTGTCCTGGGCATGGATCAGGATATCATCACTCACATTTAGGACACCTGGTATGCCCCGGATGACTTCTTGAATTGTCTGTTGAAAAACTTCGGCAGCCGAAGAGATCCCAAAGCTTAGCCGCTTGTATCTTCGCAAACCCATGTGTGTTGAAAAAGTGGTTATGTACCGAGAGTCCCTATGCAGCTTCAGCTGGTGGTAACCTGCTTTCAAATCAACCTTTGAGAAGACGCTTGATCCTGTGAGGTCAGCCACAATTCTGTCGAGGGTTGGCGTGATGTGGCGCTCCCGCTTGATGGCAGTGTTTGGGAGGCGCATGTCTATACAGATTCGGACCTTTCCCGGCTGTTTGGGTTTCTTTGTGACCACTATCGGGGAAACCCATGGTGTCGGCTCTGTTACCTCTTCTATAATGCCAGCTTCTTCCAATGCTTTGAGTTCTATCTCCACCTGTTCCTGCATGTGGAATGGTGTCCTCCGGTGTCTGACGGCCTTTGGCTGGACCGACTTATCAATATGGAGCTTGATCGTCTTTCCTTTCAAACACCCAATTCCGTTTTGCAGGTTGGGATACTGTGCAAGGATGTTTTCGACCTCTTGGGCTTCCTTGACTTGACTGATGAACTGTACTAGCCCTAGGTCCTCAGACGCATCACCACTCAGAAGGCATTCGATCCCCGCATTTACTACATAGATCTTAGACGAGAGCCTGTTTTCACCGTGGCTGAGGGTGGTGCGGAATCTGCCAACCACCGGTAGTGGTTTCCTACAGCCATATGCAAACCGAAGGGTGTCTGTGCTCTTGAGGTCTGGTCGTGGTTGCAGCGTTTGAAATGTGCTTGTAGGCATGACATTTACAGAGGCTCCTGTGTCTATGGTCATCCATACCCGCTGGTTTTGGAGAGTGACTTGGCATTTGCGCCTCCTGAGCCCTTTCTTCTGCGTAGCATGTCCACGATCCAAAGCTGACACCAGGTATACTTTTCTCCCTTTCGTCTGCTGCTCCCTACAAGAGTCTTGTTGAGTCCCTGTGACGTCATCCCCTTCTTCCTCAGTTGAAGAGTTGGTCGTTTCGACTCGCCTTGCACTCGCTTGCTTCTTTTTCTTGGTCCCACTCTTCTCCTGGGGATTCTGTGGAGGCGGTAGTGGAGCGTCCAAAGACCGGCACACCTTGGCATAGTGGTCCTTTCTGCCACATGCCCCACATATTGTTCCTTGCGCCGGGCAGTTTCGCTGTCCATGACGCGGTCCACCACACCATCCACACCCCGTAGGTCCCGGGGTCCGTGGCTGCCATCTGGCTGGTGCGTAGTTGCCGCCAGACTCATCTCTTGTGGACTGTCTATTGGTGACATGGGCCACCATGGATGTCGCAAGGGCAGGCTGTAGTTTTTGAAGAGTCACTCCCATGTTGGCGGCCCTGGCATGTGCCAGCTCCCTTTGACGACCCAACTCCAGAATGCGTGTTAGAGAGATACCCTTCTCACTCAGCACCATCCTTCTTAGTTGCTCCGATTGGATGCCGTTGATGCGTTGTCTCCGGATTTCTTTCTCAACATCCGTGAACTCACACAAAATCGCCAGCTTCCTGAGTCGGGTGTGGTAGGCATCCAAGGTCTCCTCTTCTGCCTGAAATGTAGTGCCGAATATGAAGGTTTCATAATCCGGGTTGAGTTGTGGGAGAAAATGAGCCGTCAAGGCGTCTTTCGATTGTTGGTTAATGTCCTGGCCATCAGCAATGGTTAGCGAGTTGAAGATCCGTAGCACCTCGTCCCCCACATTTAACAATATGTGTGATCTCATTTTCCTGGCAGAGGTTATGTCCTTGCACTCCATTGCCATTTAGAATTTTTGGATCCATAGCTGTCACCGGGGGCCAACTGATGATGGATCCGTGAATGGGTCAAATGGCTGAATCATTGTAGAGGGGCTCCCTTGTGGGCGTGCTTGCGGTGACGACATCGACAGATTCACCGCGAGTCTAGAGGGCGTACTGGGCCTGGGGGTGGACGTGCCGGTCGCCATAGTGGGGCGTCACCGTCACTTGATGGTGTTTATCGTCCTCACCTTGGTGCTTGGTTTCAGGTGTCAGTGGTCCCTTTTGAGGCCGACCTTCGAAACAGTGGCCAATGGGACCGCTGCCTCGCTCCAGGTGCCTGTTGCCGTGATCGCACATGTGCACTGCGTGTGCGATGGCTTCACACATCATATTGTGGTGCCTCTGGCCCCTGGATGCCAGTTGGTTGTATCTCGCAGCGCCCTGGGACCGCTGTGGAAAACAAATACGACGATGCAGCCGATGCCCTCCCCCCACCGGGTGTCCAAAAATTGTGCGTGTCGCTGCTGAAATAATCAGCTGGTAGGGCGTCGAGCACATGTGCTGGGTCCCGTTTCCCTCGTCGCCAGTGTTACATTCTGGATCTGTGCGGAGGCAGAACGTTGAAAGCCTCTGAAGTAGGCCGCAGTGGCGCAGCTCCGGCCGGAGCTAAATGAAACACGCCACACGTTGTTAGAGTCTTGGCCCGGAACTGCCTCCCATGTGTGGGGACGGGGCTTTTATTGAGACGCCCTGCGTCACCGCGTTGCAGGACGCAGGGCGGGTATAACACACATGCATCGCAAATCCATACTTCCTGAACATTCGTTGGCTATGAAGAATTAGAAAGGCAAATTTTAATAAATAAATTATATTTTCAATTTTGCAGAGGAATATTTTGTCATCAAGAGCACTGTTAATTCTTGCTTCTTGCTGCGTGCTGGTACAGGAAGTGCATGACGTTACAAGTGCAGTCTTCTCAGAAGCATTTCCCCTTTCCCCGCAGAATGCAAGCACATATTAAGGCAGCCTCATTACCAGTTTACAATACGAAACAGTCTCTGAATAGAAATCAGTGCTGCAGCCAGATTCATTCTGGGAACATTCTAATGACTGTGATGGATATCAGACAAAGAACAGGGGCACTGCAACCACGAATGTTCATCCTTTAAACAAAACAAAAAATGCATTGGCTGTTTCCTCCATCTTACCTCCTATTCACTACAAAGTGCATGGCAAATATTTTCTAATTTCCTCATGAAGATCTTTATATAATCTGTAGATCTCAATAGCTATGCAAACATGCAAAAACAGTCAATTGGGTATGCATCTGCTGGAAATATAATACCAATCAATATATTTAGTGAATCCTTTTACCCAGCAAGTTAGATTAGATGGACTGCACTGCCCCTCCCCGTTCCCCCCACACTTGCATGATCTCAATGTCACCTGGCCTAGTAGGATCGTTGTCTCTGTCTTCCCTCTGCCCCCTCCCTTGCCTCGTCGCGCTCTCCCTTGCCTCGTCACGCCTTGAAACACTTGTATATAGGCATGCTACAAATGCCTTATCATATCATATCCATAGATTATCAACCAAGCTGTCTTTCAGGGCGGTTTACTAGCTGATGTCTCTGGATTACATAAGAGCTCGCCTCAGGAACCAACATGAACTCAAGAGAGTTTCACCTCTGCAGCAGCACATGTACCCAGAAACAGACCACTGACGACCAAACCACCTTCACAGCACAGCGGCCAGGGGAGTGAGCAGGGCAGGTAGCAAAAGTATGCCATGGAGCAGATAGAAGGGATACGGATTAAGCTGCAGCACAGTCGCCTGTCTCAGGTTGCACGTAACAAGGGTTTTCAGGACAGGTAGTCCAGCTAAAACAGGAATTCCTCAACTTGGCATGTTCTGGCCCGGTATCCATTTTAATAACCCATGGTAATTGTTTCCATTGCCAATGTTGAGTTCATCACCAAGAAAAAAGGAAGTGACTGCAGCTTCCAGGAAAGAACGATATAGCAGAAAATAATGCTGGCCTTACTAACATGCCCCCCACCCCCGCAATAGAACACCGCTCTGGGATAGCTTCCGACCATGCAATAGCTCATGCAACTGAGATAGTTTGCGCCCCCCGGGATAGCTCACACCCCTCGATTGCTCTCCCCCTGGGATAGCTGCCCCCCGGGACATCTCCCCACAGGATATCTACCGGCCCTGGGTTAGCTCCCACCCTTGGGATAGCTCACGCCCCTGGGATAGACCTCACTCCTGGCTTAGGCCTCTGCACCAAAGAAAAGGTGTCTGAACAGAGGATAAGGTTTAGACCAAGGATAAGGTTACTCCCAAAGAAAAAGCCAGCCCCAGAACCAGACTAGACCCCAGGAGAGACTTACCCATGAGAAAGTCTGACACCGAAAACAAGTCCAATCCCGCTGGACATCTTTAACAGTGGGACAGCCCTATAATACCATGCTATAAACCACACCCCACAACACCTCTGTCTATAGCTGAAATAGCACAAAACTGAGAAGAAAAACAGACAACCAACTAGGAATACACAGAAACAAACAAGAACACCAACCTCAAGCAAAAAGCCCACATCACAAAATGCACCTTACCAGGAAAGACTGATGCACCAGAAAAAACCAAAACAGAATAAACCAATTGGAACAATCCCAACCATCTCAAAACACCACACCCAGGAACCAACCTACACCAAGAAATAGCACATCCACCCATCCACCGCAAAAGAGCCCCTTTGCTGGAACAAGATCAAAATCACTCTTCTAATGACACTACCAATCAAATTACCACCCACTCAGACAACAATTCAATCTTAAGAACTGTAAACACATAAGTAGGATAGCCAGAAACCCAGCAGACAGTCATGAAACCCACAGAAATACAACTGAAAGAAACAACCTCCACAAATGATATGTCACAAAAAATTGACATTACACAAAATGTCATTGATGCGAGTAGACACACGACCTGGAAGAAAACATCAACCCAAGAAACAACCTTTTTGACCTACTCAATGAAGAAACAGAAAGAACAGAACTGAATGCACAATTCGATGGAAAAACAAAACATATAAACTCAAATTACCAATGTGGCAGACAAAGGACAAACAAACTGTAGGAAACAAAAATATACACTGCAATATAGTCAACACCAGATCAATGTCAAAACACACAAAAGAAATATACGAACTGCTAAGCGATGGAACGACAGCCATGCTATTCCTCATGGAACTCTGGCTAACTCAAAACTTCAAGGTAACAGCACACCATTCCCTACTCAACAACTTCAAACTTAAACAAGCCAACCAAGTAGAAAAAAGAGGAGGAGCCCTTACCATTGCATACAAGGATCAGCTAAAAGTAACAACAGCACCATCACTAAACATCCCAAACTGCAAATCACTCCTCCTGCATTTAGCCTTAGATCACCAAACCAACCTATCATTCCTACTTGTATACAGGCCATTGATATACAACCCCACTTTCACTGACACATTTGTGGTTGCCATCATCAACATCTCCATTAAACATGATCACCAGTACATACTGGGAGACTTCAACATCTGGTTTGAAGAAGAAAACATTGAATCACCCAAAACGCTGCATTTAGCAACAATGCATCTACAACAAATGGCAAAAGGAAGGACACAAACAGCAAGTCACACTATAGATGCAATTTTCTACAACAAAAACCTGTTAACAACTGTACCTCCAATACAAATCCTCTGGAGAAACCAACTCATAATACCCTTTGTGATCCACCTGCCAATGTGGATACTAGCTAACCTCCCAAAAAATCCTCCAATTCAGAAAAGAAACTGGAAATCCGTAAACAGTGTGGAACTAAACACCAGACTGGATGCAACAAAACCTTCAATCACAATTTTAGACTCAACCATAATAGAAGAAAGATCAGAGACAATCCAAAAATGGATCACGAAAACACTAGATGACATTGCACCAGAAAAACCATAGTGGCCAGATGGTTCACTCCCCACCTCAGGGCACTAAAGAAAACTAACAGGACACTGGAACAAGAATGGAGGAAAAACTATGACCAAGAGAAAACAATCACATACCAAGGACAGCTATGACTATAGAAAGCTGGAATAGTCAAAGCAAAAAAGACATACTACAACGGACGGATCAGAGACTCAAGCAAAACCCAGAGAGAGATGTTCAACATCATCAATGAACCAAGAAACCCAACAGCATGATAAACACACCAACCCCATCACAGAAACTATGCAATGACCTTCAAAAACATCCAGAAAGTCATTAAGAGCATGATTAAAAACACCAACAACCCCCCTAACCAGCGAATACCGGAACCATCTACTAGACTAAACCACCTCCCACCAAAATTGAATGAAAGGTTCAACAGCCTTGTAGTCAAAAGCAAAAGAAGCAGGCTCTCCAGCTGACCCCTGCCCACCAGTCTTATACGAGACTATACTCAACCAGAAAACACATGCAGAATATTTCCTCAACCTCTTCAACCATTCACTAGCAACTGGAGCTGTGCCACCAGCCCTCAAATCAGCATGCATCAAGCCACTCCTTAAAGACCCATTAGGAAACACTGAAGACTTAACTAACTACCGACCAATCTCAGACATCCCATACTCGGCAAAGCTACTAGAAAGCTACATCTATGAACAAATCCTGGATTATGTAGAAAACAATCAGACACTAGACCAGGCACACATAGGCTTCAGACCCATGAGAGGAATGGAAACAGCATTACTATGGATATGGGACAATCTAAAAACCAACACAGACTACAACGTCAAATCAACACTAATACCACCTGATCTATGCGTAGTCTTTGACACAGTCCCCCACGAAACTCTCATCACATGACTCGAAGATATAGGAATCAGCAACACAGTGCTACTCTGGCTAAAATCCTTCATGACTGAAAGAATGGAAACAACTTGTATAACACCATTTGAAACAACACCACGCAAAACAACATGTAGAGTCCCAGATGGCTCATCACTCTCACCACTAATATTCAAGATCTAAATGACCCCCCTCATTAACTTCATCAAAAGACCCGCTGTCAGCTGTTACAACTACACAGTCGACACACAAATCATCTACAAGATCAACGCTAGCAAAGAACAAAATGCAATCCTTACCAACTGCCTCTCAGAAATAAACCACTAGATGAGTACCAACAGTCTTAAACTCAATTCAGACAAAACAGAAATCATGAACGCTCCCAAAGACCCATCGATTCATCATCACATTCCATGGTCTACCGAATTGGGAAACCCACCAGAACCATCAAAAGTGGTAAGAAATTACGGAATGTTAATGGACCACAAATATAAACTCGAACTGCAAGTCAACGCAGTAGTAAAGAAATGCTTCTTTCACCTACACACAATCAAGAGAATACTCCCCATCTTTACCTTCCTACAGAAAATTCTTGCCGTAATTTCTCTCATCATGTCAACAATAAACTACGCTAACAGCATCTATCTCAGAATGTCAGAATACCTTATGGAAAAACGACAACAAATATAAAACGCAGCAGTAAGAGTAACCTCAGACTCACTAAGAAAGTACACATCACACCAGCACTGGGAACACCATATTGGCTACCATCAAAAAACACATTTTGTTCAAAACTCTTTGCATAACACAGAGAGCAATCTACGATCAATGAGCAGAATTCATACAGTGAGAAATCTCCATCTACAAACGAAAATGAACATTAAGGTCTAGCAACCACATTCACCTCGAACTAAAACAATACTCAAAGCCTACATTTGGGGGAATCAGCATTCTCCTGCATAGCGGTGAGACTTTGGAACTCACTCCCAAAGGAAATACCAACAACAGAAGATCACATAAAGTTCAGAACATCCTTAAAAGCATGAATATTTAACTCACCAGGCTAAATTGTAAACATCATAGAAGAAAACCACCAACATGGCACAAAAGAAGCACCAAAAACAACAAAAACCTGATTGCCCGAATCAGGCATACTCTAAGAAAGAAAGCATCCTATCACAAATCACAGTAAAATAATGCAAAGTAATAGGATCAACATAATCTGCAGAAAAGGACCCAGATGACTGCCCAGTCACCCTATTAAAAACTCTCTAATACTCTGCACACTCACCCTCAAACTTTGAATAGATTAGACACATACCTCTGATGCAGGAAAAAACAAAAAAAACCTGCAAACTATAGACACTCCACAGCACCCAACAGGAAACGAAATCAGTCGCACACAAATCACCCCATACACACTCATGCCCCAAACACACCATAACGTTGACCAACTAAAAACAAACCAACACACACAGTGACCATTCATTCTGAACTGAAGCTACCACCAGCACATCAAAGCTGTCTTGTGCATTTCCCTCTCAATACCCCTAACTAAGCCATCCAAACCCCCGTCCTTTTCAAATCTGCCAGAGCACCTGGAGACCAGGAAAATGGCAGTGGTGCGCAGTATAATTCACAATAACATAACATGCCTCATCAAAGTTATACCTACACATAAAGGTCTGTAAGGGAATTAGGTTTACACACGTTTCCACTGCTTGCACCCTCCAACTTGTGACACCACACTCCATACATACCAGTTTTTACCTGCTGAAGACAGGAACCATAACCAGGGATTCCAAGAGTTGGACTCAGTGTACCCCAACATCAGAAATGGGAAAACACTTGATTCCAAAAGGCCATCAGGGGAAACAGGAATCACTATTAAAAACAAGAGAAACAATACTCAATAGAAACAAGCAATAGCAGTTTGGGGTAAAGTGAGCAGGAGGTTCTAAACTACAAAACTGTCCTACTTTTCAACCCAGCCTAACTTCAAACACAGTGCCCACACCAAAACAACAAGAACATGAATCCACAAAAAATAACATTCACATACTCTATAGTGGCAACCAAAAACAGTAACCGCAAAGACAAAATATCATTGTTGGTCATACATTTTTGAACACCTTAACAGCAAGTGGACAAGTTCCCTGATTGTGGGTATGAGGCTTGAAAGTAGTCTAAGCATTGTTTCCAAATATGGGTGCATCTTAGAAATAGTCTATTAGACTTTGGTAAGTAAATACAATCTATATATTCCATTTTAGTAAATTTTCATATTGTATCCACTGCCTTTAGTGTAGCCTTATCACCTACAGCCTGCATCCTGTTTTAGGAGACTAAAGCTATCCCGAATACATGGTCCAATAACTTGGCTTCCGTATTTATCTTTGAACCTTGCCATGCCAAGTACTGCATTAAGGTTTGGGGATTCTTCTTGAAATGATACCGTATTCTGTGGAGAAAACAAATAATTCACCAGAGTTCAAATACCACCCGCTGTCAGAACTCCGTCCTCTTGTGGGTTTGACTCCCCTGATGATACATCACTTGTTCCTAAACAACACCCTACCAATGATGGTGCTTTACGCTGCGTTTCAAGTAATTCCCCATGTACAAGAAAGCCTCAGCAGCGTTTCCATTCCAGTCATTTCACACGGTATAAAAGATTGCAGTACATTCCACGTTATAGGTTGCCTTGGGAACTAAGGAATCGTTACCGTTGGATCTGTCAAGGGAACGAGTCACGTGATTCAGATCGAAGTGGAAGAACACCCTCTGCACAGGTTCGGCACTTCTGAATGAAGTTGCTGGTTTGGTTCCGTGAGTTCTTGTTCTTGTTTCATTCTCCATTGGTGACAACCAGTTTCTGCTTTTGGATTCTGCATTCGCTTGAGCCCTTATCCTGTACTTTGATGTCGTAACGTTCTGACCCTTGCTTGCCATACCGATTGTCTTTGGATTCCCATGTGTACTGATACGCCGGCCTGCTGCCAAACTTCTTGGCTTGTTACATGGACTGCCCTCTTCCTAACGCTTTGTACTACTTACTGCCCACACAACGCCGAACTTGCCTGCTGCTACGACCTGAGACACCACAGTGCTTCCAAACACCACCCTCTATTCTTCACCTCTTCACAGACATCTTTTGGGATTCCGGATCCTTCTCACGGACTACTAAAAAACACTGGGAATTGTATCCAAAAGGACTAGAGACATTGCTGCACTTTAATGGGCATCCTTGTACCGTCAGGATAGGACTTTCTCCTAGGATTGCTTCAGCTCTTCATCAAGGATTCCTTCCACCCACATTACCAGATTTTCTACCCCTCTTCACTCCTGGTTCCACTTCTGTGCCACTCAGGGACTCTCAACCTGGTAAGGGTGTTTCTATCTGTGTTTGTTGCTTCCTGGTCTAGGCCATTTCTCCTTGCTGATTACTATACTGTGTTACAGGTGTATATTTACCGAAAACACTTACACAGCGCACTGTATTGTCTACGACCTGGTATATCAGCCTGCACTGATTCAGAGGTTAGCCACTTTTGTGGTTTCAGTGAGTCTTTGCTGTTGTCTACTGTATTAGTGCTAACCGTGTCTCCTCATTTTTGCAGCCAGTGGGTCGAGGTTGAAATCCCTGTCTTTCAATCAATTGACACCTTGGATTGTCGCATTCAAACAACCAAGGGGTACATTGGTTGGAAGAACTCGTCATCTACGAGTTCTGTTGTCTTCTGCTGTCTTCCTCCACATTGACAGAAGAATCTCACGGTTCTCTGAAGATTCGACTTAGGGGTTGATCCCTAACAAATTTAGAAGCCTACTGATGGAATCCTCGGACCCCCTGGCAACCCTGGCCCAATTGGTCTTGGATATCAGTGCAAACATGACAGCGGCTAACAAAGCCACTCAATGTCACATAGACTCCCTTCAGACACAGTCCCTGGGTGCTGAGGCACCTCCGCCGGCAGTTCCCTCAGTCTCGGGCTATTCACTACCTCGTCACGAGCCTGTCCCATTCCTGATGTCTGCTCAGTTACCTCTTGCTCCACCCAAACGCTTCACTGGGGACCCCAAAACATTCAGGACATTCATCAACCAATGCCGCCTCCACATTTTGTGTCGTCCAGCATCCTTTCCCGATTCCACCACCAAGGAAGCATTTGTGTTGTCATATTTGGGGGGTCTTGTAGCTACGTGGACTAATACTTTATTGGAAGAGGGCAGTTACATGCTGTATGACTGTGATGCCTTGATCACAGCCATAGGTCGTGTGTTCGACACTCGCTATAAGACCCAAGGGACAGACCTGTAACTCTTCGGTCTACAGCAAGGAGACACTCCTCTCGTGACATATGTGGCTCACTTTAATCAACTGGTAGCCGAGACAGGTTGACTGTAGGAGAAAAAGGCGGCTAACTTCTACAAAGGCCTGTCCGATTCACTAAAGGATGTTCTGCCCACTGTACCAGTGGTACCCACTGCTTTCAGTGAGTTGCTGGATTTGGTGCTACAGATTGATGCCAGAAAGTCAGAAAGAAAAGGTGAAAGAAGACGTATCCCTCCAGTTTCTGTATGCTCTGACCCCACAGGTACTGGTGACAGCGAGCCAATGCAGATAGGGGCTATACGTGCCCCTCTGACTGCTGCCATGAAAGAAGGAGGAAAGACAATCTATTACTTTATTGCAGATCCTCCGAGCATTTTTTGAGGTCTTACCCGAAATGTCCTGTCAATCGTTCAGGAAAGGCCAAGGCTCGACAGTAGGTGGAGTCGGCCTTTCGAGTGCACCCACATTGGACTCATCTCCTTGTTTTCCCTCTACACTTCCTGTGGTATTCTGTTTTCTGCCTAGTACCCCATGGGAAGCCTTTGCTGTTATAGATTCAGGGGCCGCTGGTAACTATGTGGATACACAATATGCAAGAGAGATGGGCATCCCTGTGGTGCCTAAATCATGTCCCGAACTCGTCAATGCATTGGATGGCACAACGCTGCTTTCGGCAATGGTTACTGAACAGACAATTGATCTATTGATGTCCACTGAGGATGGCCATTCAGAGACCATCACTTTTGACCTGATAGCCGCTCCACAGTACAAGATCATATTGGGTCTTCCTTGACTCTCTTTGCATAACCCAGTTATCGACTGGGCTGGTCATGAGCTCTGTTTCTCTTCTGACCATTGCCAAAACAATTGCATGTGTACCAATGTTGAAAGGCCACTCAGGCCTGGGATTCCTTTGCTGGACACTGCAAAAACAGTTGGGGCTGTGACAACGGTATCCCTCCCGAAGGAATACAAAAAGTTTGCTGACGTGTTCAATAAGGCCTACACAGAACAGCTACCCCGCACATGCCATATGATTGCCCGATAGATCTTGAACCCGATGCAAAGATCCCTGTTGGGCGTGTATATTCCCTTACTCAAAAGGAAAACATTGTACTCAAGAAATACATTGACAATGCCTTACGTATGGGGTTCATAAGACCATCCAGGTCACCTGCCGCTAGCCTTTTGTTCTTCGT
Organism: Ambystoma mexicanum; assembly: GCF_040938575.1. Taxonomy (NCBI): domain Eukaryota; kingdom Metazoa; phylum Chordata; class Amphibia; order Caudata; family Ambystomatidae; genus Ambystoma; species Ambystoma mexicanum. Next base: position 490,164,121 of record NC_090933.1, on the reverse strand, counting down.
TCCTAAAAAGGAAGGGGACCTGAGGCCTTGTATTGATTAGAGGGCTCTTAATGCGGTAACCATTCACAACCAATATCCTTTGCCTCTGATATCTGTATTGCTTGATCAATTGGGAAAGTCTGTAATCTTCACCAAGTTGGATCTGTGCGGTGCCTACAATCTTGTTAGGATGTGAGAGGGGGACAAGTGGAAAATGGCCTTCAAGACGCGGTACGGCCCATTTGAGTACTGCGTTATGCCTTTTGGGCTTTGTAATGCCCCGGCCACTATTCAATATTACATGAATGACGTTTTCTGGGACATGATCGATCAATATGTGGTAATATATCTGGACGATATATTAGTCTACTCCACGTCTCTTGAACAGCATGTACAGCATGTTTCAGGGGTGTTGCAGCATTTGAGAGAAAATCACCTCTTCGCCAAACTGGAGAAATGCATATTCCATGCCTCGGAAGTCGAGTTCCTCGGCTATGATCTGACAGATAAGGGGGTTCCGACGAATCACAGCAAGGTTAAAGCAATCCTCGAATTGCCTGTTCCTGCCTCTGTAAAAGCATTACAGTCCTTTTTAGGTTTCACAAATTTTTACAGGCGTTTTATTTGGTCTTTTTCATCTGTGGTCACTCCTTAATGGCCCTGACCAGTAGCAAGTTTCCCTTTACCTGGTCCTCTGAGGCTCAGTCCTCATTCGATGCCCTAAATGCAGCTTTTACCACCGCTCTGATGCTACAACATTCCAATCCAGCCATTCCGTTCTGCATGGTAGCAGACGCGTCTGGGGTTGCCATCAGTGCTATCCTGTCTCATAAATGGCCGGAAGTGGGGGAGCTGCATCCTGTTGCTTTTTCTGCCAGAAGCTTACCCAGTACGAGAGGAATTATACGATCACAGAGCGGGAACTACTAGCAGTCCGTGACGTCCTAATGGAATTGAGGCATCATCTTATGGGTGCTGCACGCCAGGTCCAGGTGTATACCAACCATTGGAAATTTTTGGCATTAAATACGGTCAAGTGCCTTACAGTTAGACATGCTCGTTGGCATGAGTTCTTTCCTATTTTCAACCTTGTGATTACATCCTGCCCGGGGCATCTGCACTCCAAGGCTGACGCCTTATCTCGTATGCATGGTACTACATTGTCTCAGACCGCAGGCGAAACTCTTGTCCTCCTTACTGAAGTAGTTTGCAGCTGGACCCTGCAACCATCCCTTAAGGCCTTCATCCAGCAATGGGCCTCAAAAGGACCGCCGGAACTGGAGGAGTACAACATGGACATTGTCCAATCATTGCCATATGTGCAGGGTCTCATCTACGTTACAGATTCTGCTACCCAAAACACTGCCATTGTTGGTGCTATGATTCCAAGTTTGCCGCTCACGCTGGTAGGCGGAAAATGCTTGATCTCTTACGTCGTTGATGTTTGTGGCCATCAATGAAGAGAGATGCGGCAGTGTACATCTCATTCTGGTAGGTACGTGCACAATGTAAATCCTTGTCTGCCAAACCTATGGAATTACTGCAACCCTTACCTGTTCCAAAAGTCCCTGGAGTATGATATCCATGGATTTCATTGTCGATCTACCTCCGGTGCAAGGGTTCACCACGGTGTAGGTGGTTGTAGATTATTTCTCCAAGATGGCTTTGTTTGTACTAACAGCTCCTGTTTTAGCTTATCTGTTTTTGAAGAATGTTTTCCGTTTTTTTGGCCTACCTGATGTTATAGTGTTCGATAGGGGTTCACAGTTTACATCAGAGTTTTGGAAGGCCCTGACTTCTTTCTTTGGCACAGACGAACGATACTCCAGTACATACCACCCACAAACAGACGGTCAGACCGCGACACTCAACGCAACTCTGGAGCTGTTCTTGCGTTGTCTCCTTTTGTAACATCAAGGGACGGGGCTATCAGTACTAGTGGCTGCTGAGTTCACCTATAACAACTCTCTTCACACCTCTACTGGTTCTTCGCTGTTCTTTGTTATGTACGGTCAGCATCCCTTTGTCTTTCCTATGAATCCAGTTTTGCCTGTGCATAGCCATGCAGCTCGTGACTGTGTTCATGATTTGTCTGCTCTACATCACGACATTTGGCAACACCAATTGGATCCACAAAACTGTTACAAATCCTTTGCTGATGCTCACCGTTCCTGTGCCCCGGTTTACCACACTGGCATGCGAGTTTGGCTTTCCACCAAAAACCTTAGGATAGCGGGTTGTTGGACCCTGCAGCCCCGATTCATGGGTCCATATGTCATCACAAAGGTGATCAACCCATTGGAGGTTCGCCTGTCCTTGCCTCCAGCCTGGAAGACACATCTGGTGTTCCACGTGTCTTTAGTTCAGCCATGCCACCCGGGTTCCAGGTTGCCGTCTTGACCACCTCCAGTTAAGGTGCAGGGCACGGATGAGTTTGAAGTACATGACATCCTGGACACCAAGCGTTGTCGGGGTGTGCGCAACTTTCTGGTGGACTGGAAGGGCTACGGTCCGGAGGTTCGGATGTGGAAGCCTGAACATAACCTCAACGCTTCTAGTCTGGTCGCCCGTTTTATGGCCTCTATGAGTGTGGGGGGCCCTTTGGGGGAGGATGCTGTCAGGACTCCACCCTCTTGTGGGTTTGACTCCCCTGATGATATATCACTTGTCCCTAAACAACACCCTACCAATGATGGGGCTTCACGCTCCGGTTCAAATAATCCCCCATGTACAAGAAAGCCTTTTTGGGTTTCCATTCCAGTCATTTCCCACGGCATAAGAGATTGCAGTACCTTTCACGTTATAGGTTGCCATGGGAACTAAGGAAGCGTTAACGTAGGATCTGTCATGTGACTCACGCAAGGGTATGAGTCACGTGATTCGGATCGGAGTTAAAAAAAGCCCTCTGCACAGGTTTGGTGCTTCCGAATGAAGTTTGCTGTTTTCGTTCCATGAATTCTTGTTTAATGCTCCTTTGTTGGCGACCTGTTTTTTCTTTCGGATTCCGCATTCGCCTGAGCCCTTGTCCCGTACTCTGATTTCCTAACGTTCTGACCATTGCCTGCCATACAGATTGTCTTTGGATTCCCCTGTGTACTGTTACATCCGCCTGCTGCTGAGCTCCTTGGCTTGTTACACGGACTGCCTTCTTCCTATCGCTTTGAATTACTTACCACCCGCACAACGCCAACCTTGCCTGCTGTTACGACCTGAGACTCCACACTGCTACCAGACACTGCCCTCTATTCTTCACCTCTTCACGGACATCTTTTGGGATTCCGGATCCTTCTCACGGACTACTAAAAAACACTGGGAATTGTATCCAAAAGGACTAGAGACATTGCTGCACTTTAATAGGCATCCTCGTGCCGTTGGGATAGGGCCTTCCCCTTGGATTGCTCATCATCAAGGATTCCTTCCACCCACATTACTGGATTTACTACCCATCTTCACTCCTGGTTCCACTTCTGTGCCACCCAGTGACTCTCAACCTGGTAAGGGTGTTTCTATCTGTGTTCATTGCTTCCTGGTCTAGGCCATTTCTCCTTGCTGATTACTGTACTGTGTTACAGGTGTATCTTTACCGAAAAAAAATTGACACAGCACACTGTGTTGTCTACGACTTGGTATATCAGCCTGCTCTGATTCAGAGGTTAGCCACTTTTGTTGTTTCATTGATTCTGTGCTCTTGTCTACTCTATTAGTGCTAACCCTTTCTCTTCTTCTTTTTCAGCCAGTGGGTCGAGGTTGAAATCCCTGTCTATCAATCAATTGACACATTGGATTGTTGTATTCGAACAACTAAGGGGTACATTGGTAGGAAGAACTTATTATCTACGAGTTCCACTGTCTTCTGCTTTCTTCCTCCACATTGTCAGAAAAATCTCACGGTTCTGTGAAGATTCGACTAAGGGGTTGACCCCTAACACCCACCCACCCAGCCAAGCTGTGAGGATACAGTTTATCTCTTCTAGGATCAGGATCAGAAACTGGTCTACAGTAACATTCCCTAAGGCATTTCACAGGCAAACATAATACACCAAATTGCTGAAGAGAGCACAAACAAGGCATTGAAAGGACCTGATGGTGTAGAATAATGATTCAATCCCCCCCACCACAGTCCTGCCAGGACACCTCACCCAGATTTGAGGTAACTGGGAAGAGGCCAGGTTTTGATGTGTGTAGTTTTAATCCATTCTCCAAAAAACGATATTCTGAAAAAAACTCTCTGTTCATGTGTTTTAGGTGTGCGAGCCCCGGAGGAACATCCACAAGGTACATCACCACGATCATCAGGAGTGACACCAGAGTGCCCTCCCCAGCTTGCCGTTGCCTTGCCGTCTAGAATCAGAAATCCGGCCTCTAAAGATGGTATGAATTCAGGACATTGTGCCCGTTTCCGGGCATCACGGCCCCGGGTGTGGGTGTTCGCTTTGCATGGGACATGGCATGTAGCTGTACTGCTCCTTCGTTGCTGGCAGTTGCACTGCAGTGACAACGCTTCATTCCCGAAAATGAGTTGCCATAGATTCACGTGATCGGATCAGCTGATCGGGGTGGCAGACTCTGCCTTCTGCCTTCGAATAAAGGAGCCACAATCCCAATGAGTGCTGCTTCTGATTGCACTATTTGGAATCAGCATTTCTGGTGTTACTTCCTTCCTCCTTATCCTTGTTTGCCTCTTGGATTCCGTTTGCCTTGCTGATTTTGTACTTCCTGAATTGCCGTTGCCGAACCTTGTGAGCTTTCTGGACTCTGTTGCCCGTTGTCTCTGTACCTGACTGGCCACGCTGTTACCAAACCTTGCCTGTCTGCTGGACTTCGCTTGTCCGTTGTTTTGTACGTTGCTGCCACACTGTTACTGGACCATGCCAGCCATTTTGAACTATGTAGCGCTTTGTTTTGGACTGAACTACTTCATTCTCCTATCGCGTGCTGTCACGCACTTGTCTCTCCTCTTCTGTTTGGTGCTGATCCTCCAGTACTGACCAGAGCTGCCGCGTGGATCTTATCACAAACAATTACAGAATGCTGTTGGGACCCTCTTAGTTCAAGACATTGTGCACATATGGGATGCCTTGCTGCCTTCATCCGTGCACCATCCTGAAAATAGAGCATCCCTTGTGCTGCCCAGGATTAGATACTATCTAACCCTTCCTGTTTGTTATTTTCTCCTTTTCATTGTTTCTCCCGCTGGATTCGTCTCGCTACCATCGCCCTCCTTAAGGCATCAATATTCTCTGGTCCATTGGTAAGAGTTCATTCTATCCTCTTACAGGTTTTTCTGTATTGTATTTTCCTAGTATAGATAGTGATATATCATTATTTACTGTAACGAGTCTGGATAAAATATTGTTAGCTACCTTTCTTCTGAAAGAACAAGAGAGCAGAATCAGGTTAATTATTTACACAAACAGTAATACATTGATCTTCTCTGTGCATCCCAGTAACCATTGTGCCTTTCATTTTGTAGCCTGGTGTTGTGGCTGTGTGTTCTACCTGCTGTCTCATTTGATCTACCCCTCTGCCTGTTTTACTCACACATCAGGGGGGCACATCAAAAGGAAGAGATCCCTCAAGTGAGGAGGCCTGGGTTAAGGAATAACTCCGCTGCTCGTCGCTGCCAACCCGCCCCAACACTGACAGCCTCCAATGTATGCACACCACAGGTAAGCCACTTGCCACCCAACAAGGCCTTGGCTCCTCCCATGTTTCCCCCCCACATGGGCCCCATGCGCACTCCCCCTGCTATCCCTCACTATATGCTAGAATCACATGCCCCAAGAACATAGAATCTGCACCCTTGACCACCTGCACCCGAAACATCCGTTAGGCCGGAAAACCATAACCCCCACCCTTGGGTCCTCCGCTATGTGCTCCACACCACCACTAGCACACCACAAGGCCTACACTCCACCCAACACGGTTGCCACCTTCTTACACTCAGCTGGATACTCGCAAATCTGTAAGCAGACCATCCACACTGCCCCACACAGCAACATGCCGTTGGCATCACTGGAGAAATCCATAACCACATACTACACACGCAGACCCAATTCTTTGGGTGCACCAGCCTCTATGAACTTTGCCACAAACTTTGAGATCCACAGCCGCAATGCCACGACAAACATCAATGCTATGGCGATGATCTACTCTAATCATGCCTGCAGCACCACAGTCTTCCCAAGGACTCCCATCGCCGTCTCAATCCTGAGGCCTAAATCAGTGAGCGCACCTCTGGTTCTTAAAGCTGTGAGCTCCCTTTCTAGCTAGATTTGACTAGCACCTTACATTCTCTGATTGTCACCAGTACCCTGGCGATGCCCAATGCTATGATCACCACTGTGTCACCGTTTGGGTATGTTGACACCTTGTCTATGCCCAATGCCGCTAGCTCTCTGGTTATACCTAATGTTGTGAGCAAGCCCAATGCTGCCCACCCTCCATTGATGATTGTTACTGCTAACATGCCCAATGCTGCTAGCCTTCGATTGATGCCTAATGCTGTTAACATGCCTAATGTTGCTAGCCCTCTCATGATGCTTAATGATGCCAACTTGCCCAACCTCACTAGTACCCCGCTGATGCCTATTGGGTGCACTCCCATGTTACATGGTAATGCCTGCACTAGCCCTTCAATGATGCCTAATCCTGTTAACATGCCTAATGGTGCTAGCTTTCCCATGATGCTTAATGATGTGAACTTACCCAATGTTGCTAGTACCTTGCTGATGCATGATACTAGGAGGGCCCCCAGGATGCCGACTGTTGATACTGGCACCTTGCATCCACCCAATGCCACTGGACCCCTTATGACACATACTGTTGCGAGCACCCCACTGAAACTCAAAGAAGCCTTCACCCCCTTCCCCCCTGATGACAAAGCACCCCATACTGCCTGTGCCAGCATGGCCCAGCACACCTCATACAGCTGCGCCCTCATCAATGCATGCTCCCTCCCTGCCCATGCCCTCGACATACACAACCTTATCACCACGCACAATCTTGATCTCCTCATGGTCAATGAAACATGGCTCCATGAAGCCTCTGGCTCGGCCCTAACTCTAGCTCTCCCTCCAGGCTACACTATATTCAGACAGGACTGCCCATACTCGAAAGGAGGGGGTGTTGCCCTGATAGTTAAAGAGCCCATCCCTATCAGAAAGATTGAAAGGACAGTGGAGAGTTGTAGTGACTACTTACTCCTCAAACTTAACTCCTCTCTGAACTGTAACATCACCTTCCATATTGTCTATCGGCCCCCACTGACCCATAGCTGAATTCCAGGCAGCCTTGACACACCTCATGTCTGACAACCTTAAAAAATCAACAAAGGCTATCTTCCTAGGAGACCTCAACCTCGGCCTCAAAGACTGCCAAATCTCTTGACAATGCGCTCGAAACCCTAGGCTTCAAACACGCTATCACAGACCCCACCCATATCAAGGGCCGCACTCTAGACTGGCTAGCTCACCACAACTGCCAACTTACTATCAAAGCTAACTCCTCCTCCCCATGAACAGACTATCGCCACCCCCAAGAAAGTGCACCAGCCCGCTATGCCTCTCCCACCTGCTCTCTGTCAGGGAGAATTCTCCAGAATGGCTAATTTCCCTTACATACTGAGTCCCTCAGCAGCTTTGCTGGATTTCTAGGATTTTATTTTTCAGCTGGTAAGAGTGTGAGCCTTTTTCCCACTCTTACATGTGTTTTGCTGTATGTTTTACATTTTTGTGTTCATAGACTGTGGAGCCTCACCTACTCCATAGACATCATCTTTTTACAATGTGTCACACAGCACATTTAGTGCAGTGACACAGGGTTGTCTTTTTCAGACTTCCCACTTTAAACTCCATTTTCTGGGACTGACTACTGTCTCCCAGAACATGTAAAGTTGCCATTGACTTTATTAGTATTTTTAAATCCACAGACCCAATACAAACTATTTTCCATAGAGTACTGGAAGGGGTTCATAGTTATTGCTTTTTGTATGTTTCTCATGGAACATTATTTCGTTCCCCTTTCTTTAAGATTTGGCTGGTGGCAGTGGTATCTACCATATTTTTCCTACCGTGGTCTATGAAAATAGCCTCGGTACTGTTTTAGGCTAAATTAGTAGACTTGAACTTTAATCCGTTGGACCCCATTTCATTTGATTGGTTCCAGCTGGGTTTATTCGCCATTTCTTTTTGTAAAGGTCTTTCTCGTGTTTTACTCTGCGCGCCAAACCAGGTTTGGTTCCTTTGTTTGCCGTCCTTTGGCGGGCTTCTGCAAAGGTCTCTGGGACTTGGAAGGCAGAGTTGCCACTGAATCGAGAGAACTGAAGAGAAGCTGATGGAAGAGGACTGCTGCAACTACTGAACCTCCTGGTGAAGCCCTGCTGCGGGTCCGAATCTCCTAAACTTTGACGACAGAGAAGGTCCGCAAGGAATGTTATTCCCTTGAGCTGGTGGGACCAACAAGTTCGCCAAACACCAAGCAAGGCCTACCTCTCCTGATTGAATTTGCTGTGCATCACTACAGTGAACCGGATAGCCAGGACCCTCCAGTCTTCCTCCTTCATGTCAGTTCGACAGTCTCTTCAGGAACCGTGAGCCTGCAGGATCTGCCAGGAACGTCTGCCTCAGCTACAGCATTCTTCTTCTTCTAAGGTACTGTTCAAACCCGGTTGTTCGTTCCGTCTGACCTCAGTGAACGTGTTTTAAATCTTTTGCCAATCCGAGGGCTTGTCCTTCTCTACTCTTTTAAGTAACTTTTCTTCCGACCAACTTCATTTCGGACTCTTGGCAAAAACGTAACCGCAAACTAATCTGAACTGTGTGATCCTCTGCAAAGACTCTGAACCATTAACATTGGCACAGGCCTATTGGTTTGAATACTCATTGTAGTAAGCCTTTTCTAGATTGCCCTTCCTACTTACTTTTCGTGCTGCTTGATATTGAATAGCCTTGTCTTTCCCTGCCTTTCTAAATTACTGGAGTGCCATTTTGCTCACACTACATTTTGAGTTTAAATTGTCCAGAATTCATTGGGTGTTGTGTAGTTTATTAAGATTGTGATTTTCTGCTGCTGTACTTAGTGAACTGTTTTACAATTGATGTTGTAAATAAATATATATACATGTACTCAGAAACCTTGAGTCAGTGTTTGTTTGAACCATAGCAATTGCTGTCCTTTGTATAACTTCTGATACTGCTCACTTTACTCTTGCGATAAGTCTGGCTGCTCTGCCATCGCTACCACTTTACTGTGTAGTACAGGCTTGTACCAAAGGTGAATTTGTACTGTCACTTGTAGTCTTAATTGTGTGTGGTGTTCCCAAAGAGTACTGCATATGATTCTGCCTAACACTGGTGTACAGCCCTGAGGATCAAGTATAGTGATTACAATTAGAGTGCTGCTATTACCTTGGATCAACATACTACAAGGCTAAACATAACTAAAAAATCAAAGTTTTAATCATGTCTGATATGGAAAGCTACAGTCAGGAGACCCTCCTTAGTTACACTGTTGATTATCTGAATAATCTGTGCAGAGAAAGGAATTTCTCTGTTAAAGGCAAAAAGTCCAAATTAATTGAAAGGTTGTTAGAGAAACAAAGTCTGGAAAGTGGGTCTGACATACCTAACCCCCCCAGCAACTGTGGAAAATGATGAGGATGATAATGTATCAGTTATTATGGATGAGTTAGATGAGGCAGATGTGTCTCACAATGTAGGTCTTACTGCTCCTCTACCTGCTCAACAACCTCAACCTTTGTCAACTGGGACCCCATCAGGTCTTACACTCAGTCCTGAATTCATTGCTCTAGAAAAGATGAGGCTTGAATTGGGATTTAAACATATTAATGCTCAAACTGAACAAAAGCATCAAGAACTTAAGCTCAGAGAAATGGAGTTGAACCATGCTTTAGAAATGAAGACACTGTCTATTGAAAATGCTTCTCTCCCAGAGTGTCCTAGGTCTTCCAGTCCTAAGAGACCCTCTATGCCTAAAGAAATTGTTGGTATGTATGAGGCTAAGATTGACATTTTGGATTGGTTGGCAATGTTTGAGTATAACCATGGGATTCAAGACATTACAGGGAATCAGTTGCTTCCTTGGCTCTTCTCTAGGCTACCCACTGTTGCATCTGATGTTGTGATGGAGTTGGGGGAGGTGGCTAGGATGGATTATGAGTGTGTGAAGCTGGCTTTAATTGCTAGATTTGGGAATACCCCCTCCCAGCACCTTAAGAGGTTTAGGACCCTCAACAAGCATGATGGTACCCCTTGGACTACCTGGGTATGTGAATGTTTGAAAAACTTAGATGGTTGGGTTAAGGGTTGCAGAGTAAACACTTATGAAGGTATGAGAAATCTTGTTATGTTGGAGTCGATTTATGATGCCTGCTCTCCTGAGCTCAGACAGCACTTGGCTGATTCTAAGGAGATAGATCCAAAGAAGTTAGCTAAGGCTGCTGACTTGTGGGTTGCCAACAGGGCTACTCACAAGGTTTCTGGGGCCACTCAGAAGAAGGATGAAGGAAAGCAGCCAAAGAAAGATAACAAGGAGAATTCTAATACCTCCCATCCAAAAGAGGGCCCCAAACAAAACAATAAAGGTAAACCACAAGAGAAACTGAATCAGGCTAGTGCACCATCTGGACCCAAACCAGATAGAGGTCAGAACAAACCCCCATTCGTCAAAACATTTGGGAAATATTATGTTTGTGGGTCAACTGACCATGTGACAGGGGATCCCAGATGTAAGGGTAAACCTTCAGGGGTCCACACTGTGTCCTTAGACTTCTCCCCAGAGGAAGATGTACCTATGGCAAGTGGAAACTTTCACCTACTGACTGATGAACCCATGAGAGTCTCAGCTAGTGTTTCTTTAGTGTCCCTGGGTTTGTGGGAACAACAGAATTTAGATGTCTATAATTCCATCCCAGATAATACTAAAGAGTATTATACATATAGTGTTCTTGAGAATGGCCAGGAGACCTCTGCCATCAGAGACACTGGAGCCAGTATAACTGTTGTTGATTAATCATTTTTCAAGTTGGAGGATGTTGCTAAGGCACCCAAACAGCTAACCAAGTTAGCTGAAGGCCCTGTGAAAATGCTTCCCCAGTTACCAGCTCTCATCCAGTGCAATGACATGACTGTCAATATACCTGTTAGTGTGTAGAGTGAAGTGCCTGGGAGAGTCCTGTTTGGTAATGACCTGAAAACTCTTGGAGTTGTGTCTAGCACCCCCAGGCCTCCCAGCAAAAGGAAACAAGAGCTCACTAGGTCTGCAAGGGAGAGGACCTTGAGAGGCTCTCCATGGGAATTGATAGAGTAAACTATCACCCCCAGTCCACAGGAATTGCTCAGTGCTATTTCGGGAAAGAAAGAGGCAAAGGGGAAACCCAAGACCTCCAAGAAGAAATCAGATAGCACCCCTGTGCTACCAATATGGATATCCCCAAGATTGTCCAAAGTCACAAATGTGACTCTTCCACCTGCTGAGGCTGAGTGTGAGGTTCAACTCTGTGTTGTTGAGCCAGCTTCTGAAGAGTCAGATCTGGAAGAAGACATAACTCTAGTTGGAGATATGAATCCTGTTGACCATCCTGAGCTGCAGTCTTTACTGGCAGAAGGTGGAACCAACAGGGCAGACTTCAGCAGAGGACAAAGAGAGTGTCCTACTCTTGAAGGTCTTCGCCTACAGGCAGCTTCGCAGCTCGATGGGCAAGAGCCTGGGAAGCATAAATTGCATTGGGAAGATGGCCACTTCTACAGTGAACTGATTGAGTCTATCCCCGGGGACTGCAAAAGACTTGTAGTGCCCCTGGAAAACAGACTCCAGTTCCTACAGTTGGCCCATGAGATACCGTTGGCTGGTCATTTGAGAAAGGATCTCTTTATACTTCTACTGGCCTAAGATGGGTTCAGAAGTTGACAAATTCTGTAGAAGCTGTCACACTTGCCAAACCTCTGGCAAGAGTAGAGCCAAGAATGTGGCACCACTGGTGCCTACCCAGGGTGGGCATCGACATTGTTGGTCCACTTGACCCTCCCACGTCTTCAGGAAACACATTTATCCTGGTTGTAGTAGACCATGCTACTAGGTATCCTTAAGCAATACCTATGAGAACTGTTACGGCTCAGGCTGTGGCTAAAGCTCTACTTGGTATTTTTAACAGAGTAGGGTTTCCTAAGGAACTGATACCCGACAGGGGATCCAATTTTCTTTCCCACTAGATGCAAGCCATGTGGAACAAACTGTGTTGTCACTTACAAGCTCTCTACAGCTTACCATCCACAGACAAATGGACTGGTAGAGAGGTTTAATCATACTATGAAGATCATGATAGGTGCTTTAGAGGAACCACTTAAAAGAAATTGGGACCTTCTACTGCCATGCCTTCTCTTTGCTTATAGAGAAGTCCCTCAGGAGGGAGTTGGATACAGTCCCTTTGAACCTCTTTATGGCCATCCAGTCAGAGGTCCATTGGCCCTGATTAAGAAGGGGTTGGAGAGTGCACCTCCCCCCAAGACAGTCAGAGTGACTGACTATGTGATAGGTCTCCGGAGGAGAATGTCACACATGATGGCAGAAGCAAGTGATGACTTGAAAGCAGGTCAGGCTCTGGTCAAACATTGGCATGACCAGAAGGCCAACATGGTTGAGTTTACTCAAGACCAGCTTGTACTAGTTATGGTGCCAACAAGGCAGAGGGCCTTGCAGGACAAATGGATAGGACCCTTCAAGGTTGTGGGCAAACTTGGAGAGGTGAACTATCTGGTGGACTTAACTTCAGCTAAAGAGGAGGAGGAGAGTGAACCTCTACCTGACCTACGCAGAGGCCAACCTTTGGATGAGAACATAGAAGGAGTTAATGTCTCTTCTAATCTGACATCTGAACAACAGGATGAGTGCAAGTTTCTGTTAAATCAGTTTGCCTCCCTGTTTTCACTTTCACCAGGCTTGACCCCTTGGGGCCAGCATGATATTCTAACTGGTGACTCTTTACCTGTGAAAAGCAGAGGTTACAGAATATCAAAACATGTAAGATCCCACATAAAGGAAGAGGTCAACAAGATGCTTGATCTCGGGGTTATAGAGCCATCTACAAGTCCATGCTCTAGCCCAGCTGTTCTAGTATCAAAAGCAGGATCCAAGGAGTTTAGATTCTGTGTGGACTATAGAGCTCTAAATGCAGTCACTAAGTCTGATGCCCATCATTTACCAAGGACAGATGAACTGGTGGATAAACTTTGTGCAGCCAAGTACCTCAGTACATTTGATCTGATGTCAGGCTATTGGCAAATAACCCTGACAGACCATCCCAAGGAGAAAACTGCATTTACAACCCCAGTAGGCCTCTACCAGTTTAAGGTTATGCTTTTTGGATTAAAGAAGGCACCTGCTACATTCCAGGGGATGGTCAATCAAGTTCTGAATGGGATGGAGGACTTCTGCATGGCATACTTGGATGACATTGCAGTGTTCAGCCCTACTTGGAAAGCAAATGTTGATCACTTAGGATATGTTTTGCAGGCTCTTGAGCAGGCCCATCTGACAATAAAAGCAAGCAAATGTCAAATTGGTCAGAGCAAAGTGGTCTACCTTGGTCATGATGTAGGAGGAGGTGAAATAAGGCCATTGCCTAGCAAAGTACAAGCTGTACAAAACTGGCCCACCCCGACTTCTCGAACCCAAGTGAGAGCCTTCTTAGGTCTCACTGGATGCTACAGGAATTTCATTGAGAGCTATGGGTCCATAGCTTCTCCTTTGAATGTATTCTCCTCTCCAAAATTCTCTAAAAATGTTAGATGGAATGAAGAGTGCACTCAAGCCTTTGTGTTACGCTCACCTGGCTCCCACAGAGGCGTCGATCGGAACAGGACAGCTGCGGTCTCCACCAATGTGACGCGTAGGGCCAAGATGACGGACTGGACTAGCCCACCTAGCTTCGTTTGCTTGGCCCGTAGGAATATTCTTCTGCAAATGGAGAAAGGGAATTAACCACCCGTGGAGTTGAGCGTAAATCCCCCCACCACCGCTGTTCTCCCCACAGATCGCCTTTGATGTCCACACTTATAGTCTCACCTGATGGTTTGAAAAGATGAGCTCTCCATCCTGCATTGAGCGCAGGAGCACGTTGATAACGAGTTGCTTCACTGGCTAGAAGGAATTGGTGAGTTCCAGAACAATATTGACTCCAAGATACCCGGCAAGACGCCGTAAGTATAAAGTTCGTAAGAGTTCAAATGCCTGACTTTCACTCTTGTCCGATTCCTTGCAGATTGCAGCTTGACCCTAATGAAGAGTTCCTCGTGGCAACCGGTAGTATTCTGGTAAGGATTTGTATTCTCCAACACAGTTCGATAAAATAATGTCAATGTGTAACCTGTTGCTTTCTCCCTTATTCAGGCACTGAGAGAAAGTATGAAGTCTTGGGGAATAATACCTCCGGCGGTAAAATCAGGTAAGTCTATTGTGGTGAGGAGGGTTCCCCTTGTTAGTCCCCTTGTTTCACCTTGCTGTCCTTTTGTTTCCCCTCAGGGGCCGGGGTTTGGCGAAGATGCAGTGGAAGCTGCGCCGACCCGTGAAGAGGAATAGTACCCCCGGTGGTAAAATCAGGTAAGTCTATGGGGGGGTAACTAATATTCCTCTGTGTATTCCCTTGGCTCACCTTGCTGTTCTTGTCTTCTCCTTAGGTGCCGGAGTGCGGCGGGAACATTCAGGAGGATGCGGTGGAATGTGAAGATGCTGCGAAGGCCGGGGAGTTCAGTGCGGCGCTGCAGCAGGCGAGGCAACGAGCCTAAAATAACTTCTTTCTTCTAGCTCGAAGGCGCGATGGATCGGGAATTCAGGTAAGGATTAAAGGTATTGCTCTTGTTCTAACCTTTTCTCCTTCTTTCTCCCTTTTTCTAGGAGCTCCAAACTCGAGGCGGGCGTGGCAGAAGGCTGGATGCAGACTTGCAGGCACAGTGAGCGTTACGCTGCTGGATGCAGAATAATGCGAAGCGTGTGCTGCTCTTCGGGCGTGGTTTAAATAGCCTCCAAAGTAGTCCCAGGTAAGTATTCCTCTCCATCCCCGCCCGAGTAAAAAAATAGTCCCAAAGTAAAGTAGTCCCTTCCAAACCTCTTTTGGCTTGGAGCTCTTGCAGCATGGTCTGCATCAGGTAAGTTTTAATCTATGAGCCTGGTGCCTATGGCGCCAGGACTGACTCTCCATATGAGCCTGGCGCCATAGGTGCCAGGACTGGACCCAAATAGTCCCTAGCAGGGGTTTTTGGGCTTGCTTAGGATAACTTGATGCCTGCTTCCGGGGTTGCTGGACACGGTCTGGATCCCCGAGGGTAGGCATCATGACACTTTGAAAACCTGAAGAAAGCCCTTTGTCAAGCTCCAGTCTTAAGAGCTCCTGACTATCACCAACCCTTCATTGTGCAGATAGATGCATCCAATTCAGGTATAGGTGCAGACCTTAGTCAACTGAATGAGAAAGGTAGGGAGCACCCCATTTGCTTCATCAGCAGGAAGCTGAAGGAACCAGAAACAAGGTGGGCAACCATAGAGCGCGAGTGTTTTGCCATTGTGTGGACTCTAAAGAAGTTTACACCATACTTGTATGGATCTACTTTTGTGATTCAGACAGAACACCAACCCTTGAGATGGTTAATGCAAATGAAAGGGGAGAACCAAAAACTACTAAGATGGTCAATCTGCCTGCAAGGGTTTGATTTCACAATTGAGCACAGGTCAGGATTTCACCACCAAAATGCTGATGGTCTCTCTAGGATGTTTATAACCGACTAGAGTGAAGAGATTCATCCAGGAGTAGATTAAATCCTCCTGTCTCTTAATCTGGGGGGTGGAGGGGTGAGTGTTAGGCAGCATTCTCCAGAATGGCTAATTTCCCTTACCTACTGAGTCCCTCAGCAGCTTTGCTGGATTTCTAGTATTTATTTTCTTCACCTGGTAAGAGTGTGATCCTTTTTTCCCACTCTTACATGTGTTTTGCTGTGTGTTTTACATTTTGTGTTCATAGACTGTGGAGCCTCACCTACTCCATAGGCATCATCATTTTACTATGTGTCACACAGCACCTTTAAAACTTCCCACTTTAAACTCAATTTTCTGGTACTGACTACTGTCTCCCAGAACATGTAAAGATGCCATTGAGATGCCATTGACTTTATTAGTCTTTTTGAATTCACAGACCCAGTACAAACTATCTTCCATAGAGTACTGGAAAGGGTTAATAGTTATCCCTTTTTGTCTGTTTTTCGTGGAACATTATTTCGTTCCCCTTTCTTTAAGATTTGGCTGGTTGCAGTGGTATCTACCATATTTTTCCTACCGCGGTCTATGAAAATAGCCTTGGTACTGTTTTAGGCTAAGTTAGTAGCCTCGAACCTTAATCCGCTGGACCACATTTAATTTTATTTGGTTCCGGCTGGGTTTATTTGCCATTTCTTTTTGTAAAGGTCTTTCTCGTGTTTTACTCTGCGCACCAAACCAGGTTTGGTTCCTTTGTTCGCCGTCCTTTGGCGGGCTTCTGTACAGAAGCCCTCCTTAGGTGCCTGAGAATCTAGGTAGACAGGATGTGAGAGAGGGGTTTCAGACCCCCTGCACAGGGTCTCCTTGGAGACCCAAGTCACACTATTTTTTAATTGGCTATGTGACTGTCCTGCCAGGACAGCCACCCTACTGTGTGATTGACAGCCAGGCTGTGTGAATGGGGTAAAACTACATAACAAGCAGGTCTCTGGGACTTAGAAGGCAGAGCCGCTAATGGACCAAGACAACTGAAGAGAAGCTGAAGCAAGAGGACTGCTGCAACTACTGAACCTCTCGGTGAAGCTCTGCTGCGTGTCCGAATCTCCTAAACTTTGACGACAGAGAAGATCTGCAAGGAATCTTCCTCCCTTGAGCTGGTGGGACCAACCAGGTCGCCAAACACCAAGCAAGGCCTCCCTCCCCTGGTCAAATTTGCTGTGCATTGCTGCAGTGAACTGGATAGCCAGGAGGACCGGACCTTGTTTGGGTTTTAAGGAGTGCACCTTTTATTCGTTGCTTTGCTCTGCTGCTGGTTTCTTCCCTGGGAAGTGCAGGACCCTCAAGTCTTCCTCCTTTGTGTCAGTCCGACAGTTGCTTCAGGAACCACGAGCTTTCAGGATCTGCCAGGAACTTCTGCCCCAGCTACAGCATTCTTCTTCATCTAAGGTACTGCTCAAACCCGGTTGTTCGTTCCGTCCGACCGTGGTGAGAGTGTTTTAAATCTTTCGCCAATCCAAGGGCTTGTCATTCCCTACTATTTTAAGTAACTTTTCTTCCAAACAACTTCATTTTGAACTCCGGGCAAAGTCTTAACTGCGAACTACTCTGAACTGTGTGATCCTCTGCAAAGACCCTGAACCATTAACATTGGGCCAGGCCTATTGATTTGAATCCTCATTGTAGTAAGCCTTTTCTAGATTGCCCTGCCTACTTGTTGGTGCTGCTTGATTTTGAATAACCTTGTGTTTCCCTCCCTTTTTAAATTACTGGATTGCCATTTTGCTCACACTTCATTTTTAGGTTAACTTGTCCAGAATTAATTGGGTGTTGTGTAGTGTATTAAGATTGTGATTTTCTGCTGCTTTACTTAGTAAACTGTTTTACAATTGATGGTGTAAATAAATGTATATTCTTTTACTCAGAAACCTTGAGTCAGTGTTTGTTTGAACCATTGCAATTGCTGTCCTTTGTGTAACTTCTGATACTGCTCACTTTACTCTTGAGATAAGTCTGGCTGCTCAGCCATCGCTACCACTTTACTGTGTAGTACAGGCTTGTTCCAAAGGTGAATTTGTATTGTCACTTGTAGTCTTAATTGTGTGTGGTGTTCCCAAATGGTACTGCATATGATTCTGCCTAACACTCTCTATAGGTGCTCCTGTCAACTCACCAAAGATAGGCTCCTACCTTACCTACTAGTGCCAGCATTCAGGCCCCCCTTCTCCAACGACTCAACTAAGCAAAGAACCTCTACTCAGGCAAGTTAGAGTTTTGCAAACTTGCTAGGGAATACAAAAAAACAATCGTCCAAGCCGAAGCCACCTCTTTCAACACAGGGATTGCCAAGGCAAAATCAGATACCAAAGAGATCTTCGCTATTTTCAGGGAATTACAAACACCTGCCCCACCCCCTCAAACTAACACCAAAGATGAAGCCTTGTGTAACAGTATACAATCAGCCATGCTGAGCAAACTAGACACCCTGCACAACAAAATCGAAGCCAACCAACAGACATTGGTCCAACCCACGCCTCTCCAACCACATCATAAAACCTGTGACACACCTCTCTCTTCCTTCAAGGATGTCAACGAACTGGAAGTCATCACCCTCATGAATCCAAAAAACCCTCGCAATGTAAAGGCGACATCTGCCCGGCCCCCCTCATCAAAGACTGTGCTAGCACACTCACACCCTTCCTTGCTGCCTTCATAAACGCTTCCTTCTCGGTTGGGTCTGTCCCAGCCTGCCTCAAAGAAGCATGGGTACGCCCCTCCTATAGAAACCCTCGCATGACCCTAAATCCCCCGGCAACTAGAGACCCATAAGCACTGTTCCATTCTTGCTACAAATCCTGGACAAAGCAGCTGACCCACTAGTCCAACAGTTCCTCAAAGCCAATAGCCTCCTTGGCCCCTGGCAGTCTGGCTTTTGCCCTAGCCACGGAACCGAAACAGCCTTACTTGACTTAAACAACCAAATGGACGACGTCAGGGACTCCCCTACTCATCCTCCTGAACCTGTCAATGGCCTTTGACCTTGTAGACCATAAAACCTTCTGCCACCACCTCTCATCCTCAGCACATGTCTCCCCCAGTGCCACAGCATGGATCACCTCATTCTTGTGAGACAGAGCCATGAGAGTCTTTTCCGACCAAGCCTGCGCTAAACCCAGCATCATTCAATGTGGAGTGCCACAGGGTTCATGCATATCCCCTACACTATATAACATCTTCACCAGACCACTCTTCAACATTCTGGACTCATTAGGCATTGCATATACAAACTATGCTGATGACACATAAATCCTCCTCCCCTTATCTGGTGACTATGAGTCTGACACCAAGACCCTCAACGCCACCTACTCCACCATCCAAACCTGGATGGCAGAGACCTGGCTGTGCCTGAATGGGGACAAAACAGAACTTCTCCTCATTGGATCCACTGAAACACTAAAGAAATTGGAAAACCAATATTTGGTCTTCACTATTGACAACATTCGAATCCCAGTATCTCATGCTGTAAAAACCCGCTGAATCTACCTAGACTCCAACCTCTCCACGTCCAGGCAAGTCAACGCCATCACGTCCTCTGCAGCCTACCACTCTAAGCTTCTAAATGCAGCCAGAGCCTTCTTGACCACGGAAAACTGCCTCACCATATCTAGAGCTATAATTTTAACCCAACTTGTCTACTGCAATGTTCTCTTTGCTGGCATGTCAGCAAAAAACCTGGAGAAACGCCAATGTATCCAAAATAGTGCTCTCTGCTGCCATTGGCATTCCCAGAAGGGACCACATCTCAGCTGCCAGGAAACAGACCCACTGGCTACCCATTAAAGAACGAGTCCTCTTCAAAACGCTTGCCTTAACCCATAAATGCATTAACCTCACAGCCCCTCAATACCTAACACAAAAAATAAACAGATCATCATCCTGCAGACCAAGCAGAACACCATACACCAATCTGCTCACAATGCCCAAAGTCAAACGAGCCAGAGCCAGCAGCTCCAGCTTCCCATTCATCGCTGCCATGCAATTGAACTCCCTTCCACCCCACCTTACAGCAGAAACATCCCACCTAGTTTTCCAGAAAGCTATCAAAACTCTGCTATTTGCCCGAACCTGCCAATTGTGTAACTATCATACTTCCTATGCCATGCAAAGCACATATGTCAATAACTTACTGTAAGTAATGTTTTACATGTAATCTATATGTATGTTCCATGTAACTAAGCTGTCTTCTTGTAACAGCACCTCGATGCCCTCAGGCCGTTTAAGCGCTTTATAAATTTAAATAAATAAAATTGATCTTTTATTGTGAATTTGTAGCCTTACCAGGACATTGACCACTTGAAGAGTTTCCCACTGGCACCCTCCAAGGAATATAGGAACCTGCAAGGGTTGTGGTTTTACTGCACCATGGGCGGTGTGCCAACCAGTTATGTCTTCTCCTTATTCAGTGGCCAGATGGCAGGCATTGCCTCTCGGCCACAGTGCTCGGTTATTTTATACAGTGAATGTTGTGGCAGAAGTAAACTTGTTTTCATGTGGAGCTATCATCTTTCTGACTGAGCTCTGCTCCCATCATAACGTCAGAAGATGTGTGTGCAATGCCTGGAATTCCTCAGGTCGGCACAGGGGCACAACACATGGCTCTTTTCAGAGCCTTTGACTGTGCCTGTATATCCTTGCTCCTTATGCACCTGCTTGATTATCTTCCCTTTCCGAAAAAGAGAACAAGGTACTTCACCTTGCACAATGTAAGCTAGCATTTGCTACCTTCCCAATACACGCCCGTACTCGGACCAATTCAGACAAAATTCAGATGTGTGTTAGGTGAGACTTCCAATCTTTGCTGATGATGACAATATTACCCAAATATTCTAGTGCACATAGCTTTAGCCTAGCCATCTCTTTGCTCACCAGGCACTAATAAGTCACGGCAGCATTCTTCAGGCAGATGAATAGGAACACATCTTATATGGGAAAAACTGCACTTGATCAACAAAAGCTGATCAGACCTGTGCTCAATCTGTCAATGTTGCCTGCCAGTACATCCCTGTCTAGTTAATTCCACTGATTTGCAGTGAGATTTCTGCATTTCACAATTTTATTAATATACCCGTATAGACAGAAGGAGGGGTCATTATTGGGGGATAATGACTTGCCACCAATTAATGGCCCGGGGTGAACCTGAGGGCCTTAAATTGGGGGAAAGGTCATAATCCCAAGCAATAATGACCCCCCCCATGTCTATAAGGCTATTAGCACAAAGTGGTAGTAGCAATACATTTATTGGAGTATTGATGGTGAAGTAAAAATTGTACCTTAAGAGTGAGTAAGGCAAGTAGACAAACTGAGCAAGTAATTTAAATGTGATTTCATTTTGTAGTATTTAAATAACATGGTTGCCTTCATAAGTTACGGATTGTAATTGCAACTTTGTTGAAGTGGAACAAGTTTAACATGAGCATGCATTATGTGTCATGTAAAAGTAAACAGTTTATCGATAAGAAAGTGAAAACATATTCACTTGTTTTAACTTTTCTCTCTGTGTGTTAAGTAGGATGTTGAAGTGAAAAAAAAAAAAACGTTCTCCCAGAAAGGAAGTGTCTTGTTGAACAAAGCCATGCCTGGAAATTGCACTGTGGTTTCCCTGAGCCTGATCACAAGTTTGGTGATATGTCGGCTGGGATACCGTGCAACTTTTTGTTAGCATTAGCGGCCACCCGTCCGGCGGTATTACCACCGGATCATGGGTTGGGCGCTAACTGTAAGTCCCCAATCCCCATTGGGTACATTGGACCCAACGGGAAATTTTCAGTGCAATTACCATGCGGTAATACCGCCAGCGGTAATTGCACCAAGAATTGTCATTTTCTCAACGTGTTTACACCCAGCTCTGGGCAGTGGGTAAACATGCCAGATTCGTGATACGGCCAGCAGTTAAATGAGGCGGTAACTTGTGATCAGGCCCCATGTCTGCTTTTGAAGTCAAATTGTTCAGAATGCAATAATAGTAGTTATTTTGTTTCTTTTTGTGTGTATAGTTTATTAAAACATTTACACGTGTATAACAATACAAAACAACATAATTCATTTGTATTACATAATTACATCATTCATACATACAATGAATAGTATAAATTCATAAAATACTGGGAATCCTTTAAGATATATAAAACTACTCACTGTGAGGTATCACAAAGAGGGATTCTGTTCTGCCAATTTTGTTTAACTTTGCTTGCCTTTCTTTGACTTAGGCAAAACCTGGTACTATCTCCTTCTAACAATCTTCCTTTCGCTCCATCACTTTCACCTTGCTTGGATAATGTTCCCTTTTGGCTTTGGTAATGGTGGTTGCAATATTCTGTTTCACTTTGATTAAACCAATGTTTCTTTTCACCTTTTTTAAGATTTGTCCCCTCTTGGCTTGGACAATGCTAGTTACAAAATATTCTGATTCTTAGACAGGGAGAGGCAAAACTCATTTTCAAACTACAAAGTACAGTATATGGGTTAAACAAGGACACTGAGTTGAAAACGTTCATATGAATAAGGATGGATTGCATGATTATTTGTTTTTGGTTGAGTGCCTAACTCAGATGCAGCACCAATAAGAAGGAAGGAAATGAGGTGTAGTATTATGTAGTAATGTACACTAATGAACGATCATATAATCTAAGATTATGTCATAATACTTTATGTTGTGACTTGGGAGACCAATTCGGACATGTCTGCAGAGCACCTCCCATTGGACACAAGTATTAGGAGGCAGTTGCATTCCCCAACCATTACCCATATTGTATGCACAATCGGATGCCTGCAAATAATAAATATGATACATTATTTCTAGCAGGACCAAATAGTATACTAATATTAGGTTGTAAACATTGTAAATCAATGAATAGATAATTAACATATTGAGGGATTGCCATTTCAGTCCTTAGTGAAATTGCAAGCTATGGGAAGTCAGGATTACACTTATATATAGGCTGGTACATTTGTGTACAAATAATTCTTATAATGGAATGCCATCTCTCACAGGCTTGTTACCCGAAAATGGGCCAGTGTTTACATAAATGGCTGACGAACGTGGCAGCGCGATTATGTCACGATATGCATGAAGTCACTGCGTTGAAGCACATATCAGTGTGACACCATAAACTATGTAAACCAAGATAGCAGCGGTGATCCTGAATGCTGGACAAAGACTAATATGCAAATGGATATTTCTGCTCTGTGAAAGGTACATTGAGCTAAAATGTGGTTGTAGACCCTCCTGAGTGGGCCCCTTCCTATAGAACAGGTTATTTGTGCATGTTCGTTCTCGGTGCAGGGGCTCCCAGACCTATTTGTGCATTTTCAGGAACTTTGGGGTTCTCCCTAAATCACCCAGGGTAATCCAGACATGGACCCCTTTCTCACTGTGCTTAGAAAGGCGCAGTTTCATCTCACTGAAGAGACCAACATGTATCTGAATGTTGCTGATGGTACTCTTCTTCAGAGGAGAATTTCCTAGCATTTCGATGGTGGACTGCCCTTGTCAATGGGACAAAGTATGGTATGCAATTAGTTATTTCTCCTCTGTGAAAGGTACAGTGAGTGAAAATGTGGTTGTAGTCCCTCCTGAGTGGGCACCTTCTGATAGAACTGGTTATTTTGCAGTGTTAATTCATGCAGAGGGGCTCCCAGACCTTTTTGTGCATTTTTAGGAACTTTAGGTTTCACCCTAAGTTACCCAGGGCAATACAGATGTGGACCCCTTGCTCACCGTGCTTAGAGAGGCACAGCTTCACCTCACTGATGAGGCCCGACTAGGCTGAAAACTGTCTCTGACGTTGCTGATGGTACTCTTGTTCAGAGAATTGCCTAGCATTTCGGTGCTGCACTGCACTTGTGGGTGCGACAAAGACTGATATGCAAATGGCTCTTTCTCCTCTATGAAAGGTACAGTGAGCTAAAATGTGGTTGTAGATTCTCCCAAGTGGCACCTTGCCATAGGTTATTTGCCCATGGTCGTTCTCGCTAGAGGGGCTCCCAGACCCGTTTGTGCATTTTTTGGAACTTTGGGTTTCACCCTAAGTTACCAGGGTAATCCAGACATGGACACCTTGCCCACTGTTCTTAGAGAGGCACAGCTTTATCTTACTGATGAGGCCTTGCTAGACTGAAACACGTGACTGGGGTTGCTGATGGTATTCTTGTACAGAGGAGAATTGCCTAGCATTTTGATTCTGGACGGCCCTTCTGGGTGGGACAAAGACTGATATGCAAATAGATATTTTCCTCTGTGAAAGGTACAGTGAGCTAAAATGTGGTTGTGGACCCTCCTGAGTGGGCACCTTCCCACAGGACAGGTTATTTGCTTGTGGTCGTTCTCGGTAGAGGGGCTCCCATACCCTTTTGTGAATTTTTTGGAACGTTGGGTTTCACCCTAAATTGCCAGGATAATCCAGATGTGGACCCCTTGGTCACTCTGCCTAGAGAAACACTGCTTCACCTCACGGTCTGCGGTTGCTGATGGCTTGTTCAGAGGAGAATTGCCTAGCATTTCGGTGCTGGACTGCCCTTGTGTGTGGAACAAAGACTGATATGCAAATAGATATTTCTCCTCTGTGAAAGGTACATTGAGCTAAGATGTGGTTGTAGACACTCCAGAGTGGGCCCATTCCCACAGAACAGGTCATTTGCCCATGGTCGTTCTCGGTAGAGGGGCTCCCATACCCCTTTGTGCATTTTTTGGAACATTGGGTTTCACCCTAAATTACCAGGGTAAAACAGACGTTGACCCCTTGCTCACTCTGCCCAGAGAGGCACTGCTTCACCTAACAGTCTGTGGTTGCTGATGGCTTGTTCAGAGGAGAATTGCCTAGCATTTCGGTGCTGGACTGCCCTTGTGTTTGGAACAAAGACTGATATGCAAATAGATATTTGTCCTCTGTGAAAGGTACATTGAGCTAAGATGTGGTTGTAGACCCTCCAGAGTGGGCCCATTCCCACAGAACAGGTTATTTGGCCGTGTTCGTTCTTGGTAGAGGGCCTACCAGACCTTTATTTGCATTTCTAGCAACTTTGGGTTTCACCCTAAACTACCCAGGGAAATCTAGATGTCGACCCCTTGCTCACTGTGAATAGAGAGTCACAGCTTCACCTCACTGATGAGGCCCGACTAGATTGAAACACGTGACTGGGGTTGCTAATGGTACTCTTTGTTCAGAGGAGAATTGCCTAGAATTTTGGTGCTGAACTTCCCTTGTGGGTGTGACAAAGACTGATATGCAAATGAATAGTTCTCCTCTGTGAAAGGTATAGTGAGCTAAAATGTGTTGTAGACCCTCCCGAGTGGGCACCTTCCCATGGGACAGGTTATTTGACCGCGTTCTTTCTCAGTAGATGGGCTCCTAGACCTTTCTGTGCCTTCGAATAACAGTGTTGCACATATTTTAATTAAGCATCCAGGAGGGCTATTACCTTATAATTACGAGCATTGTTGCAGTTTCCCTTTTTTTTATAAATTGGGACCAGAAACGTTTCTGCCATGTATCAGGCAATTGTCACCAGCTGGCAATATTCATAAATAACCTCTGGAGGATGCTAGACCACAGTGATTCATCACACTTTAAAATCAGATTAGGTAACCCATCAGAGTCTGCTGCCCTAGATACCTTGGCTTTTCTGATAGCCACCCTTAAGCAACTCAGGCTTATTAACTTCTTCCATTCACCCAAATCAGCCATGGTAAACTTCAAAGCCATATGATTCCGATTGACAAACGTCCCCCTCAAGAATGTTGCCATTGGGAACCCAAAATGGTGTTTTATGGAGCATAATAGTTCATGTTCCCAGCTAACTATCTAAATAAATTCTTACATAGAGCAACACTAACCCAAAGGTCTCAGGGCGCGTAAAGAAACCATAAACAAGCAGAAGTGATATGGGAGTAGGAAACGTCACTATACACAGTGACTGACAAAGTAATTTTCCAAGTGTCAGGGAGTTTGTTATTTGTCATGTATTATTGAATTTAAAAGTCTAAAAGGAGTGTTTTAAGACGTTTCCTGAACTGCTGCAGTGTCACGCATTGTTTTATTTGCAGAGGGATCAAATTCAACATTTTTGGTGCCTATGCCTTAAAACTTGCTCCACCCAGTTTCTTCAAGGTCGTACGTGGTTGGATCAATAACATATGGTTATTCAATCGCAGAATCTGCTTTGGTGTAACTTTTTTTTATTCTTGATTTAAGGTAATCCGGTGCATCACCCGAAAGTCATTTAAAGAGAATAGCCGACCCTTTAAAATTAATTTGTTGCTCTATGGAAAGCCTGTGTAGTTTCGTCTGGTATTCCGTGATATAAGTTTGATGACTCAGCCCACAGACAGCTCGAACCACGCCATTCTGTATTACCTGAATTCTCCTAATATTGCCCTTGGCTGTTTCCACAAAGAGGCTATTGCACTAGTCCAATTTGGTGTTAAATATAGCTGCTGCAATTGAAGCTCTGTTGTGTTCGGACACGTATGGATGGATTTGCCACAGAAGATGTATAAAGTAAGCACATGATGATTTAAAATAAGATACATGCTTCTGAAAAGACATATGGGCATCAAAAAACACTCCTATTGTTTTGATATAGTCAGATACTGGGATATTGTTACCATTTCTCACAAAATCGTTGTATTGTGTATCTAGGTTCTTCATTCTATGAGGTGTGCTAACAATAAGAAGCTCTGTCTTTTTGTCATTGAGAGCCAAGGAATTTAGGGCCATCCTTTCTGGATTGCCCAGGTATCTCATTGACAATAGCCAGGTCCTCCACATAAATCCAAGATAGTTTAAACACTATCTGGGTATCATCGGCATAGTTGGCAGATTGCACACCCAGAAATTTAAGGAGATCACACAGGCATTTGACATATATATTGAATAGCAACAGAGACAAACACGATCCCTATGGGACACCACAAGTGACGGGAACCTTCTGGGACTGTGAGGTTCCTTTAGCAACGCATGCAATTCTAGGGCCCAGGAAGGATTTTAATCAAGATATTGCTTCCGGGGAGCATAGACCTATTTTTTTAAGTCTATCTGCTAGTAGGTCGTGATTGACCAATTCAAAAGCAGAAGACAGGTCCAACAGAAGCAATAGAGCAGAGCATCCTTCTTCTATACTTTCTGTTATATTGGGTTTCAAATCCAACAATGCTGTCTCGGTTCCATAGTTAGTTCGGAAACCAGACTGTTCGTTTGTCAAGATGTTGATTGTCTCAACAAATGCTTGAAGTTGTGTATAAGCTATTTTGCCAAGAATTTTAAGTATAAGCTGCACATTTGTAATGGGCAGTAATTTCCAGGTACCAAGGGGTCTAGATTATCCTTTTTTAACAATGGGGTCATCCAGGCTTCCTTGATAACATTCAGAAACAGTGCCTCAGAGAAGGAACGATTGACAAGTTCTGTAACCCACAGGATTAGTGTGTTTGAAAATACCTTAAACAGGGTAGTAGGGAATATATCACCTTTGCAGGATGTTGGTTTGAGCCCTTCTATGATCTCTAAAACCTCTTGTTCCATCATTTTAGTAAAGGACACATGATTTGTACTCTGAGCAGAGCCATCTATGCTTGAGATCACTATATCCTCTACTAAGGATTGTGATTCAATTGTATTCTTAATACACATTTGATGTAGCTGAGTTTTCTGACAAAAACTGTCCAATGTGTCCTAACACCAGCCATCTTTTATACTAAGTCTAGGTTCAATAATAGGATGTTTAAGTTCTTTAAGAACTGGATTTCAAAGAGGCTCTTTCAATTCTAGTATTAAGTGATTTACGTTTAGCTTCTAGTGTCAGATCCTTATACTCCTTGACTGATAATTTATAAGCAATCTGTGTAAGAGGATAGGTATGATTTTGCCATCGGCGTTCAGATTTTCTCTTATTTTTTGTGGTCGAAATTAACTTTGTAGAGAAGCGAAGTTTGTAACCTTTCTGTTTCCTATTCTTATAAGGATGAAGAGGTGCAAGAATGTTGAAAGCTTTATTAGACTCATCCCTAAAGGCAGTGGTAAATTCCTCTAGAGATAATCCGCCAGCTAGGGGTGGTAATAAAGAATGTACAGTTGATTGAAAAGTTTCAAATGTAATATTCTTTAAATTACGCATTTCCCTAAGTGGCATTATTTCTCTCAGCATATTATGAAGTTTTAGTGACAGATTAAAATGCACCACGAAATGGTCCGACCAGGGGCATATTTCTATGTTCTCTTAGTGCCTGTTTTTTAGAGAGTATCCAATTAACAGGGTAATTCATAGAATTTCGCAGAAAAGTGTCGCAAGCGGCTGGCGCAGAGTGTCCGCGTGCGATTGTCTGCGCCAGGCACGTGCGCTAAAACCGATTTCCGCGCACAGCGTATTCATGGATTTTAGGCTCCCAAACCAGCCGTGGCGCAGAGTATCGCAGCGACCCTGCAGCAGCGCCAGTAACGCCCCCAAGAACGCCCTCGCGCAAGGAAAAGCCATCAAAATCGCTAAATCATCGCAAAGGGCAGCGCTAACCCTGGACCAGTCCACAGGGCTGCCAAACAAGGAACGCAAAGCGGGTAACGTGCATATCAGGGGTACGCGTGAAGTTTCACACGCGATTAGCCAGGGCACGTGTATCACAGGGGTACGCAGGAATTATCACACGCGATTTGGCTGGGTACGTGTATTACAGGGGTGCGCGGGAATTATCACACGCGATTTGGCTGGGTAGGTGTATTACAGGGGTACACGGGAAGTTCTACACGCGATTCGGCTGGGTACGTGTATTACAGGGGTGCGCGGGAATTCTCACATGCGATTTGGCCAGGTACGTGTATTACAGGGGTGCGCGGGAATTATCACACGCGATTTGGCTTGGTACGTGTATTACAGGGGTGCGTGGGAAGTTCTACACGCGATTGGCCAGGGTACGTGTATTACAGGGGTACATGGGAATTATCACACGCGATTTGGCTGGGTACGTGTATTACAGGGGTACACGGGAAGTTCTACACGCGATTCGGCTGGGTACGTGTATTACAGGGGTGCGCGGGAATTCTCACATGCGATTTGGCCAGGTACGTGTATTACAGGGGTGTGCAGGAATTATCACACGCAATTAGGCTGGGTGGGTCCTCACAGGTGTTCCCTGTACACCCTCCACGGCCCCTGCAGGCAGCCCACAAAACAGGGGACTACCCTGCACACCTGCTCATGTCCCCCTGCACCCCCACACCCCAGCATCCAGGGTCACCCTCCACCAGGCACCCACCCATGTCTCCCACCACCCCCACACCCCAGCAGTGCAGGGGCAGCCTCCACCAGGCCCCCACTCATGTCACCCACCACCCCCACCCCCCAGCCACCAGGGTCACCCTCCACCAGGCCCCCACTCATGTCACCCACCACCCCCACCCCCCAGCCACCAGGGTCACCCTCCACCAGGCCCCCACTCATGTCACCCACCACCCCCACCCCCCAGCCACCAGGGTCACCCTCCACCAGGCCCCCACTCATGTCACCCACCACCCCCACCCCCCAGCCACCAGGGTCACCCTCCACCAGGCCCCCACCCATGTCTCCCACCACCCCCACCCCCCAGCCACCAGGGTCACCCTCCACCAGGCCCCCACTCATGTCACCCACCACCCCCACCCCCCAGCCACCAGGGTCACCCTCCACCAGGCCCCCACCCATGTCTCCCACCACCCCCACCCCCCAGCCACCAGGGTCACCCTCCACCAGGCCCCCACTCATGTCACCCACCACCCCCACCCCCCAGCCACCAGGGTCACCCTCCACCAGGCCCCCACTCATGTCTCCCACCACCCCCACACCCTAGCAGTGCAGGGGCACCCTCCACCAGGCCCCCACTCATGTCTCCCACCACCCCCACACCCCAGCAGTGCAGGGGCAGCCTCCACCAGGCCCCCACTCATGTCTCCCACCACCCCCACACCCCAGCAGTGCAGGGTCACCCTCCACCAGGCCCCCACTCATGTCACCCACCACCCCCACCCCCCAGCCACCAGGGTCACCCTCCACCAGGCCCCCACTCATGTCACCCACCACCCCCACCCCCCAGCCACCAGGGTCACCCTCCACCAGGCCCCCACCCATGTCTCCCACCACCCCCACCCCCCAGCCACCAGGGTCACCCTCCACCAGGCCCCCACTCATGTCTCCCACCACCCCCACACCCCAGCAGTGCAGGGGCACCCTCCACCAGGCCCCCACTCATGTCTCCCACCACCCCCACACCCCAGCAGTGCAGGGGCAGCCTCCACCAGGCCCCCACTCATGTCTCCCACCACCCCCACACCCCAGCAGTGCAGGGGCACCCTCCACCAGGCCCCCACTCATGTCTCCCACCACCCCCACACCCCAGCAGTGCAGGGTCACCCTCCACCAGGCCCCCACTCATGTCTCCCACCACCCCCACACCCCAGCAGTGCAGGGGCAGCCTCCACCAGGCCCCCACTCATGTCACCCACCTCCCCCACCCCCCAGCCACCAGGGTCTCCCTCCACCAGGCCCCCACTCATGTCACCCACCACCCCCACCCCCCAGCCACCAGGGTCACCCTCCACCAGGCCCCCACTCATGTCACCCACCACCCCCACCCCCCAGCCACCAGGGTCACCCTCCACCAGGCCCCCACTCATGTCTCCCACCACCCCCACACCCCAGCAGTGCAGGGGCACCCTCCACCAGGCCCCCACTCATGTCTCCCACCACCCCCACACCCCAGCAGTGCAGGGGCAGCCTCCACCAGGCCCCCACTCATGTCTCCCACCACCCCCACACCCCAGCAGTGCAGGGGCAGCCTCCACCAGGCCCCCACTCATGTCACCCACCACCCCCACCCCCCAGCCACCAGGGTCACCCTCCACCAGGCCCCCACTCATGTCACCCACCACCCCCACCCCCCAGCCACCAGGGTCACCCTCCACCAGGCCCCCACTCATGTCTCCCACCACCCCCACACCCCAGCAGTGCAGGGGCACCCTCCACCAGGCCCCCACTCATGTCTCCCACCACCCCCACACCCCAGCAGTGCAGGGGCAGCCTCCACCAGGCCCCCACTCATGTCTCCCACCACCCCCACACCCCAGCAGTGCAGGGTCACCCTCCACCAGGCCCCCACCCATGTCTCCCACCACCCCCACCCCCCAGCCACCAGGGTCACCCTCCACCAGGCCCCCACTCATGTCACCCACCACCCCCACCCCCCAGCCACCAGGGTCACCCTCCACCAGGCCCCCACTCATGTCTCCCACCACCCCCACACCCCTGCCACCATGGGCAGCCCCCACCAGGTCCTCACAATCCCCAATCATGTGCGTAATGGTCAGCCTCCACAGCCAAAAAGCCCTACCAAGTAACCCATTCACCCACATGGAAATGAAAACACATGTTACACCCCCAATGTTCATGAAGCAAATGAACCCATGTCCGTCACACACATATTTTCCAATTGAATGGGAAAACACACAACATGACATGCATGAAACCAATGAGATGAAACCACACAGTGAACAATGGAAAAAAAAATGTATTGGACAAAAATACGAATGCTAAAGAAAGAAAAATAACTACAATGTAAATGTGAAAAAATAAGCTGCATGTCCGCATAAAAACACAAAAGTAGAAAATCAAATCCAAATTTTTTTGTCCAAAGTGAAATGTAAAAACTCTCCATGCAACAAAGAACTATGTACAAAAATAACAAGGGTCCATCATCACAACTGAACTAAGGAAACCTCCTAAAAAACCTACCTAAATATCAACTATATACAAAAAGTGGAGCAGTGTCCGTCGACTCCAAATCATAAGAAAAAACAAAGGAAACCTAAAACTAAAGAACTATATACAAAGGCGGCGGGCAAGTCCAGCGGCTCACTCCGTGGTGTTCCGGGCCAGGGCATCATCGAACTCCTGTTCGATGTCCCGGAGGCGCTCCAGTTCCATGGCCCCGAGGGTCCGCAGGGACGACGCCGTGTCCACCTCCAACCCCCTGCGGATTGCCTCGAGGCACTCGGCCCGCCTCAGGGCCCTCCGCATGGAGTTCTCCGCCCTGACCATTGTGAGCCGTGCCTCTTCCGCCCGCCGCCGCTCCGCACCTATGGCGTGGCCCAACCGCTGCCACACGGAAGACACTCTCTGTCCTGGGTCCTCCTGCCCTCCGGCCGATGCCTGCCCCTCCGATGTCGAAGGCCCCGAGCCTTCATGGCTCCCACCATGTTGCTGCTGCTGCTCTGCCTCTGCCCGTGCACTGCCTCCTGCTGCCTGCACATCCTCCGCTGGCTGGGGTGCAGTTGTTGATGTGGCCACCCCTGCTGGACGTCCGACTCCCGACTGTGGCAGGGATGCCTCCTCCACCAGCCTGGCCGCACTGTCAGAGGCAGCTCCACAGGGCACCCAGGTGACTGATGGGTGGGAAGATGGCACAGAGGACGACTGGCGCGTAGGGGGTCCAGTTGAGGAGGGGGTCGGAACAAGCCCCATCAGACGGAGGAATCCGGTCTGGGTGACCTGTCCCAGCAGGCTGACGTGGTCAACGAGCCATTCGAGATGACGTGCAGTCTCTCCATGAAAAGACTGCAGGTCACCTCGCATGGCCCGTTGACGCAACGCCACACCAGCCAGGACAGGCTCAACCCGGACCTGGATAGCCACGTCCGCAGGCAGAGGAAGGCCAGTTGACGTCAGCTCATCCCCTGCCTGGAAACGGGTCTGGACGTAGGCATCCCTGCTGGTGCAAGATGATGCAGGGACAGGATCGGGGACAGGATTGCACACAGGCACCTCCGCGGCGGCCTGTGCTGCCTCCTGTCCCTGGTCCTGGACTGCACCACTAGCACCAGTGGGATCCCCACCTCCAGACCCCGTCTCTGGTGCTTGCACGGCCTCCTCCTCCACCAGACCCCCCACCAACCTGGATGATTCCGTGCCATCTTCCCCTGTTGGGCCCTGTGGGGTCCCAGCTGCCCCTTCTGCTGCCGAGGAGTCCAACTCCAACCTCCGCCTCTTGGACCTCCCCCCGGCAGCTGCGGCCTGGGACGCGGCACCGGACTCCTCACTCCCCGACGAGATGACAACACGGGAGGGGAGCCGGGCCTTGCGTCTCCGGCTGGCGGTCGGATCCCCGCCGCTGTGCTCCACAGCACCTTCTCCGCCCTCTTCATCAGTTGACGCTGCAGACAGGGAGAAACAAAACACAGGCATCAGGGCACTGTACAATGGACACATACACACATGACAGTTGCACATGAGTGGCATTGGCAAACCTCAGACATGTCATCACAATCCCCAACACACATGTCATTGCAACTCGCACACATGAGCCATACCACAGCCATATCGCAACTGCCACCACCATCCATACACATACAACAGCATGAGCAGCCAAAGGTGACCCAGACATCACATGCAACACAGGAAGTGCACCACACATGTACACACACCACCACACTTGCATGCATGTGTACACCTCTGCCAAGTGTCGCACTGTTCAGACGGGCATCCATGTCACATCTGCCAATCAGGCTTACACATACCGCAGTCACATGCATCCATGTTGCATCACTGTTGCACCCTTGTCAAATACACATACATGCACATGTACACAGTGCTCATACATGCAGCCCAAAACAACATACATGCGTGACATCACGGACATGTCTACTTACATACACATACATACAAACATGTGTGCACGCACAACTGCATTTGCCATGCAAGCCTACACACACAAGCACCATCCATGTCTCACACATTACAGCCTCGCATGTGTCAGCCCCACGGCCATGTACACCCCCACCCATACTCGACCCCATACAAACAGATGTGCAACCTGCACAATACCGAATAATCACCACACGCACTGCTCACAATCAGGATGCATGTACACTCACCGCTCGACTCCAGACGGGTCTGCTTCTCCAGGACCTGGACGTGGAGCGCTGGGGATATGCGTTCCAGGACCCCCATCTGTTCTTCCGACAAGTGGCCCCGGCGCCCCTTGGCATCCGCTGCCTTCAAGAGGCGCCGGGCCTTGTTCAGGGTCCTGGACCTGAAGTCCTCCCAGCGCTTGCTGACATGTTGTAAGTCCCGGACTGCCACCCCCTCCGCGTTGATGGCAGTCATGATGTCAGTCCAGATCCGAGTCCGTCCTTCCTTGTCGGCGCGGCAACTTCCGAAGAGGGCATCATACTGCCCCAGGACTTGCTCCACCAGGACACCAACTTCGGTGGCACTGAAGCTGGTGCCCCTCTGCCTCTCTGGCCGAGGGTTGTCAGTGGTCACAGATGGTGTTTGCCCCGACATGACAACCCCAGAGGCAGGAGTGGGTGGGCAACTGGGTCCTGGGGCTGGGCTGTGGAGCGATGGAATTCCAGTCGGGAGTCTTCGGTTCCAGCAGGGGTGGTCACAGCAACAGCACCCCTGGCTGATGTGCACGCAGCAAATGGCAGTGCACGTGGGCAGCAGGCAGTCAGGCAGCAGCAGATGGTAGGTAGGAGCGTGCTCGGGGCTCTGGGGGGCAGTAGTTCGGCTTTCTGGGCAGGAGCGTGGTCTTCCGTGTGCTTACGCGTGGCCAGCTTGGTACGGAGTGATTTGGCACGTGAAAATCCTGCACGTCAGCGTGAAAATCGAGGAAAGGCCCTTAGCGCGTAAGCGCGTCAGCACGCATACGCGATTCTATTGGACCAAAGGCCCTCAGCGCGTAAGCGCGTCTGTGACGTGACCCGCACGGGTGTTTCCCACACAGCACGTGATGACAGAGCACACGTGGAAAGACTGCACGTCAGAGTCTCATCGCGTGTGATTGGTGGAAATGGCCCTACACGCAGAAGTGACAAAGCGTGTAATTGGTGGAAATGGCCCTACACGCAGAAGTGACAAAGCGTGTAATTGGTTGAAATGGCCCTACACGCACAAGTGACAAAGCGTGTAATTGGTGGAAATGTCCCTACACGCAGAAGTGACAAAGCGTGTAATTGGTGGAAATGGCAATAGCGCGTACACGCCGCGTAAGTGACGCTGGACGTGTGGCCCTGTATAAAAGGTATGTGTAGAACACGTTTTCCTTGTACGTGCTTTTCGTGGAGAGCGAGTGGGTGAATTCTGTACTTCTTGTCGTTTCACACGCGATTTACTTCACGGCGTTTCAAGTTCGTATTCCCTGTTACCTCTGACAGCTTTTTCTCTTTTTTCGCTTTTACTGGTTTACCTGGGCCTGTTCCCTCAAACAGTGTTCCCTTCTACTGTTGTCCTGTCTCCTCAGACAGCGTACAAATCTTCTTTTGGCGGGGGTGTTGCCAACCAAACGTGCTCCTTTTACACGCTCGTTTACCAGGCAGACGGTGAGTCACGCACGTATCTAACATCTGTGCTTGCCCCGTGTGTAGCCTACCCCTTCAGAGGTCATTCTAGGCTGCGTGTGACACGCATACGTTCATTCTTGTGTTACTGGGTGCCACAGCGTAGTGCAGGTTTTTCTTTCTGCACACGTGGTCTAGGAGGGGTTGCGTGCACGTCATCTCCCTTTTTTGGGGCTCCTGTGCGTAGCGTGAGCCGTCATCTTTCCCCAGGGGTTACAATCAGCCTTGCAAGAGCACTAGGGTACAATTACCATCTGGTACCCAACCCCTTTGACCCCCTATTGCCCAGGACAATAGTTTCCAGCCACTCCCATACGCACATTTACATCAGTGCCATGGCTGGGAGGCGAGGATTCCGTAAGGGTGGCAAAGGCGGAAGAGCCACAAGTGGTGGCCGTGGTGGATCCGGTAGGGGACGTGGTCGTTACTTGCAGGGTGAGCCTGTCCCCCCATGTGTGGAGGACCAGTCAAGGGCACCCATAATTCCCCCCCCCCTCCCGTTGAGGCTGATGTGGCTGACACCATCCATGCTCAGCCCTTGTTGGACTAGCCCATTGTGGCACCAGATCTGGCTGACTCCATGGCTGACTTCCAGGTCAGCAGGCCTATGACACGTGCGCTGGTGCACGTTGATGTCACCATGCCACGTGCATCTGGGCCAGCAAGGTCATCTGCTGCACCAAGGAGGCAGGGCGGAGAGGCTGCAGGGGCAGCTGCGGCTCCATCCACCCCAGCCCTCACACACCCAGCCAGGACAGTGTCGGTCCTAGTCCATGCTGCTGACATTCCCCCTGACACCATCACACTAGAGCCAATGCCTGCACCAACTCCCATGCTGAGTGTGCAATCCCACACTCCTGATACAGAGTCCACCAGGGCTCCTGCCCCTAGTGTCCAGAGCGGCGCAGGACACTCAGGATCACCACCACCTTCCAAGCGGAAGAGGAAGAGTGCTCGTCCGGCACTGGCTGATGCCCCAGACACGGCTACACAGCCCGGCCCATCCAGGAAGCCCAGCTTCACGGATGACGAACTGAATGCACTTGTCGAGTATGTGTCCGGACATGACAACGAGATGGTCATTGTTGCAGGATCCAAGACCACACCTGCACAACGCCAGGCACACTGGCAGACCGTTGCGGACATCGTAAGTGCCCTTGGAATCGTGAGGCGCACAGCCAATGATTGCTATAAGCGCTGGAATGACCTAAAGCGCAGGGCAAAGAGTAAGCTGGCCTCAAGTCATGCCGCAACTCTAGTGACTGGAGGTGGGTCTCCAGTAGTAGACATGGAACTCACTCCACATGAGTCAGTCGCTGGGACCTACGTCACGGAGGAACTGATCCAAGGCGTGGGAGATCTGGCTGATTACGAGGCATTGTCCGGTGAGTGCACATGCATGTGTGTGTCATCCATGTGCATGGTGTGTGTGTGAGGGCTTCTGTTTGTGTGCCAGGTGAGAGTGTGTGCGCCTGAGTCGTATGGGTCAGCCATGTGCTTCATGCAATACTTCCTGCGCAGCTGCATTTGGCCATAGCAGTATCCCTTCTGCCAACAGTAGACATCTAGCCCAACTGCACGCCAGTTGCCCTTGAAGTGTCACCTTGCCACAACATAGTTGCTTATTTTTCACTGTTCATTCAGTCAGTTTGTTTGCATTCCACCACTTTCACTAGGCATGTCGCTGTCCACTAGTCACATGTCTGACATGGCTATGGTAAAGTGGAGTGACTTTGTTACCTGGATATCATTTGTACACACATGTCCCTGTGCAATTGGACCATTTCAGACTGGCAGCTCCAGGTGAAAAATCTGACCTGTTAGAATTAGAAAAGCGATTACATGCGGGAACTGGAGTGAATGAATAGGTGCTGCCCTCCTCTCCATCTTCACTCAATAGCAATGGTACATGCCATCTGTGTGATGGCATGTGTGTTTCACCTGGCAATCACAGGCCAATGTGTGATGCCACTGCCAGGCAGCATGCAGAAAATGTGTTCATCTTCCATCTTGGTGTCATCAGTGTGTGCCATTTGCCTGCACTTCATACGCAGTGAGGGTGCATGCATGGGAGGGTTTTAGTCATGTGGGACATGTGTCAATCAAGTACTGGTTCTCTTGCTTCTCAGCCCTCATTGTGTGCCATGGTGCTAATGCCTGTTTCCATTTCTTTGTTTTAATGTCTTTGCAGGGGAAGACGCACCTGATACTGCTGGGGTTGTGGAGATGGTGCAGACCCAGGAGGGGTCCGAGGGCCGACCAACCACCAGTGAGGGACGTGGTGTGGTGGTGGGGGAGAACCCACAAGTGCTGCAGGTCGTGCTCTCAAGGGGTGTCTCTGGCTGCACCTCCCCCGAGCTGTACTCAGGTGTTGATTCGGATGAGACCTACGTGCCATCGCAGGTGAGTGTTCCAGGGAGGGATTCTGTTCTGTCTCACCCACCTGCACCAGGGTCAGAACCCTCCATGGGGATGTCAGTGTTGGCAGCTACGCCTTCGGTGGTTACGGATGCAGGGTCACACTCCGCGACATCTGATCCTGTTCCTGGGCCAGCAGATCAGAGGGGGAATGCAGTCCTGCAGCCTCAGGCAGTGCCGGCACAGCAAGGCGCAGTTCGCCTTGCCCCAGACAGGTGTGGTGCCCGCCGACGTGGTGGCCGTACGCCACCCGGCAATACCGCATGGGAGCAATCCATTTACGGTATGGCAACCCAACAGGCTGCATCATCCGAGATGATGGCTCAGGCCATGGATAGGGTGGCCACTTCCATTGTCCCCCCAGAAAGGCTGATGGAGCGACTAGAGCAGGCAACCTACTCCATCTGCCAGTCACACAGGGAGGACATGTTGGGGTCCAACAGGGACAGGCGGGCGGCACTGGCGACTCTGCAGGAGGCCATCTCCATTGAGTCCCAGGGCCACAGGGAAGCCCTGAGGCAGGAGCTCCTTCACCTCAGGACGACTCTTGTTGAGCTTGAGGCTTCAACACACCAAAGGACAGAACAGCAGCTGGAGCATCTCACCCGAACGCTCTCAGCTGAGATGCAGGCAACGAGGGCGGAGGTCCGGGCATCCCGTGAGTTGTTGCATGGGGACCTCCGCACACTCATCCTCCAGAACCAGACCTACCACACCCGCATGCTTACAGCCATGGAGGAGCAGACTAGGGCCTTGCGTGGGCTGCCTCCCATAGTGCAACCACCTCCGGATGCAGCTGCACAGGGTGATAATAGCGACAGCAGTGATACTCCCACAATAGGGTAGCCGTGTGGGCCATGAGCCCATGGAGGTGTTTTATCTTCCCTGGATCCACGCAGGTGGGTTCTGGTGTGCATCCTGTCCTCGGACCTCCTGGGTGGCCTCCCCAACCCCCCCGGGCCCATCAATGGCCATTTTTGATTGTTTCTTATTTTTATTTTTATTTTCATTTCTTTTATTCCCAATTATTCCCAATTTTTTTGGGACGATTTGTTGGCTTCCGTGGTTCCTGTGGGCATACGCTGCATTGTGGCTGGGCACATGCAGGCTTGTAATGTATTTGGTTCAGATGCTTGGGTTTGAGTCACACACACCCCTCCTGCTTCCCGTTTCCATGGGCTTGCAAAGGGTGTGCCCAAGTGACAGTGAATTACACAGTGACGTTGGACTCCCATGAGCTGTGTGGGCAGTCTGTAGTCAATACTGTGTATACATTCCTAGTGCATATTGCTGTTGTGTTGTACACTGCATGTTGCATTGATGTGTAACTCTTCTTCTGTGTCTACCTCCCAATTTGCAGGTCCCTTCCTCATGTCTACACAAGGACCTCTAGTCTGGAGATGGGGTCCATGTTGGCAGCAGTGCACCTACAACTCTACATGGCGCCAACACTGCACAGTTGGTAGTGGTGGGAGTGCAGGCATTTCCAGGTGGTGAGACTACTAATATGTAACATTTGTGATGTCATGTTAATGGTAGTACGTGCTCAAGTATGTTGTTGGTCCGGCATTGCTGTGAGCATTTCAGGTGTTGCAGGTTTCTAATAGGGACACTGTACATAGTGAGACTGATGTCATGTTGTGGGGATTACTTTGTTTACCTGCAATTAGCATGACATGGCACGGTGTGTCGTGTGGCGGTGCTGGGGTTGGGTTGGCTGACATGGCACTGTCCTCTTGTTGCATTTTGCAAGTGGGTATTCATTTTAGCTGCTTCAATGTGTAACTTCACAAAACTGCATTGGTGGTGTCTGTGTGGGTAGGGATGCACACATTGTGACACTTCCAGGTGAACAATCTCAGGCTGATATGGTATTCACGGTTCATTCTCCAGACATTCAGGATCAGTGTCAGGTTGAGTCATCATTGATTGTCAGATGGAATGTGCCAGGGCAGTGTGCACTCCACAGGGGTGTGATTTCTATGTGAAGTAATTAGCCACTAGCTGTGTACGGGCTGCCTCCCCCGTGCCCTTTCCCCTCCCATGCGCAGCGGCTGTGCATGTGGTTGGGGATGTGGGGCCACCACCATGTCCACGGCCAGGCCCCGGCGTGTTGCAACGTTGTGCAGGACAGATGCTGCCACTATGATCCTGCACACTACTGGGGGAGCGTATAACAGCTGCCCGCCAGAACGGTCAAGGGAGCGAAAGCGTGACTTAAGCACTCCGAATGTGCTCTCCACTATGCCCCTGGTTGTAATGTGGGCTGTGTTATATCTTACCTCGGGTGGCGTGGTGGGGTTCCGAATTGGCGTCATCATGTGGGGGCTGAGAGGGTAGGCACTGTCCCCTGTGGAGGTGGTGATTGGTATCATTGGTGGGGTTGTGACCTTGCTCAGTATCCAACATGCATGCATGTGCAGTGGCATACATACTCACCAAGCAGCCATGTATCGCCATGCCGCCCAGCTTCTAGGTCCCGGCTTAGGGTGGACATTTGGTAAATGAAGCTGTCGTGGGTGGAGCCGGGATAGTTGGCATATACTGAGGTGATGATTCCCTTGGCATTACATGCTACCTGCACGTTGATGGAATGCCAGTGCTTGCGGTTCCTATAGATGTGCTCAGATGCCCTGGGGGGACGTAGAGCCACATGGGTGCAGTCGATGGCACCTAGCACTTTGGGGAATCGTGCCACAGCGTAAAAATCCAGGGCGGCAGCATGCCTTTCTGCAGGTGTTCTGGGCAGGTATATGTGCCTGCGGACTGATGGGCGTGCAGTGATGATGTTCAAGACCTGGTGTAGGCAGCGTGACTGGGTGGCCTGTGACACCCCACCCACTATGGCACTTGTCCGCTGAAATGATCCAGTGGCTAAGAAGTGCAGTACATTGAGGACCTTCTCCAGGGGGCTGAGTGCTTGGGAGCACAGGGTGGGTGATGTGAGGTCATCCTCCCACTCACTCACCAGGTCCAGTATAATGTGTGGTGGAAACCTGTACCTCCCATACACCTGGTCATCAGGCATCCCGAAAAGGCTGGTTCTGGGTGTGAATATTCTGGCCCTGACTATCCTCCTCCTCCTCCTTTGGTAGCCCACTGCCACTGCTGCTAGGAACGGTATGTTCATCCTGGCGTCTGAGCTTGTTATTGTTAAAGTCCGCAAATGTATGCTTTGCGCGTGTTCTAGGCGAGCGTGTGACCCGCGCACCCCTGGAATCCAGTTCACAGTCCAATAGCGTGTGGAAATTCACACGCACCACGGGATACAGGTTCGCTGACGTACTTGCGTGTGTAAGTGCCCGCGCACCCATGAAATACACGTACATAGGCCAATCGCGTGTACGCGCACTTTTGTCCAATTACACGCGATGACACTCTGACGTGCAGTATTTCCACGTGTGCCCCGTCATCACGTGCTGAGTGGGGAACACCCGTCAGGGTCACGTCACAGACGCGCTTACGCGCTGAGGGACTCTGGTCCAATAGAATCGCGTATGCGTGCTGACGCGCTTACGCGCTAAGGGCCTTTCCTCGGATTTCACGCTGACGTGCAGGATTTTCACGTGCCAAATCACTCTGTATCAAGCTGGCCACGCGAAAACACACGGAAGACCACGCTCCTGCCCAGAAGGCTGAGTTACTGCCCCCCAGTGCCCCGAGCAGCCTCCCACGTGCCATCTGCTGCTGCCTGCCTGCCTGCCTGCCTGCTGCCACCGTGCCCTGCCATTTGGTGCCTGCACATCAGCCATCTGCAGGGGTCCAGTTGCTGTGTCCACCCCTGCTGGAACTGAAGACTCCCGACTGGGATTACATCGCTCCACAGCCCAGCCCCAGGACCCAGTTGCCCACCCACACCTGCCTCTGGGGTTGCCATGTCGGGCACTTCCACATCTGGCACCAGTGGCAACCCCAGGCCAGAGGGGCAGAGGGGCACCAGCTTCACTGACAACGAAGTTGGTGTCCTGGTGGAGCATGTCCTGGGGCAGTATGATGCCCTCTTTGGATCGTCCCGCGCCAGCAAGGAAGGACGGGAGAGGATCTGGGCCGACTGTGTGGTTGCCATCAACGCGGAGGGGGTGGCAACCCGCAACGTCCTGAAGATCAAGAAGCGCAGGGAGGACTTGAGGTCCAGGACCCTTGTGAAGGCCCGGCGCCTCGTGGAGGGGGGCCGGGGCCGCATGAGTTCCATCCAGATGAGGGTCCTGGAACGCGTACGCCCAGCGCTCCACGCCCAGATCCTTGAGAGGGAGGCCCGTCTGGAGTTGAGCGGTAAGTGTCCAAGCATTACTGTGTGAGACAGGGCATGTTGCGGTGTGCTGGTTCTATGATACTTGCCTGTATGTGTGCCATAGGCCATGTATGCATGTATGTGTGCAGGGACATCATGGTAATGCATGTGCGACCAGTGATGTGTGACCCACATGGTTGTTGCATGTGTTCAAATGCCGCATGGGGAGCCCTATGCAGATTTTGAACATGAGAGCATGCCAGTCTCTGTACCTGGACATGGGTGGGGGTGAGGGATGGGTGCTGATGCCAGGTACATATATGGTAGCCATGTCTGTGTGCCTGACCTGCGTGTCTGTGACTTGTGCATGCCATGGATGCATGACACATGTGTGTGACAATGCACAGATTCAGTGAAGCAGCCAAATTACCCTTGTATCCGCTGTGTTTGGTGTGTTTGGGGCCAGATGGATGTGACTGAGGTGAAGTGTGTGCATGTGATAGGCATGAGCCATGATGCATGTGAGTTACATATCATTGAATGTTTCAAGAGTCCATTGGACATGCATGGAAATGTCCATGGCATGCACCATGCCTGTTACTGTGTGTGTTTTGCCTGGACTGACCCATGTGTTGTGGAGGGACATGATGGAAGTGTACTTTGACAGTGGTGCTCATCTGCTATTGCTTCCTGTCTAGGGGACCATTGTACAGTGCCCTGATGCTTGTGTTCTTTGTATCCCTGTACGCAGCGGCTAGTGAAGAAGAGGGCGGAGACGGCGCTGTGGAGCAAGGGGGCGGGGATGCCCCCACGGCTGCAGCGGAAGGGGTGGGTGAGCCCCCACAGGGGCCTGCTACGGTGGGAGACGGTGAGGAGCCATCCAGGTTGGTGGTTTGCACAGAGGAGGAGGAGGCCGCCACTGGGGCACACATGGGGCCTGGTGGGGGCATCCCTGCTGGTGCAAGTGGTGCAGTCCAGGGCCAGGGGCAGGAGGCAGCACAGGTCACCGTGGAGGGGCCTGTGCATGTCGCTGTCCCTGACCCTGTGAGTGCACCACCATGCACCAGCAGGGATGCCCCGTCCCAGGCCCGTCCGCAGGTAGAGGGGATGTCCATGTCACCTGACTCCCCTCCACCTGCGGACGTGGGAACCCCTGGCCGTGTGGAGAAGGTCCTGATTGGGGTCGCGATGCGCACGGCTGTGATTCGTGATGCCGTGCGTGCTTCCCGGGAGGAGGACGCACGTCATCACGAAGTGCACCGTGCCGACGTGGCCCAATTGGGATCGGCCATGTTCGGGGGTTTTCTGCATGTGTTGTCCAATCTGGCGGCCCTCTCCTCCTCTGTGCAGGCTATACACCAGTCGTTCTCCTTGCCGTCTTCCGGCCCAGATGCCACCAGGGCCCCCTGTGGACCTGCCCCGACCAATGCAGCCAGCTCGGTAGGGATCCCATCCCTGCCACAGTTGGGAGTCGGAGGTCCAGCAGGGGTGGACAACACAGCAACTGGACCCCAGCAGATGGAAGATGTGACAGCATCATCAGGCAGGGCACGTGCACGACGGCGTCGGTGGTTTCCATCAGCCTGGATGCCGTCGTGCTGGCAGAGGCAGTGGCGTCGGAGGCAGCAGCAGGCTCGACGTGGGAGGCATCATGGCTCGGGGCCTTCAAGATCAGAGGGGCAGGCATCGGCCGGAGGGCAGGGCAACCCTGGGATGGTGGTGTCTTCCGTGTGGGAGCAGTTGGTCCAGCGGATAGGTGTGGAGCGGCAGCGGGCGGAAGAGGAGCGGCTCACCATGGTCAGGGCGGAGTTCTCCATGCGTCGGGCGTTGAGGCGGGCTGAGTGCCTCGAGGAAGCTCGCAGGGAGTTTGAGCTGGACATGGGGTTATCCCTGCGAGACCTCGGGGCCAGGACAGAGTCCCGCCTCCAGGACATCGACATGGAGTTCGATGATGCCCTGGCCAGCAACATCACCGAGTGAGCCGCAGGACTTGCCCGCTGCCTTTGTATATAGTTATTTAGTTAGTTAGTGTTAGGTTTCCTTTATTAATTTTTGTTTTTTTGGACCGCTCGGACAATGGCCACTTTTTTGTATATATTATTTTCATTAGGTAGTAGTAGGTTT
This sequence comes from Ambystoma mexicanum, assembly GCF_040938575.1. NCBI lineage: Eukaryota > Metazoa > Chordata > Amphibia > Caudata > Ambystomatidae > Ambystoma > Ambystoma mexicanum. The sequence goes on along the minus strand of NC_090933.1, from coordinate 490,120,195 downwards.
CATTTATGGTGTTGGGCTCATGGACCCTGGTATTTTCGTGTATATAGTTTGCTTTTTGAAGAAACATTTTTTTTATTAATTATTGTGTTCACCATGAGGAAATGGTTTTTCATTATTTTACTTCCACATGATTTTGCTTTGGACAACATTTGTTTTTGGATTACTTTGCTTTTTTTATTTTTACATTTGTTCTCGGACATGGACCATTTATTTTGTTATCCCCATTGTTGTATGTTTGATTTTTGTACTTATTTTGCATCTTTAATACATGTTTTTTTAACTTTCACTTGTGGTATTTTCTCATTGGTTTCATACATGTCATGATATGGGTTTTGACATTCACTTGCACCCATTGTGTATGTGTGTGTGACGGACATGTGTTCATTTACAGACTTGCCATTGGGGTTGTATCATGTAATTGCATTCACTATGTGGGTGGATGCAATCCTTGCCTGGGTGTTTGTGCTGGGTATGCTGCCCATTACTGCCATGATTGAGTATCGTCAGGACCTGGGGGCAGGGGGACATGTGTGGGTGCCTGGTGGAGGGTGCCCCTGCACTGCTGGGGTGTGGGGGTGGTGGAAGACATGAGTGGGGGCCTGGTGGAGGGTGCCCCTGCACTGCTGGGGTGTGGGGGTGGTGGGAGACATGAGTGGGGGCCTGGTGGAGGCTGCCCCTGCACTGCTGGGGTGTGGGGGTGGTGGGAGACATGAGTGGGGGCCTGGTGGAGGGTGCCCCTGCACTGCTGGGGTGTGGGGGTGGTGGGAGACATGAGTGGGGGCCTGGTGGAGGGTGACCCTGCACTGCTGGGGGGTGGGGGTGGTGGGAGACATGAGTGGGGGCCTGGTGGAGGGTGCCCCTGGTGGCTGGGGGGTGGGGGTGGTGGGTGACATGAGTGGGGGCCTGGTGGAGGCTGCCCCTGCACTGCTGGGGTGTGGGGGTGGTGGGAGACATGAGTGGGGGCCTGGTGGAGGGTGACCCTGGTGGCTGGGGGGTGGGGGTGGTGGGTGACATGAGTGGGGGCCTGGTGGAGGGTGACCCTGGTGGCTGGGGGGGTGGGGGTGGTGGGTGACATGAGTGGGGGCCTGGTGGAGGGTGACCCTGGTGGCTGGGGGGTGGGGGTGGTGGGACACATGAGTGGGGGCCTGGTGGAGGGTGCCCCTGCACTGCTGGGGTGTGGGGGTGGTGGGCGACATGAGTGGGGGCCTGGTGGAGGGTGCCCCTGCACTGCTGGGGTGTGGGGGTGGTGGGAGACATGAGTGGGGGCCTGGTGGAGGGTGACCCTGGTGGCTGGGGGGTGGGGGTGGTGGGAGACATGAGTGGGGGCCTGGTGGAGGGTGCCCCTGGTGGCTGGGGGGTGGGGGTGGTGGGAGACATGAGTGGGGGCCTGGTGGAGGGTGACCCTGGTGGCTGGGGGGTGGGGGTGGTGGGAGACATGGGTGGGGGCCTGGTGGAGGGTGACCCTGCACTGCTGGGGGGTGGGGGTGGTGGGAGACATGAGTGGGGGCCTGGTGGAGGGTGCCCCTGGTGGCTGGGGGGTGGGGGTGGTGGGTGACATGAGTGGGGGCCTGGTGGAGGCTGCCCCTGCACTGCTGGGGTGTGGGGGTGGTGGGAGACATGAGTGGGGGCCTGGTGGAGGCTGCCCCTGCACTGCTGGGGTGTGGGGGTGGTGGGAGACATGGGTGGGGGCCTGGTGGAGGGTGCCCCTGGTGGCTGGGGGGTGGGGGTGGTGGGTGACATGAGTGGGGGCCTGGTGGAGGGTGACCCTGGTGGCATGGGGGGTGGGGGTGGTGGGAGACATGGGTGGGGGCCTGGTGGAGGGTGCCCCTGGTGGCTGGGGGGGTGGGGGTGGTGGTAGACATGAGTGGGGGCTTGGTGGAGGGTGCCCCTGCACTGCTGGGGTGTGGGGGTGGTGGGAGACATGAGTGGGGGCCTGGTGGAGGGTGACCCTGGTGGCTGGGGGGTGGGGGTGGTGGGTGACATGAGTGGGGGCCTGGTGGAGGGTGACCCTGTTGGCTGGGGGGTGGGGGTGGTGGGTGACATGAGTGGGGGCCTGGTGGAGGCTGCCCCTGCACTGCTGGGGTGTGGGGGTGGTGGGAGACATGAGTGGGGGCCTGGTGGAGGGTGACCCTGCACTGCTGGGGGGTGGGGGTGGTGGGAGACATGAGTGGGGGCCTGGTGGAGGGTGCCCCTGGTGGCTGGGGGGTGGTGGGTGACATGAGTGGGGGCCTGGTGGAGGCTGCCCCTGCACTGCTGGGGTGTGGGGGTGGTGGGAGACATGAGTGGGGGCCTGGTGGAGGGTGCCCCTGCACTGCTGGGGTGTGGGGGTGGTGGGAGACATGAGTGTGGGCCTGGTGGAGGGTGCCCCTGGTGGCTGGGGGGTGGGGGTGGTGGGAGACATGAGTGGGGGCCTGGTGGAGGGTGCCCCTGCACTGCTGGGGTGTGGGGGTGGTGGGAGACATGAGTGGGGGCCTGGTGGAGGGTGCCCCTGCACTGCTGGGGTGTGGGGGTGGTGGGAGACATGAGTGGGGGCCTGGTGGAGGGTGACCCTGGTGGCTGGGGGTGGTGGGTGACATGAGTGGGGGCCTGGTGGAGGGTGACCCTGGTGGCTGGGGGGTGGGGGTGGTGGGAGACATGGGTGGGGGCCTGGTGGAGGGTGACCCTGGTGGCTGGGGGGTGGGGGTGGTGGGTGACATGAGTGGGGGCCTGGTGGAGGGTGACCCTGGTGGCTGGGGGGTGGGGGTGGTGGGAGACATGAGTGGGGGCCTGGTGGAGGGTGCCCCTGCACTGCTGGGGTGTGGGGGTGGTGGGAGACATGGGTGGGGGCCTGCTGGCAGGTGCCCCACAGTGCTGGGGGGTGGGGGGGGGGGGTGGGGGACATGAGTTGGACATGGGTGGGGGCCTGCTGGCAGGTGCCCCACAGTGCTGGGGGGTGGGGGTGCAAGGGGACATGAGTTGGTGTTCATTAGTTCAAGGAGACATGTGCCTTTGCTGGGGGGCATGCCCATGTTGGGTGGGCTGCCTGCGGGACATGACCAGGGATGCAGGGTAGTCCCCTGTGGTGTGGGCTGCCTGCAGGGGCCGTGGAGGGTGTACAGGGTACACCTGGGAGGACCCACACTGTCAAATCACATGTGGGACTCCCCGGCACCCCTGAAATACACGTACCGTGCAGGAATCGCGTGTAAAACTTCCCGCGCACCCCTGAAATACACGCGCCCAGGCTATTCGCGTGTGGAACTTCCCACGCACCCCTGAAATACACGCGCCCAGGCTATTCGCGTGTATAACTTCCCGCGCACCCCTGAAATACACGCGCCCAGGCTATTCGCGTGTGGAACTTCCCGCGCACCCCTGAAATACACGCGCCCAGGCTATTCGCGTGTGGAACTTCCCGCGCACCCCTGAAATACACGCGCCCAGGCTATTCGCGTGTATAACTTCCCGCGCACCCCGGAAATACACGCGCCCAGGCTATTCGCGTGTGGAACTTCCCGCGCACCCCTGAAATACACGCGCCCAGGCTATTCGCGTGTAAAACTTCCCGCGCACCCCTGAAATACACGCGCCCAGGCTATTCGCGTGTGGAACTTCCCGCGCACCCCTGAAATACACGCGCCCAGGCTATTCGCGTGTGGAACTTCCCGCGCACCCCTGAAATACACGCGCCCAGGCTATTCGCGTGTGGAACTTCCCGCGCACCCCTGAAATACACGCGCCCAGGCTATTCGCGTGTGGAACTTCCTGCGCACCCCTGAAATACACGCGCCCAGGCTATTCGCGTGTGGAACTTCCCGCGCACCCCTGAAATACACGCGCCCAGGCTATTCGCGTGTGGAACTTCCCGCGCACCCCTGAAATACACGCGCCCAGGCTATTCGCGTGTGGAACTTCCCGCGCACCCCTGAAATACACGCGCCCAGGCTATTCGCGTGTGGAACTTCTCACGCACCCCTGGAATACACGTAGCCCGCTCCCCCAGGCCCGATCGCGTGAGGAACTTCACGCGCACCCCTGTAATACACGTAGCCCGCTCCCCCAGGCCCGATCGCGTGTGAAACTTCACGCGAACCCCTGAAATACACGTAGCACGCTCCCCCAGGCCCGATCGCGTGAGGAACTTCACGCGAACCCCTGTAAAACACGTAGCCCGCTCCCCCAGGCCCGATCGCGTGTGAAACTTCACGCGAACCCCTGAAATACACGTAGCACGCTCCCCCAGGCCCGATCGCGTGAGAAACTTCACGCGAACCCCTGAAATACACGTAGCCTGCTCCCCCAGGCCCGATCGCGTGAATAACTTCACGCGAACCCCTGTGATGCACGTACCCTGCTGAAATCGCGTGTGAGACTTCCCGCGCACCCCGGTATACACGCACACGTATTTTTTGTCAGCGGGTGTCCGTGTTTGTGGGTACCCCTTTGCACGTCATTTTTCCTGGAGGGCCACAGTATGGGACATTCATCATGGCAGTATATAGGTGCTATTTGTTGGCGCACCTTTTGGCGCACATTTCTTACAGCCGCAGAGACGCTACCGCCTGCTTTCTTGTGGCGGTCGTGTTTGTGCCTGTGCGCTGGTTTGAGCGTGCGCTTTTTTCCCCTATTCTATTCCATGAATACGTGTTGTAGGCGAGCGTGTGGGCGTTCTGCGCACTTGTGCCCTGTACTTCCCCCGTGACGCCCACGTTTTGGCAAGTTGTTCCCCATTCCGAGTGTTACGCCCGTGTTCCGCCTACTTTTGTTGCGTGCGCCGCGCTATGTGCGAATTTCGCTGTGGCCTGTGCGATTTTCGCTGTGACCTGGCGCACGCTGTTAGATGGCCTGTGCGCCAACGTGTGCCGCGCACTTTTTTATCGCACATCCGCTGGTTTTCTCGGGCACGGCCTTCCATGAATCGACGTGCGCTGCTTTTCGTGCGATTTTTGCACTTGCACTGCGATTTTCGCTATTCCACTGCGATTCGCACGTTTTTGCCCACTTGCGCCGCGCTAATTATTCCATGAATCGGCCTGTGTGTGTGTTGCCTGCTTTCTGTGTCAGTTTGTCTACAAGTTGTGAAAAACCAAGAGGTGACAATGTTTGCAATAAAGATTGTACTTCCAGATCCTGCAGATTATTGGCCCATAAATTAAAATCTTCAAAGATGATAACTGCGGAATTCATTTTACACGAGGCTCCTATAAAGGCCAGTAGTTGTTCCTCAAAAAGAGGGGTACTTCGCGGCAGCCTATAAAGAATTATTATACTTAATGAATGTTATGAATCAATATTCAATTTAGGTTGAAGTTCTTCACATGAATCAAGGTATGGAGGTGTGGAAATATAAAAATCTAGGGTTTGTCTACAAATCATAGCTACACCACCCCCTCGCCCAGTCTCACGATCAGTGTGCAGGCATCTATAGCCATCTGGTGTTGCAAGTGATATAGTGTGTGAAGCTGCATCATAGAGCCATGTCTCAATTAAAATAAAAATGTCAAAATGATTCTCTATGATGCAGTCAGAGATTTCAATTGTATGCATCACCATAGAGCGTGTGTTCAAAAGTCCACATTTAATAGTAGTATTGCTTTCATCTATAAACAATGGTGATATGTCTTGAACTTTTGGGGTATTTTCCATCAAATTAAATATTGACAGAATTGCTACAGGATTTAGTTCTATGCCCTTTACACATGCATTAGTCACAGCAGGTCAGTGAGTTAAATCACACCCCTCCCAATTTTCAACACAAAGCAGATCATTGGCAGTATTTGCAGAATTTAGCTCATCTTTCTCTAGTCGAAGTCTTGCTCTTCGATTACCCTGTATGGAGGAGACGTGGTTGCACTGTTTTTTTTTTCAACGTTTGGATTTTGACATCAACGTCCCCGAGTTATATTATGGCAAAATGTTAGAAAGTAAAGAGAAGGGACAGAGAAGAGAACTCACCAAAAACGAATCGGAAAAAAACAGCCCCTACGTGCCAGCACTTACGCGCCTGACGTTAGAATAAATACCCACGTGAACTACAAAAAGGATGGGAGATGTAGTTCGCAATGATAAAATGGCTAATGAGGAGAACGGGGGCCACAGAAGTGCAGAATTTCCTAAAACAGGTGATTGCCTACAATATAATTAATAAACAGACCAGCCTAACAATTCTAACTGATAAAAAAGTTCAAATACACTTTAAAATCAATAATATGCTACGAACTGTATTATTAGCAATCTGGAACAATCTAAAATAAAATAGCAGCAGTAATTTTTGGTCTAACAACTTAAAACAAGTGCATCAATCAGCTGACTTTATGCTATTAATACGTTTCCAGAATATATGTGCATTACATTGTGTGGCAATTGTTAACATCTGCTGCCTAACGTGGAATTTGGATAATTCCATGTTATCCAAATTATGTCGATAGAATATCAACCATTTTCGATAAGCTTGCCTAAGAATCCTAACACGCTCATACTGCTCCTTCACTTATACCTTTGTGGGATTCGTTATATTTCTAGTATTCATTATTATAGCTTATTTCCTGTCATAGATCATCTGATCAAATTGATGGGTCCTAACCTGACAGACAGGTTTCGACAAGTCACATTTTTGTTGTAAGATTCGAAAGGCTGCTACCAAACATTGAGCATAAGCCACAGGATCTACTTCTCTACATTCCCTCATTATTGCTTGATTTAAAACCATTTTTTTATATTTTAATATTATTTTTTAGGGTCTATTTAATCCTATTTTTACCTGTGCGTGTGATTAACCAACAGGGGGAATCTTTGTCAGGGATATGACTTGTTAACAAGGAGCCATGTAATATCAAGACTGCGTGATCATTGGTAGAGCAAGAGGTCATGAACATAGACTCAAGATTGTGGATCATATTTCGGGAAACAAAAATATAGTCTAGGGTAGGACTACTATTTCCGCGGTACCTCATGTGGCTGCCTTGAATATCACCACCCCTGTTGAATGGCTATCTTGTCATAGGTCTGCCTAGACCCCTGCAGCCCCTCCCAGCAAACAATAGCACAGTTCAAGTCATCCATCAACAAAATGTTACCACGGCCAAAATCTTAATTCCAGGTCACCATCAAGGAGTTTAGTTCCTTGAAAAAACAGTCTAAGTATGTTTTCAGTACACTCCAACAGACATTGATTAGCAGAATGTGGACTGGGGCTGAGGAATACAACCCAGCAAAGAAAACCCCACTACCAAAATGTGTGTAAATGAAACATTGCATCCTTCAATCTTGGGACAGAAAGAATTCCTTATCCCCATTAATACATCACCAGACGGTCTTTCCCTTGTACTGCCTATTATTCCTTCCTTAGTTGGGCCTTCTACCTGTAAACAGGGTGCACCTTCTATGTCTACATTTGGGTCTTCCAAAATGGTTTTGTTGGATATAATCAGAGGATTCAGCCCACGACCCTCCTCTCTTTGCCTTTTGTAAATGCTCTGTAAGTTATAGCAGGTAGGGGATGGTGCAGCCTTTGGCACCAAAAAGGTTGAGTCTAAGAGCACCCTTTGGGTGTATTACAAAACTCTTTTATCAGGCCAGCTATTCTAGCCTTTTGTGTTCTACTTGTACACCATGACCATCTTAAAGTTACTTTGAAAATACAAACAGACAGTCAAAACTGCTTTTAAACTCAGCTTTTAACTTATGAGGAGCTGGTAGGCTGGCATTCCCCAACCACCTGCCAGACCTCTGCCAGACCTCTGGACTGCACTTAGCCGCACTTTGGAGCACTTCAAAGTCAGGAGGGTTTTTATGCATAACAACGATTCCTAGCTATGCTCCCTCTGCGTCCTTTTGGTTGTATCATGGCAATCATGAGAAGGACCTGAACAGGCTACACAACAAAGTAAGCATCCAGATTGCGTGGGGACACTGAGTAGGATCAAATTCTCCACCAGTAGCCACACAAGACACCAACTTGTCCACCATGTAGCCGTGCAGGACTGCACATAGCCACACTTTGTGGTGCTTTGCACTCAAGAGGGCTTTTATGTGTAACAATGCTTCCTAGCTACGCTCCCTCGGCATCCTTTTGATCTTTTCAATCTTGTCTGTCCTGACAAGGATGTGAACAGGCTTGACAACACATTAATCGTACAGACTCTCCAAGGACACAGAGCAGGGTCCAATTCAGTAGCCACACAAGACACCAAGCTTTCCACCATGTAGGCGTGCAGGTCCGAATTTAGCTGAACTTTGCTACCAGTAGTTAGTGGCTGATTTGTGAACATTCTGATTGGTTGAGAGGAGGCCAATAACTGTCAAGTCAGTCAGAATAGCGTAAAGGGTTTCTCAGAAGTCAGGACGCTATGCTACCTCCTTCCCCAATTAACAAGCCCAACAGATTAGGATACAATCTGTGTGACCCATGGACTAGTGCAGGGGTGCTACTTGTCACACTCCCTCCAGAATTGAAGAAGATAAGGAACTGCAGCAGATACATTAGGGAATAATTAGATAAAGTATAGAGAGAAAACAGAGACAATCAACTAACATGAACACCTATAGCAGGTTTACCCGAAAGGATGCAGACTCCTAGCAAGGAACTCAATGAATGATCCATTCCCTATCTAAATAACTAATACATAAATACTTGGAATCCTATATGAATTCTGGATTAAATGGGTTCTGGCCATATGGGTATGCAACCGTTGTGGTAACAAAGCATTGTAGTAATACTGCAGCTTTATACTTGAGTCCGCGTGCAAGTTCTGATTAGAGTAAAGGACCCCGGCTCAACATCATAAGTCAGCTGGCTCGTGACATTGCACGTTGCCGTGAACAGGAAGAATGGAGGCATTTTACTAAGGACGCCTGCAGGCCTCCTTAAGCCGCCACAGGAGATGGTAGCGCTGTAGTATGAAGGCCGGTCTTCCTCAGATCAGGTGTGCGCATGGCATACCTACGCCAATGCTGGAGCTCTGGTCCTGTCCCGATAAGTGGGTGAGGATCTGTCTGCAAGGATCCAAACAATAACAACCTACATGTGCGCAAAAAAGTAGTTGGGTGTCTATCTGCCTTTGCAGTTCAGTTCTGCCACTGACAGTCTATGCAAATCCAAAATGAGCCTTCTTGCTTTGGCAACAGAATATTGGGTAAGACCAGTCACTGCCCACCTTTCTGACCACTCCCTTCATCTCCTTTGCTTTATTTTATGTCCACAAATGCAGCTAGTAAAGTCCTGCACATATCTGAATGCAGTGAAACAACCTCACCTGTTTCATGGCATGATACACACTTTTCACAGCTCATGCTTATTGGGTAAGATGGTTTCAAATCTGCATAATTCAAGCTGCAGTAGCTACCACTTCCAAACTGAACTTTTCCCCATATATCCATGCTCCCTATCTTTTTCCCTCACCTAAGTCTTCCCTTATGTATTCATCTGGTCCACATCTACCTTTTTTTGCTTTTCAATCCTCCCTGCCCCATTTTTGGCTGTATTATTTGTTTCTATCAAAGAAATGGTACACACCTCCTATAATGATTTAATGAACGCCTCTAACTGCTACTAATTATAGAACTTCTTTGCTTCCTTAATCTAGGTTTGTATAAAAATACCCAGAATAAAATTAAAAATAATAAAGTTAACTAATACCACAAACTCACTCTCCTGTACCTCTTTTAGACTCCAATGATCTCCCCATGACCCCCCTAACCAACTGTCAGAGCGCTGGGCCTGATCCTCACCGTAGTCCCAACTCTCCTCCTCCTCCTCACCTGAGAGACTGGAATCTGGACTGTTCTGTACCAGTGGTCGCCGGGAACCGTAGTCTTTCTTTTTTTATAAGTAAAGGTCTACCCCGTGAGGAAGCCACAGTGAATGCTTTCCCAAATGCAGACCTGTGACTCCTCTTCCGGGATCGACGGTTGGGGAAAAAGCCACTCTATGGCATAAAAAAAAACCAGTGGAAGGCAGCACTTGAGTTTTCTCCGGACTCCTGGAATCAGCACTGCCAGAAAGGATCCGCAGGAACGTAGGCTCTACCAGTGCCAAAATGGGGATACACAAGAGTACCAAAAGCAGGGGAGAGGTGCAACAAATCGGAATGTGAATACCAAACTCAGAACAGATGGCGGACATGAGATTCCTAACCTTGAGGGCAAAGCGAGTTGAGAGACAGGGGAGAAGAATGTAATAAGGAAAGTAGAGGGAGAATGGAGAAAACCAAGGAGATACGCTGACAGGGCAGCGGATCGGCAGGGAGCAACCAAAGGGAAGCGCCAAGGGCTGGGAGGAAGGAGGGGAAAGCAAAAGGGAGAGAAAGAGAGGACCCGGTCTAGAGAGCCCGGAGCAACGGAGACCGCAGCTGAGAAAAAGTAGCAAGGTTCCAACAAGGAACAAAAGGAAAACTTTGCTGGAGGAGGCATGCCTAAGTACCTCCAGCAATGGCCGTTGACTGAACAACTAGACTGCTGCTATGTGATCGGCCGTAACGTGGTGGAACAGTCTAATGGCTGCCCAAATGCACCCGAGTCCACAGGTGCCAAGGAGACAGGCGCATGACACCAGCTGACTCTGGGTGTACATTACAAGCCATAATTAGGAATCAGGATGGCTTATCACTGCAGTACTACATGGCTCTGTGATAATATTTATGAACAATGATGAACATTTCATTTAATCATTTCTTTCCTATCCTCCACCTTACTCTTACCTGTGGCATCCCTCAGGGCTCTATCCCATCGCCATGGCTATTCAATATCTATCTTGCCCCTTTGGCCCACTTGATCTCCACCTTCTCTCCTCACTTCCAGTGCTATGCTGACAACACCAAGCTATCCTTTAAGCTCCCGTCTACCTCCTCTCCTTCCTCTCTCATACCTGATTGCCTGACTCCTATTCAGGCATGGTGCTCTGCTAATGATCTCTGCCTTAATGCCTGTAAGAGAGAAATCCTTCTCATTGGGGCACCTGCTTCCTCTTCCCTCCCTCTCTCTGGCCACTCTCCTTGGGTCTCCTCCACTCACCTTTTTGTGAGGCAAGAAACCTTGGGGTCATCTTTGACTCTTCTCTCTCCTTCTCCCCGCACACCATGGATCTTGCCAAGAAGTCCAACTTTCAGCTTCACCTCCTGAGAGGCATTCTCCCTCTCCTCACCTTCCCACAGAAGCTCAATGTCTTCAGCGCTCTGGTTTTCTCTAGGCTTGACTACTGCAACAGCTGCTTCGTCGACATGCCTCTTTCTTCCCTTCTCCCTCTTCAACTAATCCATGACAGGGCTTCAAGAGTTATCCTTCTCCTCAAGCCCAGGGACCGCATCTCTCCAGCCCTAAAATCTCTCCACTGGCTCCAAGTGACTGCAAGGACTACAATTCAAGACCATTTGCATCATCCACAAGGATGTCTGGGGCCTTGGACAACTCCAACGCCAGCTTTCTCTCTCCAAATACCTCCCTGCTAGAGTTCTTTGGTCCTCTAGCTCCAACTTTCTGCAGGTCAGGTGCTTTTCCAAGCAAAGAGTGGGAAGTATAGCCCTTTCCTGGAATGACCGGCCTTCCCCCTTCAGACTTGAGCCAGAAGTTGAGGAAACTTCTCAAGACTTTCCTCTTCTCCTCCTCCTTCCATCTCCCCCTCCCATGCTAATCTCCCTCTGCCACTGAGGCTGGTGCCTGGTCTCTTATGAGTCTTACCGAGACCTGGCCCTCCCTGACCAGCATCGCTACCAGCACATGCCTTTGGGCACCCTTCCCGGACAAGCCTGAGTCTGGTCCACCCCATCCACTGCACTTGTCCTTCCTCTCGCACCTATCCCGGCACCTGCCCTGTGGCTCCCCTTGCACTTTCTCATCCCCCTGCACTTCACCCCCTGCCATCCTCCCCCATCCAAGCCATGTCCCCATATTTCCATCCTCTCATGCACTTCTTTGTCTTTACACTTGCGCCCAAAGAATGTCACAAGGCCTAGTATGACCGTTACTGCTGGTTTCCCTTGCCCCCAACCCATTTTGTCTGGTGGTGCCTGGAAACATTTAAAAATTGGCCACTAACCTCAAACAACACACGATAATTAGCTCTTTTTCACCAACACCAATATCACCATATGATCTACATTGCACACCCCTAGTCTATCAAGGCGGCGTGATGTCACCAAATAACCCCAAACATGTTCCGTTCTTCCATGTGCCCACCAAACATTATAGGCACATTTTTGGTTGCATGGTCCTATGATAATGCAGTAGTTGTGGCAGAGTCTAGATTCTTAGGTGCATGGGACATTTTTAACCTATATAAACATCCTCATATCATCTACATTTCACTCCCCTACCCTAATGAAGCCTGCCTGCAGTCACCAGATAAGCCACCCACTCAAGGCCCTGTCCGTGGACTACTGCAGTGTCTGCCACCTACCGCACCCCACACAGTCTTCTTCCACCTAAACAAACACATGATATTAACCATCTTTCACTCCCCCACCCTTCCCAGCTCCTCTTCCCAACACCAGATGCCTCAAAACATGTTTCCCATCCCTGTTTCCCACTGCGCTATGTGCGGACAGCCTCTTTGTGCCACTTTGGTGACACGTAATCATCCAGACATTATTATTCTTCATTGTGGAGGGAAAAATGTAGGGCATGTTACTGAAATTTGTCTGCAGTTTGCGATGAAAGAGGAACTTGGCCAGGTCATGCGTATGTTTCCGAACTCCTGCAAAGTTTTTTGTCGCATAACGCAGACATAGATGTGGCTGCATTCTTTTTTGATTTGGTCCGCAAATGGAGAAAGCGAGGCACATTGTCAAGAAGGCTATTTGTGCCTTTTTCCGACATGTGGTCATGTCCTATGTCCACAATGGAAATATTACGTTTATGAGCACCAAGATTTTTCCCACAAATGCTATTCATCTTATTGAACCTGGCAATCAGGTTTTTCTCTCACCTATCCAAAAAGCATTGCTGCCCTTTTTGGAAGTGCAGCAAGCATTTTTCTAGTAGGTGTTGCACACTTCAACCCTTCGAAACGCAAACATGAAAAAAGCCTCTTTTTACAGTCAGTCCTTTCTACGCGTACTGACTGCAATGTTTTTCCTAGAGCCACGCCTCCCATTATTTACAGCGCAATCTGTGGAGTATATAGGCTGCGCGGTCGCCTGCATCCTTTAATTGGCAATTACATTTTTGACCTCTGAAAGGAGCCTTTTTTTTTCTTTTTTCCATTTTTTTGTATCTTTCTTGGTCTTGTAACATACGACATAGAAGGAAAGGAAGGGAAGGGAGAGTATGCAAGGGGCACCACCAACAGGGATAAGATAGGGCAAGTGCAGAGAGAGAAATATGTTGGATGGCCCTCACTTAAGTAGGCAGCAGTCATTGTCATACTCCCAGACCGACTCTTCACAAGCACTTCGAAGTTGCTCCCCCCTGCAGAGTACTGCGTCGCAGTACATGCCCAATACAATGAACTTTGACAGGTAAGGGTCTGCTGTACATCATATGGTCTGCAAAGATGCTTCAGGGATCCGCTGCCCTACAGGAGTGTCCCTGGTGTTGGCAGGAGCAGATGCAGTGAATGCTGTAGAGGAAAGTAACCTACTGAATTGTTGGAAGGGCAGTACCCTGCACACTGCTGTCATGTGTTTCAATTTGAGGCGTCGTCGCATGGAGGTGGTTCCGTAGCTGTACAAGCCAGATTTTCTGGGCCTGAGTAAGTGCATCTCACCTGGTTAGCACGACATTTCTGCACGTCTCCTACGCTGGTAAACAGTTTCCACACCCAGCAGACATTGGGGATTTTCTGAACTTCATCTTCACTCTCCTGTTGTTCCCTATCTACATGAGTACACCTGTTCCCTTGTGCAAGCCCTTCGGAAAGAGGTGGTGGTGGTGAGGGTGAAGGTGTTGGTGCTGCTGGCAAAGAGGCGGCAGCCATGGTTGCGATTAGTTGCAAAGGTAATATAGCACAGCAGAATTGCTCAGAAAGCAATTCCAGCACAAAGCAATGTGCCCGCTACTCTGCTCTGCAAAGCCAAAAACCTAATGCAGAGCAGCTGTGGGGTGTGGCCTTTTGTAGGGCTGGTGTGGAGCCCTTGCAACCAGAACAGAGGCCTAAATTGTTCAAACAAATAGTTACATGTGCAATGGCACACTGTGGGATGTTTGTAAGCGTGTACTTCCAAAATAACACTCTGTACATTGCAGAGCACAGGACTTTTCTGATGTCGAGGGCCCGCATCTTGTCTGGAAAATAAGGGCCCATGCGCAGTGTGGATGCTGTCACATAGTGAAGTTGCGAATGCTCTCAAATTGGACGGCTGTCCAAAGGACGAGTATTGGGCGGAATACTTTGTGTACTTGTGCATAGGTGTGCTACGAACAGGGTTGGCTTCCCCGGACTCATTAAAGTGCGACACATGTCCGGCGATCATTTTTGCACAAGGTGTGTGTTTGTAGGCTACAGCAAGTGCAATGTTCATGTGCACAGCTGTCCGTAGGACGTGGGTGGACGTCTCAACCTACTGAAGTATGTTACAACCTTTTCCCACCATGCTGGACACATACATGCCAACATTCTGTGACCAGAAATGTGTAGAAATGTTAACGTTTCAAAAATAGTACTTAGCATAATGACGAGATCCCAGGAAATGATGTCCCATCAGCTTGACCCGATGAAATGACAGGAGATGACATTACAGAAAATGATGTCACGATAACTTTGAATTTACAACATCACAAGAAATGACTTCACTTGACATATGGCCTTGAAGAGATCGCAGGAAAGGACTGCCTGTCCTCTGACCCAACATGAGAAAGAAATGTACCAAATGTGTGAGCTGTGAGCACTGTGACCAGCTTCGTCCTCATTAAGACATATTTTCCTATTCAAACATACAATGAGGTGATAACAAATCTGTGTACCCCAAGTTAAGTGACGGCCACACAGGAAAATGCCGATTGTAAAACGAGCGCTGCAAAGCGCACATTTATAGCCACAGAACAAAAGTAATATAGAGAGAAATATATTTTTGTTTAATTAAACTGCTGACTTGCAACATGAGGTAGTTGCTGAGGCCCACCCTGCGCCTCATGGCCACTTTCCACTGCAAGAGTGGAAAGGCGCTGATGTCGCCCCTACCTTTCACACCTGAATTGCCAATTACTTTTTTGAAAGTATGGCAATGTGAATAGGAAATGAGGTGATAACACTTCTGTATACCCAAATGGAAGTGACAGCCGCAAAGGCTCCAACAAATGCAGCTTGTAAGATGAGGGCTGCACAGGGCACATTTAAAGCCCCCAATGAAAGTAATATAGAGAGAAATATATTTCTCTATTAGGAGACTGCTGGCTGAGAACATGGGAGAGTTGCTCCCTCCCACCACCCTCAGTCTCAGGGCTCCTTTCAGCTGAAATCGTGGAAAGGTCCTGATGCTGTAGTGAGACAGAGCACTGTCTCAGAGCTCTGAACAAACAGTATGCATGGAAGAGCTTGAACAGGCAGCTCTGAGATGCACATGATGTTTGTAGCCGGAGCTGCTACAGGAGTCTTCAACCTTTGGATCTCCAGATGTTTGGGACTACAAATCCCAATATCCCTCTGCATTGAGAGTGATAGCTAGGGCATATGGGAGCTGTAGTCCAAACCATCTGGAGGGCCAAAGTTTGCAGACACCTACTCTATTGTATTATATATGAAACAATTTTAAGAAATTGTTTTAAAAGCCATTGTGTTAGAAAATTGTTTAAAAACAAATAGTAAAGCGTGCTTTTCTGGTTTGTCGTTGTCATTTTACTTTTCTCATCTATGTTTTTTTTAAAGGGAAAAAACACATGTGCACTGTCATGTCCACCTCATGTACAAACCCTTACCTGCTGAGCTACAGAAAAGGAGAGAGCAAGGGAAACATGTCAGAGAAAGCTTCACAATAGTGAGAGTGACATTGAACAAACACATCAACACACCAAGGGCCCGATTCATGTAATATTTGCACAGTTCAAAGTCAGTGCACATGGTTATTTTTGCAGTACTAAATGACTTTGCACTGACTTTACACTGCAAAAATAAACTTTGCACTGTTCCATGAATCAGGGTTTGTGTCGGTAGAACAAAGTCATTTTAAAGCTTGCAAAATGTCAATGGCTTGGGCGCCAAAGTCTGATTAAAAATTAATGGGAGTTGAAAGAAAAATACTGTCTGACATTACGTAACCAGGTATCTGGAATATTTTTAGACTTGTTAAAAAATGAGTTCATGTGGTACCGGCGTTCTATCGCTTTCCCCATCTGAAGCCAAATCGACTTTTCAAATGCATTTTAAACCGCTCTGTCATGTAAAGAAATCTGCCCCAAAACATAAGCATTGCTATTCACTTTTCAATTTTTGGCAGGCCCTGAAATATGTAACCGTGAATGTAAACTTTGTCAAAAATCCAATATTATAGCAGTGAATATATTCTTGCTAGCATGTAATTATAATAGCTATTAGAAAGCGTGGGCAGGGATTTGGACACGCATTGGGAGTGAAAGCCCATGAGTTTAACTCACCCCCAATGCCCTCTCTGTTGGCTCATTCTTGCCTGTCAACAAGGCGACCAAAAACAGGTTGCTATTAATAGTACAATACTAAATCGAATGTATATATCCAACGTCTGATGCACTAATCACAAAGACGTTGTGCAGTGGCGCTGCCATATCTCTGAATCTGTCAACACGGGCAACGAGTCTCACAGATATATAGCACTGCAGCATGATTTATGACATCTGTCACGCCAAAAAACTGGTAATTGTAAGTCTTCAAATATAGCAATATAGAAGAGAACAATAAGATCCTCCTTGGACTCTTCATCCATCTAGACAAAAAGGTAAGCTCTTCTGCAGCTCGCAACTTGTAGACTCTTTAAAATAGTATAACTGCTAGACTATAAAGAGTCACTCATTTCTTTTCTTATTCAGCCCAGCAACTCTATAAATTGGAAACTGGTTACATCTTAAAATCTCAAATTTTGACAAAAAGGAATAGTTAAAGATCTGCAACTAATAATATATATTGAGTTTTTGAAAAATAAAAGGTGAGTAGTCTCTCAAAACTAAACAATCAGTAATAATGAGAAATAAGTTTGAGTTTGTTTTAACAAGCAATACCCAGCATAAATGTGTATAAACATGCTATATTAATTTTGTTTCATTTTTTTTTACCTGAATGTATTTGCATCTTTTTGATTGGCTCTATTAGATATCGCACAATGATATAGTTGTAACCTTTAATTTTGGAATAACAAATGCCCTTGTTTGTTTTACTAGATACTCTCATGAAGATCCTTATGATTCAAATAGGGTGAAACATGTGTTGAGAGTTCTGATATATGAGAAATTTGGTATACTACTTTGAAATCCATTACAGACACAGTACTTGAAAATCACCAAACTGGAATTAAGAATGATTTGGCTCTCACCTTTCAACAATTGAATTCACTTGTTTGGGTTGGTGCATCAGGGGAGATACATATCTGTGGAATGGACATTATACTTACTTTGCACTAATAACAACCTATCCATATTATGGTTAAAAGTAAAACCAAAAAACCCCAGAAATTCACCAGTTATGGTAAGCTAAGCAACCATAACTTGCTCTACCACTGTGCACTGCAAAGACTAACACCCATGACATCAAGGATGACATCACATCCCATGGGGGCAGCCATGGGGTCTTGCATGGCTCCAACTTATGCAAATGTGTACATGGGGTGGTGGGAGACCGAAATAGCATTGTCAGAGGAATTGGAACATTTCATAAAACAAATAGTCATGTGGTATCGTTTTATAGACGACCTATGTATAATCTGGGATGGTACTGAAGCGGAGTTGTACAAATATATTAATATCTTAAATACCAACACGCTAAATTTAGAGCTTACCAATACATGCAGCATGCAAGAACTAGTCTTGCTGGATGTGAAATTTCAAGTTATAGACAATCAACTCACATCTAGTTTATATAGAAAATCAACCAGTTCCAATTCAACTGTCCATGGTAAGAGACACCACCCTATGGCTCTAAAAAACTCAATTCCTTATGGGGAATTGTTGAGAGCAAAACGAGCTTGCAGTAAAGATTCTAACCATCAAATGGAAGCTAGACATATTAGTCAGAGGTTCATCAAAAGAGGTTACCCTAAAAGCACAGTGGCAAAAAGCTATGGTAAAGCAGAACAGCTGACGAGACTGGATCTATTCAAATCCAAAAAGAAAATGAAGGAAGACACAATAAGGTTTGTTACTCGCTTTAATCACCGAGCTAAAGAGATTAAATCTATAATGGGCAAACATTGGAAAGTACTCCATACAGACCCAGATTTGAACAAAGTGCTAGCTAAAACACCAAGTATCACTTATCGAAAGGGCCCCCACTTTAGAAAACCATGCTATCACCAAGCATGGTAATCACTGACCCAGATACACCATCTAATTTTATGACCATAAAGCAGCATGTAGGTTTCTGAAAGTGTGCTCATTGTAAAATGTGCAATTATGTCTCCCAAAAACCATTTGTGAGTACAAATGGGCTGAAATGCACATATAAACACAACATCACCTGTCTAACAAAATGTGTAGTTCATGTGATCACCTGTGCTTGTGGAATTACATTATATTGGTTCAACTATAGGGCCACTTAAACTAGGTATACTACAGCATTACAGAGCCATTAAAAATTGAGATTTTACGTATCCCCTAACAGCCCATTTTCTCCACAGACATAAAGGTAAAATTAAAGATATGTCATTCTTGAGTTTAGCCCATATACCACAACATAAAAGATTGGGCAATAGAGAACTTAAATTGCGGCAATTAGAACCCACCCTTATCTGTAATTTTGACACCTTACGCCCACAGGGTCTCAATATAGATCCGGAAATGTTAGTATTCTTACAGTGATCATGTGGTGTCTGATATCATCAACTTCCGAACTGTAAAATTAGACCAATCTGTTTTATTTTTTATTTTTTATTAGAATTTAGCTTCAAGAGAAGCTTTTTACCATTTACAGTTTAAATGTTTAAATTCAAAAGAAAAATTCCATAACAATAAAAGCATATGATACAACCATGGAAGTAAAAGAAGGAGGAACAAAAGAAAAGAAAAAAAAACTATAACCAAAAAGAATTAGTGGCTCCTACTGTCCAATTATACAAAAGTGAGCTTCTTTGTCACTTCTGTCCTTCAAGCTTTTTGAAAATGATTGATACCATCTCTAACAAGGCAAAAGTTACAGATAGCCTTGAACCCTGTAGCAATTGCAGCCAAACATCTTTCTTGGTTACAGTTAAATTGTTCACAAAAAATCTGCCTAATAGGTTACATCGAATGTCCTTAATGCCCTGTCAGCTCATAAGGAGGTGGCAAAGTGTTTCCATTGGGTGACTACAGAGCTGGCATTTATAGTCTCTCGTGCTATTCGGTTTCCTGGCTTCAAGAATTTCTTTTGTCAGAAATCTATTTTGACGTGAGGCTGCTATTAATTTGCACTTTATGATGCTGATGTGTCGATTATCCAATGAAATGTCACTAGACTATTGAGTTTAATGCACTGAGGCACTTTAGATCGAACTCTGCATTTCCACTTCATGATACTGATGTGTCGATCATCCAATGAAATGTCACTAGACAATTGAGCCTAATGCACTGAGGCACTTTAGACAGAATTTAGAGCTGCTTTATTTATGGTTACATATATTGACCACAATGCACCTGCACTTTGGACACAGATTTGTGTCTCAATTGTCCAGAAAAATGTCACTGGACAATTGAGCTGAATGCAATGAGCAACTATAGATTGTATCTTGAGTTACTTTGTTCAGTGTTAGATATATGGCCCATAATGCACTTGCACTTTGGATATAGATCTGTTACCCACCCTGGACTTGGGTATCGGTTGTCAGAGTTATATGAATTGGATATTAGACAATTTGGGTCATGGGTTGCAATGAGATCCTTTTTAAGAACATTATGTCTTACCACATATTGTGTCATTCTAATGTTTGAAATCGGGCATTTGCACTAAACAGTATACAAATGAATGGTTCGTGTTGATGGGCCCTGAAGACCCTCACGTGTGGAAACAAGGCACAATCACCATACACAAATTGATACGCCAGACACAAGGTCCAATTCCCAAAATCTAGGGTTTATTGCAAAGCAAATAGTCTCAGTCGGCCAACTGGATCTCACGTCTCGCAACGTGTGTCACCCAGACCTCGTGAGATGCAAGAGAGCGAGCATTTTACAACAGAGACATATATACAAAAAGACCATCATATTATCACTTTGTGACACATCAAAACCGCCCATAATGTGTCTTCCTGAGCAAGGGGTAGGTGAGTGACAATTGTGACGAGTATGACACCTTCTAAGACATCAAATTAGCAACAGTTGCAATCTGCAAAGGTGCAGACACTATTCTTTGTTACAGAGAACATAATGCTCTTGTTCAGTGAGCGAACTGTGTTCTGTTGGGTGTCCTGACCCACGTTTAAGCTATCATGCCACAACATTTGGTGCTGTGGGCTTAGAAAGTTCAAGATGGCGGAAAACCCACATGTGCGCCGAAATCCAGGAAAGCTGCGCAGTTTGTGCGCACACCAAAATGGTTGCCTCACTTGCCACCCACCAGTGCGAGAATGAAAGGCCGGGTTGCCATGAGGGAAATGGGTTGCCAAAGGAAAAACAGTAGCGCCGGTTAGCTTCAAAGCGCTTTAAAACCACCATTGGACTACCCGCACAGTAGTCTGAAACCATTGGGAATGGCAATGCTGATTGCCAAATGCAACCTAGAATTGTGGGGAATTCATTTCTTAAATCCCAAAAATGGGTGCAGTACCAGTACTCACCACTATCCAAAAGCCGGCGTTTTAAAAC
Source organism: Ambystoma mexicanum (assembly GCF_040938575.1). Classification (NCBI taxonomy): domain Eukaryota; kingdom Metazoa; phylum Chordata; class Amphibia; order Caudata; family Ambystomatidae; genus Ambystoma; species Ambystoma mexicanum. The sequence goes on along the minus strand of NC_090933.1, from coordinate 490,099,327 downwards.
CACCCTGTGTTTCTCTGAAGGCAGGCTCAAAATGCCTATTTTCAAACATTGCAACATGTGCAAAATATTCACTGAACACCAGCAGACATTTGGCAGAATGGAGTTTTGTGTGCTTACAAAATCTGGGAAATGAAGAGCCCAAAACAATGCTTATAACAAAACTGCTATGGAGTCAGCAGTTTAAGTTGCACTGGATTTAAAGACACTAAAATCGAAAATGTTTAGATTAAATGAGTGACCTATGTTTGGTGTCACATGCCTGTGTAACTGTTGAAATGTCATAGTTTTGCACTTAGAATCAGCATTCTAGCTGCATGTGTAAAATTGCAAGTTAATTTAAAAAGCAACAAAAAACATGACAGTTAGCTGAAAGTCTGGCTTAAGGAACTTGATTTTGCTGGCAACTACCCCCATCAGGAGTGAAACTTGAGTCACAACTGCGTTCCCAGGCCCATCTGCCTTTTGCTGGCCACACTAAGGATATGCCATCTATCTGATAATTGAATTACCTGTGCTCTACAGGAGCTCTGAACAAAGCCTGTATTGACTCAGGCAAAGGTTTTATTACAGCGGTCGTAAAATGTAGCTTCCTCTTGGCAGAAGCTGGGAGGGGCACTGCCTGTGAGAGCAAGCTGGCTTGGCAGAACTGGATAAACCAGTATTTCCACCATGTGACCTGGGAAACCACACCCCTTTGTAGCCAGAATATTGTTTAGAAAAAGATGAATAACTCATGGTGCGGACATGTGAAAATTTTATAAATGATACCATAATTCTTGTGATTTTTCTGCCCACAGTTTAAGAGGTTTTTAGAACCGGTGGTATGTTCAGGGGGGTGTTAGCGGAAAAGTGGATATTACTCTAAATGTATGCATGTTAAAAATCTGAAACTTCATCAGTTAATGTCCATACTCCCTGCGCACATGTATGTAAAGTTGGGTCAATGTCAGAAATTGAAAAATCAGTTAAAAAGTCAATTATGTGCCATTTCTGAATGCAAGCTCTTAGAAACAGCAGATTTGGACAGAGACATGGCTAAATTCAGCCACACCATGTATATGTAATTTCAAGCAACTGTGTAACTGTGAAATATGTCTTTTGTTATCAAATATAGAATATGTGCAATCTGACAGGGGAGTGTCCTATCTGCAAGCCATAAAATGACATCACTCTGACTCATGGTTCCTTCCCCAATCAAGTGAGGAATGGAAATTTGACCAATGACAAGCGAGAGGGGCAAGTTTAGTTATGACCAACACACACACCCACTTGCAGAACATATAAATGGACCACTGAAACTTAGGTGGAGACCTTCAATTCCATCTGCCGCTGGAAGCTCTGCCGGAAAAATCCATACTCTACCTCCATCAAACTTCAAAGAGCCAACACTTAGACTCCAAGATAAACAGAGACTTCAGAACCTTAACCAAAAAGGCCACTGCCAGCAAGAGTATTTGTCAGCAGGCCTAAAAATCTTTTTGCAACTGAACTCTTCAGACAGCCGGCTGACGCCGTCTGAATTTTGCCAAGAACTTTTGCAAGAACCCGGTGACAGAAATATCCAAAGAGAAGGCAGGACCCGACCCAGAGAACCGGTGCCTAGCAGAGACCAGGCCATTGTATCCAGAGTGCTGACCCCGATGCTGTGAGCAGTTCCAGAGACCAGACGCTGTGCCCAGAGACCGTCCGAAGTCCAGACCTGTTGACCAGATCGTGACAAAGCCGCCTTCCTGTTTAAAATCTCTTGTGAGTACCGCCAAACTGTACCAAACCAAAGCTCTTAGTTTAAATTCATCTAATTCAATCTATTTAACCTAAGTAGAACTGCCTGATAGCTCCAAATCTGTCACTGTCATTCTAGTTGCAAAGCTGTCACCTGTCATTTTCTAGTTGCAAGCTGCACTTGTCTTTTTGAACTTTAAAATTTCAAATCTGAAAAACGACCTTCACAAAATCGCTCATATCTCCGCGACCGTTTGTCTTAGAGACTTGCAGTAACTTTCATCTGAAAGCTTAGAATCGTGACTTTCCTACGAACCTAGAACCGCATTCCTACCCCCTATAGTTTTACCGCAATCGCGGAACACGCATCCGCGAATTTTGCCGCGATTTGCAAATTTCTCCACGTGTAAAAAGACAGCAGTTTTGCTTTTCCTTGCCAAAAACTTCGTTTACCTGCTAGTTACTACTAAAGCATTGTTAAGGTGATCCTGAATTCATAGAGAGTAGCTATCACTCACCCTGAACCTCTAGAGGGAATCAAAAGCATTTTAGCATACTTTTCACTGAATTGCCAGCACATATCAAAGCATTTTGCCTGTGTTTTAAACTTCTGTTGTCTAAGCTTGCTGGGGATTGAACTGAATTACGTTGATTGCATTTCTGAGAACTGTGTGCTTTCCTCCCATTTCCTTGCATTGCATAAAGAGGGGGGGAGTGAATAGCCAGAGAAAAGTGATTACATTGTTTGGTTGAAGTCATATTGAGTATTTTCTGTACTGCATTCATTGAATATTGCATCCACCTGAGCTTACATAAAGCATTCTGTACCACCTTCTTCTTTTGTTCCTATTCACCTGTGTGCTACCTTATCCATTTCATGTCAACTCCTTATTGATTATAGAGAAGCGTGTTAGTGCCAGATTCTCCGTTGTTAATCTTTATCCTATCAGATTCAGTGTGATATTCAATTATTAATTTATTATAAGGTGTGACATATATATATCTATTGTTTAAATTATCAAATAAACCTTTTAACTTGCAAAACAGAACTACTTCTTGGCTCAGTGGGGTCAGGGGGATTCCAAGAGAGGGGTGTTATATAGGGGTAGTCATCCAGAACGCATGAACTGGACATAAAGATATATCAATAAGGGTTTTCATTCAGTATTATAGACTAGGCGTTGACTTAGCTGTAGTGTTGAATTGAATCCTCTTACAAATTGGGGGCTCGGCCGGACGTTTGGGTTAGAATACCACTTGTGCAGCTTAATACAGTGTGCTAACTGACGGGATACATACATCCGGTCGGATCACCACGCTGCATTACGCTGTGAAGCATTCCTCAAAAGGGACACTCCAAGAAAAGTTCTGTTCTGCAAAAATAAAATACTAACTTCTGTAAGTCAGGACAGAGACCAATCTCTAGAATGACGACCTTGGTAGATATGAAAATAGCCAGAGAGCACTTCTTACATAAACTATTTGTGAGAGGTGAATGGGCTGAGCAGGGCCAGGATGCCTGGTTGCAGGCCATCACGCGACAGGTCACTGAAACAGGGTCAGACTTATGGAGAGATCAGGGTCCATTACATGTGGCCCTGAGTGAACTATATATGGCTCCTAAAGCCAAAGAGGAACACAATAAGATTGCCAGGATAGCAGCATACCTGTACCTATATATGGGAGACATGCAGGATAGATGTGCTGAAAGCCAAAATCTGGCAAATAGGCAACAGGTGGTGTTAGAGAAGGTCCAATCTGACCTGGTCTCTTCTGAGCAGAGGCTGCAGGGGAGCCAGGAGTCAGAAAATGACAGCAGGCAGTACATCATTAAAATAAAAGAGGATATGGGCATCCTACAACAGGAAAAGACAGACCAGGATACCAGATTTCTGGCCCTGCAGAAGGAGCACCAAGACAGTTTGGACTCCTTACTGCAGAACCAGAAAAAGTTGGAGCAACAGATCAATTTCAACAGGGCATGCGCGGAGCAGGTAGTCACCCTGCAAAGCCAGCTAGATAGAGAGAAAGAGGAGAGCAATAAACTGATTCTGAAAGACCTGGATACCCAGGCAGAGTTTGATGAGGAGCGCCAAAAAGCTGGTGCCTTTCAACGGCAAAGGGACGACCTGGCGGCACAAATGCAGGCTCTTAGTCAGGAAAGAGACGCCTTAGGCCAGGAAGTCTGCCATTTAAAAAGAAAAATGGAAGAAAATCACCTGGCCCACCAGGGACTGGGTGACCTCCAAAAAGAACACCAGAACTTGTTAGAGCACACCAGGAGGGTGGAGGATGCTCTAGCAAGAAAGGAGCAGGCCAATAGGGACACAGCTCAGGAGGTAAACCTCCTGCAGCAAAGACTGGCCCAGTTCTCCAGGACCAACCAGGAAGCACAGAGGGAAAATGAGGCCCTCTGTCAACACAATGATAGGCTCCAACAACAGGTAGCGATGCAGGAGAGACTGATAGAGTCCAGTAAGGCCTTAACTGAGGAACTGAAGGCACACATGCAGGCTCTTGCATTGCAACAGGGAGCAGGGGCGGATAGAGATGAGGTTCGCTGGGAAATGGAAACACCGGAGCATAACCTCAGGAGCCCTAGTACCAGAGGCCCTCATACCTCTCAGTCCCTGGACTCTGCCACCCCCATGTCCCCTGGCGCACATGAGCACCGGGCCACAGGGATGGCAGATTACTATCCAGCCAGAAGCATGGGGCTCATAGGCCAGTACCTCCCAGGAATGGATGGGCGGGCATCTGGGCATGGGCACCCAAGCATGGTGCAATTCAGTGGGGAACCCCGGGAGAATAGGCCCATTAAGGGCATCCTGAAAACCTCTGCCCAGTTAGGTCAGTGGGGGGGGTACCCATCAAATCCTGGCAGCAAGGAGGAATCTGAAGACTCCTCTGAACTGCGCAGGACACAGGAGACCAGGTCCCCACATTCTGCCAGCCATTCCCAGGCTCGCAGAATCCGGGAAAACCTGGAAGAACAGACGGGAACCTCTGGGAGCAGTGCCTCTGAGTCCGAGGACGAATGGACAAGGGTTACCCGAACCAAAAGGGCCAATAAGGCAAAAAGGGCCTTGCTTAAGGACCCCTTAAAACAGATTAAGGCGATCAGGAGCGTCATCACGCCTTACCATAAGAACGCTAAGTATTCTGTTTGGGAGCACTTAGAGTTGTTTGAACAAATGATGGAGACTTTCCATTTGAAGGACAGCCAAAGCTGTATTCAGTATGTAAAGTGGACCTTCTCCCCGGAATACTCCAGTTTCTTTGCGGGGCTGGAGGACCAAAATCATTTAAGATGGTCCACCTATAAGGCGGCCATCTTGAAACATTTTTCTGTTCACAGAAATCCTCAAGAGGCTCGCAAGGCAGCCTACAATTTGCAATGTGGGGAGGATCAGGCCCCACAAGAATTTGTGCAGGAGTTAAAGCGTGCTTTTGCACAGACCACAAGAAGGGTGCGCACGGATAGCAGAGAATTTATTAATACGTTTTTCCATGCCTTGCCCAAATATATCATGACCCAGCTCGTGAGGGATTTTCACGAGAAAAGATCTTTAGACTGGGTCATTAAACAGGCTACCCGGATCTATGAGGTGCAGAAACCGGTAGATAGCAAAAGTAATGCCCAGAAAAACCCCAAAGCCAACACCACCCCTGCTGCTGCCAAGGTGGCAGAGGTAAAGGTCACCCCCGTTTTGGATTTGGAGATGGGGGGGCCTAAAAACCTACCTGCACCTAATAATGCTAGGCCCAGGAGGTCCTCGGGTCAGTCACAGACAGGGAGCCAAGGAGGCAGCCCCACAAATGGGGTCCCTCGCTCTCCTGATTATGTAAGTCCCCGTTACAAGGGAAATCGACCCATCCTGGGTTATGTGTGGACTCCTCCAGCCCAAGGGGGGGATCCAGCCAAGCACCTAACCCAGGGAACTTCCCTCCAAACTTCCCACAGGAGGGCAGAAATTTACCAAACCCTGGGCAGAACTTTTTCCCCAGATATCCACCCGACTTTCAGCCCCAAAACCATCCATCCTTCTTTCCCCAATTCCCTGAGCCCAGACCACTGAATCCGGGAGAGGGGAGGCCAAGGGTGGAGGGGTACCCAAATCTTCCCAACCCGGGGTATTACCAGAGGAGGGACAGCTACCCTTCCCGGGATCAGCCCAGGGGAGAAAACAGGGCCCCGTATCAGCCTGAGCGGGTTTCCCAGTTAGAGCGCCAGGTTCAAAACATGGCGCGGGATCTGGGTCACATACTGAGGGCTCAGCAGAACCCTCAGATCGGCATGCCGGCGCAGAACGCACCCAACTCTGGACCTGGTGCTCCAGAACAATGACGGGGGCAGCACCCCGATAACACACCGGTCCCCAGGGAGGAGGCACAAGGGGAAGGGGGGTGTAAAGCCTTGGAGGAAGCTTCCTTCCTCACTTGTAAACAGCCCCTGGAAACCCAGGAACCGGAAACAAAATCTCTTGCCCCTGAAAGTCTGCCTCCTAAGGAGCAGAGGGGGGGTAGGAGAAACAAAAGACCCAAACAGACTCAGTTTAAGGAGGAGGTACAGATCTTCCAATTTGAGGGAGAGGGATCCTCAGAGGATCCTGGGAAAAGGATCTTCTCCTTCAGAGAGGGGGAACTCCTCCCAAAGAAAAATGGGTCCCTAGGGATGCAAATCCAGACTGGGGAGATGTGGAGACTGAGCTACCGCCGCCCACCATCTCATCCCAGAACCAACAGCAAGAAAATCCCCTGGTTCAAACCCATCATGGTGACTGCCTCCAAAAAGGGGGGGGCGGCCCAGAACCGGAGCCAGGGGAACCCACAATGGCTCTGATCTCCAGTTGCCAAATTTTTCTTTCAGATTCCCAAGGCTCTCCACAGAATTCTGCCCAAAATTCTTCTCTCGCGATGTCCAAAACCAGAAAATTAGCCCACCAGTTGTCCAAAAATGTACATTATCTGTGCCCCCTTGAGGAGAAGGAGGGAAGATATTATGCCCCGGTACAAGTACAGGGGCAGGGTACAATCTCGGCACTGGTGGACACTGGATCTCAAGCTACCCTTCTGTCCAGAAGGGCCTTTGACGAACTGAATGCAGGAAGGGGAGAGAATTACCAAATTCCTCTCACCTCTCTTCCTGGACAACTGCAGAACTTTGACGGGAAGGAAATTCCCGTTGAGGGGACTGCAGACTTGGACATTAAGATCGGGCGACACAAGTTGAAACACCCGGTCATAGTTGTGACCCCAGAGGGCACCCCTTGTTTACTAGGGAATGACCTCCTGAGAAGGTTGTCACCCCTAATAGATTGCGTAAACAAGGTCCTCTGGACCCAGACTAGCCGACCAATAAAATTAAAACAGAGTGTCAACCATGTTAGTTTAAACGGCACCTGCCACATGGTTGAACAAAAATCTGACCAAGTAGAATTTCACTTCCAGAACAACCAGATTCCAGACGTGACAGTAATAGCAGTAGGACAACAGACTGGTGATGGGGGGTCCTCTCTATTTCTGAAAATCAACCTTCCTTCCAGTCTAAAGTGGTATTCCACGCTGGAAGGAAACACTCTGAAATTCTATACTAATCCACAATCAGAAACTCCCACTCCTATAGTCCAGAAAGATGTGAAATCAGCTCAGAGCCTGGCTGATATTCAGCAAATTGGAGAGCAGTTGTTCATCCCTGTTCAGTTAAATGATGGGAAGGACTCTGTTCTCGCTCGAGTGTGTGTGAACAACGGTAAGAGCTTCATCAGCGAAGCCATGTTTCGCCAACTCCCAAAGGATCCAGCCATTCCCACCTTCAAACTGATAGACAAATGGGAAATGGACCTGGAAGCACCTAATTCCAAACATCTCCTGCCAAGCAGGTGTATGCTCAAAATCTCCATTGGCAACAAGAGCATAGTCCATAATTGTTGGGTCGTGCGAGACGTCACTGCCGCCTTTTACTTAGGCAGTGACATTCTCAATCGCTTCGCCATTAGTTTGGACCTAATAAACTTCAAAGCTTGGTCCCGATTAGCGGATAATCCCATGGGCTTTGATGATCCAGAAAAATCATTTAGGTCAGCTCAATTGCTACCTTATGCAGTTGAAATTCAGGTTAAAGAGGAAGTCACCATCCCAGAAAGGACCCGACAATTCTCCCTGGAAGTGAAAGTTAAAAGAGGACAATATTTGCAAAACCCTGATGCTTACATACATCTAAATGCTTCTCTCCAACAGCAAGGGTTAGGGGTAAACCCAACACCATTAGTCAACATAGAACATGACACCATTCCAATAGAGGTGGATAACAGCGACTTAAAGAGTATTACTCTAGCCGCAGGCACCATTATTGGAATGGCGGTTGATGACCGACATTTTTCCATCGACTTAGTAAATGAACTGTTAGGACCAATCCCCAAGGACTGTTTTGACAGTGACAGTGATGACAATACAACACCAGACAGGATTTTTACCCGGCATGGGGGGAACTTCCTGGTGTACACTTCCTGCCCGTATGGTAAGGAAGATGTGACGTGTGACTTCAGGAGGGATGAGGTGATTTTCCAGGTTCATGAAGGCTGCCTTTCCCACCTGAAGCCTCCGGTCCAAATCAGCACTCTAACCAGGGACTTCTCCACCCAGCTGGAGGAGGCCGCTGAAATAGCCAAACCAGAAGTCTTTCCAGGCTTCAGGCAGATGGTGGAAGAGAGAGTCAACCTAGCTGATGCCTGTGTGACTCTGGAACAAAAGCAAAAGTTGAAACAAGTTTTCTTGGATTTCCAAGATCTCTTTGCGGTAGACTCATATGACTGTGGTCGCACCGACATCCACACAACAACAATCCCCACGGACCCTGGCATGACTCCAGTGTTTGTGAAGCAATATCGCTTGCCTCTCGCATCAATGGAGTCCCTTACTGAAATAATTAAGAACCTTGAGTCCCGGGGAATAATCCGTCCAGTCCACAGCACCTTCAATAATCCGGTGCTGGGAATATTGAAGCCAAACGGCCAGTGGAGACTCTGTGCTGACCTCAGGGAGCTCAACAAACGGGTCCATACTTCCCGATGGCCTCTGCCCTACATTGACCAAGGGCTGGCCCAGATTCAGGGGTCACAGGTATTCACTGCAATAGACCTGACCAATGGATACTGGACCGTGCCTGTCAGCAGGGAGGACCAATACAAACTGGCTTTTACCTTTGGGGGCCAGCAGTACACATGGACCCGGACTCCCTTCGGATACCTTAACTCCGGTAATGAGTTCAATATTTTCCTACATAAGGCCATGCCCAACCTGGGTGCGAGGGGTAACCTGGCTTATGTCGATGATGTCCTCATCAAAAGTTCATCTGTGGAGGAACACATAGCGGAGATCCGTTATGTTCTGACGCAGTTGAGGGCCGCCGGAGCAAAACTTTCCTTTCAGAAAGCACAGTGGTGTAGAACCCGTGTTAATTTCTTGGGGCATGAGATTACTCCTCAGGGCCTCTGTCCCCAAGAAAAGAAAGTGGAAGCACTTCAGAAACTGAAAGACCCCACAACTCTGCGAGAACTAAGGAGCCTCCTTGGACTGACTAATTACAGCAGAAAGATCATTGAGGGCTACGCAGAGATCACCAGACCCCTGATTCATCTCCTGAAGGGGGGGGTCAAGTGGGAATGGGGTCCAGAACAAGCCGAGGCGGTAAAACAACTCAAGAGAAGCCTCTCACAAGCGCCTTGCCTAGCTTACCCTGTCAGAAACAAGGAGTTCTTCCTGGAGACGGGGTTCTCTAATACGTGCTTGACGGCAGTATTATACCAAAAGCATGACAAGGTCAATAAAGTAATCTCCTATGCGAGCAAAACTCTATCCTCTGTGGAGGAAAAATTCAACGATTGTGAGAAGGCACTCCTGGCGACGGTGTGGGCATTGAAGAATTACCGCCCGTTTATCCAGGGGGAACACATCATAGTGGAGACTCCACACCAGCCTCTGCAATATCTCCAAAGTGACAGAATCCGGGCCGGAAATGTGAGTAATTCCCGAATTACTTCCTGGATTCTGTCAATGCAAGGCTTTCCTGTGGAGGTCCGATATGGCCAAAACAAGAAGAGTCCCCTCGCGCAAGGTCTGGCTGACTTGCATGATTGTGCCAGAGAAAACTGTCTCGAGGACGAAAGTCTAAAAATGAAGGACAACATGGAGGCATACCTTAATTCCCCCCACAAAGTCTTTGAAGAAGACAAGTGTGAGGGAATGCCCACTGTGTATGTGGATGGATGCTCTTACCATGTTGACAACAACGGGGAGAAAGAACTGGTGGCTGGCGTAGGGAATGCATGGGTGAATGAGTCCCCAGAACCCTCCGCTGGATACAAAATTGGTCCCCGAAGTAGTCAGGTGGCAGAATTGATGGCTGTGCATCAGGCCATCCTCACTGCTGTCCAGCATCAACTCCACGAACTGGTCATAATCACAGATTCGGATTATGTACGGAACGGGTTCGTGGAGCACCTGGTTAATTGGAAAACCAGAGGCATGTTATGTGCTAACAACAAACCCTTGAAACATGGGAAGTTGATCCAAAACATTGATGATCTGGTCACCTCGAATGAGATGACCATCTATTGGAAAAAGATCAAGGGTCATTCCAAAGTAGAGGGACCAGACAAAACTGGAAATGACTTAGCTGATCAGCTGGCCAAAACCGGGGCTATCCAAGGGGATCTAATTGAGATTGAGTCCCTGTTGGGGGAAATCCAGGTCACTGCTATCACTAGGTCCCAGACAAATGCTCACAACGACCTTTCAATTGCACAATGGAGTAAGGAGACCCCTGATGCTGATTTGATTACCGCTCAGAAGGGGGATCCAATTATTGGTAAATTTTACCAACACCTTGAGGACCCTGAGAACTTTCCCCTGACGGATACCGATTACATTGGGAAAGAGGACCTAAGAGTGTTGATGAAATGTCCAAAAATGTTCCGGATCCAAGACGGTTTGTTGGTAAGGAAATCCAAAGCTGGCCACGATCAGTGGGTGGTTCCTACCTCATTCCGAAGCCTGATGTTAAGTCACGCCCATGATGCGGCCACCGCCGGTCATAGGGGGTTTCACACAACACTGGAAATCTTAAGAGAGGTTGCATACTGGCCACACATGGGGCAGGACCTCGACCAATACTTGAAGGGGTGTCTTGTGTGTGCACAATTTCAGCCATCATCCCTCATGCACCGCGCGCCTCTCCAAAAGAGGGGGATGACACTGCCATGGTCAGATTTACAAATCGACTTTGTAGGCCCTGTGATTCGCTCGGCTAGGGGGAATAAGTACATGTTGACCGTGACATGCTTGTTTAGCAAGTGGGTGGAATGTCTCCCAGCCCCAAATTGCAAGGCAGAAACGGCAGCTGCCTTGATGATTAACCACATCTTTTCCCGTTTTGGTCTACCTCAAAGGATTGAGTCAGACAGGGGTAGCCACTTCACCAGTGAAGTAATGACAAAGATGTGGGAGATACTGGGGGTCAAGAGAAAGCTGCATATTGCTTATAGACCAGCTTCTTCTGGGGCAGTAGAGAGATATAACCGGACAATTGTGAGCATATTAAAGAAGTTTGTGGCAGATTCTGGGCCAAGTTGGGATATCCGATTACCTCTGGTCCTAATGGCTATCAGATCTACCCCTTCATCTGCAACCAAAATGTCACCATTTGAGTTGATGACTGGGCGCAAGATGGTGCTTCCCCAGCATTTGCTCTACAGGACCCAAGAGCAGACACTGATAAATGCCTCCACTACTCATGAGTATGTGGAGAATTTAAGGAAACACCTCCAACATGCTTTTGCTTATGCTCAGCGGAATCTAGAAAGATCAGCTGATAGCATGAAGACCCACTATGACCTGAAAACTTCCAGGAAGGAATATCAGGTGGGGGACCGGGTCTATCTATACAACTTCCAAAGGAACCAGGCCAAGCAGCGCAAATTTTTGCCTACATGGAAAGGACCCTTTGAGATCATCGACAAGATCTCCCCTGTGGCCTACAAAATCCACATCCCCAAAGGTCCTTTGGCAGCGGGGGAAGACAAGTGGGTCCACATAAACCAGTTGAAGTGTTGCCATCCCAGGCACACTCTGCAACAACTGGAGGAATCCTCTGGAATCCTAGCGGGTACTGTCTCAGACTAATTCCGTTCCAATCATAAAACATACCACATCTAGTCTCTAAAATATTGTGATTTGCATGAAACTGTCTCTTAGTTATACTGTTTTTTTTTTTCAAAATAAGAATGTAATGTTTCGTGATGATGAAATGCATATGCTGCCCCACTATCTCAACAGTGGTGGAAAAACGTCTATGAGTAGGTATTGCCGCTCTTCCTTTGTCGTCCTAGGAGAAAGAAAACCTGAAGACGGGCCAAGGAGGACGATCCGGAGACCGGGAACGAAGATCCAATGGGCCCAGTGGACCACCCAATATTCCCATCAGGACCGGCGAGGAGAACCGATCGATCAGTACCGGATGGAGAAGAAGATGCTGAACTGTGCCATCTACAGAGTAGGAAGAAGATTATGCGGACAGACCGGTGCGTGGGTCAAAACCCTTGGGCACGCGACTCCCCATCGACTCAAATTCAAAGTGCAGTCGCGTGGGGGGGCTTGTTGGGTGTCCTGACCCACGTTTAAGCTATCATGCCACAACATTTGGTGCTGTGGGCTTAGAAAGTTCAAGATGGCGGAAAACCCACATGTGCGCCGAAATCCAGGAAAGCTGCGCAGTTTGTGCGCACACCAAAATGGTTGCCTCACTTGCCACCCACCAGTGCGAGAATGAAAGGCCGGGTTGCCATGAGGGAAATGGGTTGCCAAAGGAAAAACAGTAGCGCCGGTTAGCTTCAAAGCGCTTTAAAACCACCATTGGACTACCCGCACAGTAGTCTGAAACCATTGGGAATGGCAATGCTGATTGCCAAATGCAACCTAGAATTGTGGGGAATTCATTTCTTAAATCCCAAAAATGGGTGCAGTACCAGTACTCACCACTATCCAAAAGCCGGCGTTTTAAAACCACCCTGTGTTTCTCTGAAGGCAGGCTCAAAATGCCTATTTTCAAACATTGCAACATGTGCAAAATATTCACTGAACACCAGCAGACATTTGGCAGAATGGAGTTTTGTGTGCTTACAAAATCTGGGAAATGAAGAGCCCAAAACAATGCTTATAACAAAACTGCTATGGAGTCAGCAGTTTAAGTTGCACTGGATTTAAAGACACTAAAATCGAAAATGTTTAGATTAAATGAGTGACCTATGTTTGGTGTCACATGCCTGTGTAACTGTTGAAATGTCATAGTTTTGCACTTAGAATCAGCATTCTAGCTGCATGTGTAAAATTGCAAGTTAATTTAAAAAGCAACAAAAAACATGACAGTTAGCTGAAAGTCTGGCTTAAGGAACTTGATTTTGCTGGCAACTACCCCCATCAGGAGTGAAACTTGAGTCACAACTGCGTTCCCAGGCCCATCTGCCTTTTGCTGGCCACACTAAGGATATGCCATCTATCTGATAATTGAATTACCTGTGCTCTACAGGAGCTCTGAACAAAGCCTGTCTTGACTCAGGCAAAGGTTTTATTACAGCGGTCGTAAAATGTAGCTTCCTCTTGGCAGAAGCTGGGAGGGGCACTGCCTGTGAGAGCAAGCTGGCTTGGCAGAACTGGATAAACCAGTATTTCCACCATGTGACCTGGGAAACCACACCCCTTTGTAGCCAGAATATTGTTTAGAAAAAGATGAATAACTCATGGTGCGGACATGTGAAAATTTTATAAATGATACCATAATTCTTGTGATTTTTCTGCCCACAGTTTAAGAGGTTTTTAGAACCGGTGGTATGTTCAGGGGGGTGTTAGCGGAAAAGTGGATATTACTCTAAATGTATGCATGTTAAAAATCTGAAACTTCATCAGTTAATGTCCATACTCCCTGCGCACATGTATGTAAAGTTGGGTCAATGTCAGAAATTGAAAAATCAGTTAAAAAGTCAATTATGTGCCATTTCTGAATGCAAGCTCTTAGAAACAGCAGATTTGGACAGAGACATGGCTAAATTCAGCCACACCATGTATATGTAATTTCAAGCAACTGTGTAACTGTGAAATATGTCTTTTGTTATCAAATATAGAATATGTGCAATCTGACAGGGGAGTGTCCTATCTGCAAGCCATAAAATGACATCACTCTGACTCACGGTTCCTTCCCCAATCAAGTGAGGAATGGAAATTTGACCAATGACAAGCGAGAGGGGCAAGTTTAGTTATGACCAACACACACACCCACTTGCAGAACATATAAATGGACCACTGAAACTTAGGTGGAGACCTTCAATTCCATCTGCCGCTGGAAGCTCTGCCGGAAAAATCCATACTCTACCTCCATCAAACTTCAAAGAGCCAACACTTAGACTCCAAGATAAACAGAGACTTCAGAACCTTAACCAAAAAGGCCACTGCCAGCAAGAGTATTTGTCAGCAGGCCTAAAAATCTTTTTGCAACTGAACTCTTCAGACAGCCGGCTGACGCCGTCTGAATTTTGCCAAGAACTTTTGCAAGAACCCGGTGACAGAAATATCCAAAGAGAAGGCAGGACCCGACCCAGAGAACCGGTGCCTAGCAGAGACCAGGCCATTGTATCCAGAGTGCTGACCCCGATGCTGTGAGCAGTTCCAGAGACCAGACGCTGTGCCCAGAGACCGTCCGAAGTCCAGACCTGTTGACCAGATCGTGACAAAGCCGCCTTCCTGTTTAAAATCTCTTGTGAGTACCGCCAAACTGTACCAAACCAAAGCTCTTAGTTTAAATTCATCTAATTCAATCTATTTAACCTAAGTAGAACTGCCTGATAGCTCCAAATCTGTCACTGTCATTCTAGTTGCAAAGCTGTCACCTGTCATTTTCTAGTTGCAAGCTGCACTTGTCTTTTTGAACTTTAAAATTTCAAATCTGAAAAACGACCTTCACAAAATCGCTCATATCTCCGCGACCGTTTGTCTTAGAGACTTGCAGTAACTTTCATCTGAAAGCTTAGAATCGTGACTTTCCTACGAACCTAGAACCGCATTCCTACCCCCTATAGTTTTACCGCAATCGCGGAACACGCATCCGCGAATTTTGCCGCGATTTGCAAATTTCTCCACGTGTAAAAAGACAGCAGTTTTGCTTTTCCTTGCCAAAAACTTCGTTTACCTGCTAGTTACTACTAAAGCATTGGTAAGGTGATCCTGAATTCATAGAGAGTAGCTATCACTCACCCTGAACCTCTAGAGGGAATCAAAAGCATTTTAGCATACTTTTCACTGAATTGCCAGCACATATCAAAGCATTTTGCCTGTGTTTTAAACTTCTGTTGTCTAAGCTTGCTGGGGATTGAACTGAATTACGTTGATTGCATTTCTGAGAACTGTGTGCTTTCCTCCCATTTCCTTGCATTGCATAAAGAGGGGGGGAGTGAATAGCCAGAGAAAAGTGATTACATTGTTTGGTTGAAGTCATATTGAGTATTTTCTGTACTGCATTCATTGAATATTGCATCCACCTGAGCTTACATAAAGCATTCTGTACCACCTTCTTCTTTTGTTCCTATTCACCTGTGTGCTACCTTATCCATTTCATGTCAACTCCTTATTGATTATAGAGAAGCGTGTTAGTGCCAGATTCTCCGTTGTTAATCTTTATCCTATCAGATTCAGTGTGATATTCAATTATTAATTTATTATAAGGTGTGACATATATATATCTATTGTTTAAATTATCAAATAAACCTTTTAACTTGCAAAACAGAACTACTTCTTGGCTCAGTGGGGTCAGGGGGATTCCAAGAGAGGGGTGTTATATAGGGGTAGTCATCCAGAACGCATGAACTGGACATAAAGATATATCAATAAGGGTTTTCATTCAGTATTATAGACTAGGCATTGACTTAGCTGTAGTGTTGAATTGAATCCTCTTACAGTTCGTAGGAGAGACACATTCCAAGACCTGCTATCTTCTAGTTTATATTCGTGAGCTAGAGGTCAGCTCAATCTAAAGGGGCCCAGTAAGGGGGGCCATGAAAGAGAGTGTAATTCATGCCTCTTACTGTCTATTTCTATAGTTTCTGCAGTCTCAGCGAAACCACCTGGCACCTGCCTTGGTGATTAAATGCCTCTCTGCTCTCCTTCAAGGACTCGTGAGGGAGGAAAACAATGTGTTTCTGTCTCAGCCGGTCTCTCATATGTAACTTGTGGCCTTGCTCTGTACTGGAGCAGAATGTAATTAAATTCATTTTTGCAAAGCGTTTGAACAGAAAAGCAAGAGAAAGCAAAATGGCAAAATGGCTGATTCTGGGTCATTAAAATGGACGCTCTATGGTTATGCAGACGAGTCTGTTCTGGTGGTGCTGGGCATATGATGCGGTTGGTTTTCGGCCGACATAATATTCCGTCTATGCTATGGTAGGGTGTTTTTCTAGACTAACAAACCCTCCTATTGGCCTTAAACCAAATGCATCAACCATACTCCGCATTGACTCTGACCAAGTATTTAATTCTGCACTATGCATACTACTGTAGTCGTCATCATCAATATAAATGGACATAAAGACTTTCATAGTTTGTGTTTTGTTATTTGCATTCGTATCTACTTTGGAAGTTCTTTTTTCCGTCAACATGTGCATGCATTCATCACTTATTTCAGTGCAAATAATTGGCGGGCAATGTATGCAACAACAACATGTTTGGAAGATTCTGAGTACTGTTGCTAAAATTGCAACTAGTTTCCATCCCCATGAGCGTAGTAACTCCTAAAACCAGGAACTTATATTCAGTTCTCATCCACCTGTCGGGGGTGAAGGTCAGCGCTCAGGACGTGTAACTTCTTTATTGCCTCAAAAATCATAGGGGAGGAGTCACTTAAAAATACGCAGCACGCTGACCCCACGATTTTACAAACACCTCCACGGTCATCCAAAACTATCTCAAGAGCCATTCTAATCTGAAGTGTCATTAGTCTAATTGCCTTCTCTTCTAGGGTCATATTATGAAGTATGTCAGTTGTTCTATTTATCGTTTTTTCTAGAATTCTTGACAATCTTCTTATATTATACGAGTTTATTGCTTGGCTCCAATAAGGTATAAATGATTTTGCTATGTCTCCCACAATAAATCCTGCTTCATCATCCCGCCGAGGCCTTGATCTAGATAATTTCAATATATCTGAGGTTCGGGAAAGGAATACCCCAGGGAAAAGGATCCCTAAGTAACATGTTCCACCCAAATTTCTAGGTAGCCAGGGATAAGCTTTTTCTCCACATACAAAATAATCGGGGTCACCTACATATATCGGTTCTTCTTCTCTCTCAAGTACTGCAATATTCATGCATCTATCAAATGTCCCTACTGAATAGGAACCTTTCTTTCGTAAGCAAAATGGAACAGTGCGAGGATTGTAATTTATTGTATATGAGGGGGCCACTACATCTTTGTTCCCTACTGGGTTCATGTGAAACATGATTACAGTTGACTTATAAAGCACATACAGTCTGTCTACTGGTGTTACTACTGGTTTTATTAATCTTTCTTTGTTAAATATGGTACACCTATGGGTTTCCTTACCACTTTTTCAAATTCTTCAATGTTTTCTTGTCTAATTGACCTGTGTCACTCTTGTTCACTTTCCATAAAAGAGTGCACTTAGTGATGTATAGTATGCTGTATTAAGGCGTAATGGCTGTACATACCAAACTATTCCTTTTCCGCCAGGTAAATGCGTGCAGACCCAGCAGGGGCGTAGGAGACACATAAAATCTGGGGGGGACAGGGGACATCTTGGGGACTTTGCTTTATTTATTTATTGTGTTTTAGTCAAAGAACCCGACTTTTCACAAAATTAGAAGTAAAATAGCAGTACATATTAAATTATAAATATCACTGTATAAAACAAGAGAAAAGAAGACAAGAAAACAGAAGAAATTTAAAGGATGCAGCAGCAAAGAACATGTCTTTGTATGTTGCATTTCTGGATTTTTCATCTGACTATGAGCTCATGGTAAGAGAGAGGAAATAACAACTACAACCAGCGGGCCGCAGCTTGGACGCCAGCTCGTTACGAGGCAGATCACCTGTAAGTGGACTCCTGCCAAATAAAGGAGTTGAAGCCTTTTCTACCAACTGCCAGTTGCTACTTTTTTATGTGGGGCAAGGAGACGTGTGTGTCTCTTGGAATGGAAAGATGGGGGTTTCAGAGAAAGAGGAAATCTTGTTTGTACCTCTGAGTAAGCCCTGTTATGGGAGTAGAGGGACCAGGTGTGTGGTGTTGCTGCTTTGACTGGCCTCCAGGGGTGGGGGGTACTGCAAACAAGGAGGAGGAGCGATCACAAGCCCACCCCCTTATAAGCACTCCCCAGGTCTGCAGCCGGATGTGTCGGACCCGGGGGATGTCGAGTAGGTGGGGTGTATGTGGACCCAGGGGGGTGGCCAGCTATGTGGGCTGCCCCTCTAGTGTCCCTGCGAGGGACAGGCCATCCTCTCACGAGGAGTCTGGTCCCTCTTATTCCATCTCATGGTGGCTTCAGAGCCTACCCTTTCTTTGCCTTGGTTATTCTGAATGCAGAGCTGGACTCTGTTCCTTACTCGTTTAACATTTGCTGCAAAGCCTGATCTATTTGATTCTCTCATATGTTACTAGGACAGCAGAGCATGGGTCCTCAGCCCTGTTACATTATTCAAAGAGCCCCTCTGGCCTTTCTTTGCCTTTCCCTTGTCTCACTGCTTGCTTGCTTAATACATACCTTCTTGCTTGAACACTCAACATATTCTCCCTAACACAGCAATGGCAGCTGCAGTTTGTCTGAACTTCTATTTTTTCCGTGTCTTGAATTGGCCTCTTATTTACGCTTTTCTGTCTGCAGGGGACAGGCATTTGCCAGTCACTGCCATGATGGTTCTACCTGGCCATAAGAAGGCAACAACTAGCCAATATTTGAAGAACATGGCATATTATGCCAGAGGCTGGTAACTGCCTTCCTAATGCCTACACAAGAGACACAACTCTTGCCTTTCTAACAGTAATTCAGTGTATCAAGGCGAGAACACACATATTGCTTATAAATGAAGGGGATGATGTCACACTTGGTTAAGACATTTTGATCACGCCAGGAGCTAATTTCCAGCTGCAATTAAGCGATTACCTTTTAGACTTCTGGCTCTAAATAATGTTAGTATCACCTGGAACGCACAGAGGTTGCTCAATAGGGTTCCTGGAGCACGAGGGGTACCCTACTCGTGGGCATGGATGATTGGATGGCATTCTTGCACTGGTTTGGAGCCTGGCCCCTACAGCCATGATGGGGGGAGGGGCCTAGTAGTTTTGGTTGTACGTACCCTTTGAGGGTGGGCAGACATTGCCTCCTGCTTTAGCCCACTAACAGCTCTGCTTTGCAACTTTATCACACATACCTGTCAGGTGGCATGTAACTGAATTCTACGAATGTTATCAGCCTCAGAAGTCTGGAATACTATTGCCACATCAACTAGGGTACAGGCTTGCCACCTGAGACTTACCCATGTCTGAGTCGGAATCTGTCGCCTTGTGGGGAAGACACACACAGAAAGTGCAGGGCACAGTGCCCTTGTGGGTTTTTCACACTTCTTCCTCGGGGTGGGCACAATTCACTCCGCAGAGAAAGTGGCACATGCTGGGCAACATTCTCCCACTTTGACAATGTCACCCAAAGAGGGAAATTGGCCATTTGAAATACCTCTGTCGACTTATTATTGCTCAATCCACACTGATGGGTTTAAGCACCTGCTTAACGCGAGATGGCAATTAAGGTCATTTGCCAATGCACTCAAGAAGCACAGGACACCTTCTTACCAGTGACTTGCCATGCTCACTCATTTTGATCACAAATTGGTATTTATCTGGGATCATGTTAAATGTATTTATTTATTTATTACATGTGTAGCATCACGCAAAACCCCTAAGCATATAGGCGCGAAGTAAACTGCATGGAGTGGACCACTTCCATTGGCGCACGTTTTTATTTTTCCGCCACAAAATTAAGATTTTAGCGTAAAAGGCAGGTGAAATCACATTGCTTTTCCACTTTGGAAGAGTGTAAATACCTTGCACAATTAGCGATTGCTGGCGGGATTGACAATGGCTTTCTCTGGACTCTGCCCGCTTTTACCAGGTTTAATTTCCAAGCAGATCCCAGAGGAATCCCTTTCCTTATTTCCAGCATGAGAATCCATGCTGGCAATAAGGCCGCATTTGTCTGGTGGAGCGGGAAATACAGGGGATCCTGGTGTGTCCACTCGGCTCTCGAACTCCACCCGGAAAATGCACGAAAATCTGGCCAATTAGAAATAGCGATAGTAATAGTGTTTTCCACCACTTTTTCTGAACCAATTGACCTGGAAAATGTTGTGTTGCATCGGAAGCTGAATGCATTCACTCTGACTATTATCCCACCGGAAGATTAAGCCAGGTGGTGAACACAGGTGTTACATATTCCTGTGCAAAATCTGCATTTGGAGAATTAACTAACTGAGCTACGTTACAAATGATATCTCCTCTGGGGCTTTACTGTCTTAACCCCTTAATTGCCATGGGTATTTCCCCCCAGTGCCAAGGCCTTTTTTGGTGATTTCGGTATGTCGCCATTCAATCCCTTGTAACTTCTTTGTTACATGAGATATCCCGGCCAAAGTTGGCCCCTTTTTTCCCACATGTAGGTGGTCGTAATGCCACCCAGGAATCCTAGTTTGCTGTAGGGGGTGAGAGAAAATAACCAAAAAGGAGAACATTTGTTTTTTTTTCAGAACATGGCAATAAAATGTTGTACAAAGAAGCCTGTGGTGTTTTCCTTGTAAGAGCTAGGAACAAATGGTTTGCTGTGCTGGATTCGCCATTTTCCAGGCTTTCAAGAACAAATTGAGTGGAAACCAAAATAACATATTTTGATATGCTAATCAGCCGTTTTGTGAGAGTTAGGCAATTTTGGCGTTTTTTGTCCAATAGGACATGCGTGGACGGAATGGAAGAAAAGGGCAGGAAAGCTGAATGGGAAGCCAGAAAGGCATACATTTCTGAAAAGTAGACAATATTCCAAGTTTAGGAAGGGGTGATTTGCGCAGGTCAGGTAACAACTATTTAGGGAAAGATCCCATAGTTTGGGGGGAAATCGGGAAAATGACATAAAAAAAACACAATTTCTGCACATTTCACTCTGGTCACCCACCAAAACACGCAGCCAACAACACATGGCCTACCTTCCCACGTTTCCACAGGTTTCCCAATGAAAACAGTACCTCACATGTGTGGGTGCACCTACCTGGGTGCAAAGGCAAAAGCCTAAAACACTGGTAACCCCAAGTCTTCTCGCACAGCAGATTTTCAGGAATTTTGCTCATGTGGACAACCTACAGATTTGGGCCTAGGGTGTCGAAGGAAAACAGGGAACCCCATGCATTTCCGAAAAGAAGACACCCGTGGGAATCCACAGAGGTCTGGCTTGCTCAAATCACCCCAGAATTTATTACCCACAATCCCAGACAAATTGAAAATTGTGTTTTTTCCACTAAATTTCAGACTTTGTCAGGGATTGTGGGTCATAAATTATCCACATACACCCCACCTACTAGACATCCCCCGGGTCCGACACAGCCAATATTTGCAGTGGCCTCCCCCCACCCCAAATGGATGGGGGCATCTCATGTACCCCTTCCTAGGGGCAGAAATATGCCCCCAGAGAAGGCTGCATAAGGTGCCCCATCCACTTAGGGTGGGGGGGAGAGGGCCACCCCCTTTCAATAATCCCTGGTGGCTAGTGGTCCCACCCGCACCCACCCCACCCAAAACTACATATTAAAAAAAATTATCTTTTTTTTTGTTTGCCCCCCTTCCCTGTGGGCAGATGATGACCCATCTGCCCCCAGGGTATTGTCCGCATGCTTTGGGGGCCAGGGGGGAGAGGGCAGCTTACATAGTAAGCAGCTCCTCCCCCCACTTCAAAAACAGATCCCTACACGACGCACCAAACACATATTCTGGGGGGATACATGACATTACATCCCCCCTCTTCAAATTGTGGGGGGATTTGTCCCCCCTATGTCCTACGCCCATGAGACCCAGCAGTTAGTCTTGTTCAAAATTGAGTGAGTCATATTCATAATTAAAAGCAATGTGCTATTACCATAACGTTCCCTGTGTCTTTCTTCTATTGGAGGGAGAGTATAAGAGAGTACATGGGCTGGACTGTCTGTGACAGGTGCTTTTGCGGCAGGCAAAAGAGAACTCAATGGGTGCACGCTCTCCAAATACCATAATACTGGGATATTGGTACATAGAATACCTAGAAGTGTTATAATCATTAACATTACTTCATAACAGCAATTCTTTCTACATTTCTTTATAGTCTCTATATTTATTACATCGTCAGCGTTGGTGCAGGAGGGGGCAGAAGCAAGTACGGGAATCGTGATTCTTCTTCTCCAACAATGTTCGTCGTGACTTCTCACCGCAGCGCTCTTTAAAACACCAATATGTTCGAAGAAGTTAACAAAGTGTTTAGGCCAGTTCTCGGCAGCCTTGATTGCTAAACGTGTGGCAAGATTATCGTGCTTTTGCACATTGCTCAAAAGACTCCAGAGCAAACATCAGTTGCCTTTGTAACATAAGCGCCCCGCTTGTTCGCACGCGGTAATCGACAAATGGATTATTATTTTCAAAGATACCACCGGGAAGCCGCGTTCCAGAGCTCCCAGATTGGTACAGCCCCCACGCTCCACTTCCCTAGGCCTCCGATTCCCAATTCATCCGTGATGGGAAATAGATGCAGCAACAAAAATGTGAAGGTCCGATCACTTTCGATTTTGAGAGAGCAGGTTGTACCTTATCGCTCGAGGTACTGTGTGATCAATGAACAGTGCAGATTTACTTCCAGATGCAGGCTCAGTGGCAGCCTGTGATGCAGCAAGTGATGAGGCAGGCTTTATGTTAGCCTGTGGCGATGCAGATTCAGCTGGGCAAAGTTGGGGCACATTTAGCCCTTTCTCCTTTTTAGAAATCCTCTCAGGCTTTCTCTCAGGCTCAGGCAGAATTTGTGGCAGAGAACTGGCAAGGGTGTCTTTTGAGTCGGAGGCAGCTGTTTCTTTCTCGTCGTTGGTGTCAGGCAGTTCTTTCAATGGCGATGGAATTTTTTTCATGTGGGTGGCTTGGATCCACGCCTTACGACCATCCACGCGGACTGCAGTCTGTGTTGCCAAGAGAATTTGGTAAGGGCCCCGCCACCTCAGTACAAGTGATGATTTTTGCTCACAGTTTTTTCACCAGGATCCACTCACCTGGTTGCAGACAATGCCCCGGGCCTGTATATCTGACAGGAAGAGCCTCCTGCACCTGCTGATGAATCAAACGGAGGTTCTGCATTAAAATGTCACAATATGTACTAAACACAGAGTATTCCACTTCACTCAGACGCCTAGGCTGCGGTGCACACCAAACATTAGCAGGTCTCCCCATCACAATTTTGTATGGGGAGAGTCCAGTCCTTGCTTGCACAGACTTGCAAATGCACAACAAAGCTAAAGGCAATGCATCTGTCCATTTTAATTTACTCCCTGCACAGATTTTACTTATTTTATTCTTCAGAATGCCGTTCTGACGCTCAAAGACCGGCACTCATCGGGTGCCTGGCGGAATGGAATCATTTATCAATCTCAAGGCCTTCACAAATCTGTAATATCACAGCGGCAACAAAATGCGGGGCGTTGTCTGACCATATGACCCGTGGCAGGCCGAACCTGGAGAAATACTCTTTTAGCATCACTTTTGCCTTGCTGATTGCTGTGCAGTCTTTGAGTGGGTATGCTTCCACCCATTTACTGAATGCGCAGACCACCACCAAGATGGATTTAAGATTCTTTCCATTTCTATGAAATCAAAATGGATCACTTCAAAAGACATAGAGGGGGGGACAAAACTACCTGTTGCCGTGGTTGTTCCTTTCCCAATATTATTTTGTAAACAGGTCATACTATTCTGAACTAGTCTCTCAGCATTTTTCCTAATGTGTGGGTTCTGCCATACTGTAGCCAGATGCTGAATCATTTTTTTCGCACATATGTGCGTGGGGCTGTGGGCCATGGTGACCATTGCAGTTACGTAGGAGTTGGGCAGCATTCACTTTCTACTCTTTTTGTCCACCCAGCAACCTTCTACGTCTAACTCTGCAGAGCCTTCAGCCCATCCTTTTATTTCGTCAGCAGTTGCTTCCGCCTGCGTTTCTTTGACTGTGGCAATCCCATTTTCTATCATGCAGGGCACTTCTTCTGACTGTACTATCAACATTTTCGTGTGCAAGTCAGTGGCAATTTGTTTCACAATTTTGTCAGCAAATGCGTTTTCAACGTTACATGTTATTTTCTTATGCGCCTCGCATTTCATTATTGCAAATCGCTTTGGACACGTGAGTGCAGACAACAATCGCGCTATCAAAGGGCCATGTTGAATTTTTGTCCCATGTGATGTTAGAAAATCTCTCTCAACAGAGAGTCGCCAAAATTGTGCACCACCCCGAATGCATACTGACTGTCAGTATATATGTTTACATTCAGTTTCTCAGAAATTTCACATGCTCTTGTCAATGCTATTATCTCTCCAGCCTGCGCTGAATTGTGTGGAATTATTTTGCTCTCTACAATGCTCTTTAGTGTCGTGATGGCACAGGCAGCAATTGACGTACCATCGGGTAATTTAAAACAGGAACCATCACAAAACAGTTCTCCGTCTAGCTCTTTCAGTGGGGTGTCTGTTAAATCAATTCTTCCTTTCGTTTCTTCCTCAGTCACCATTAAATAATCATGGGTTGGTGATTCATTCTCACCCGCTTCTTCATTGGGAGGGGGCATTAACTCTGCAGGATTCAAAGCGCAACACCTCCAAATTTGAATATCTGGTGCAAACAGGACAATTTCATATCTAGTCAATCTAGCTGATGTGAGATGTTGCGTCTGCGTGCTGTTTAAAAGAACGTCTACCGTGTGGGGCACCATCAAAGTTAAGGCGTGACCCAAAACCATTCCCTCAGTTTGTTTTACTGACGCAGCAGCCGCGGCGACAGCTCATAAACAACGCAGCAAAACGCATGCTACAGGGTCCAGCACGGAAGAAAAATAACTGCATGGTCTATTTCTTCCGCCTTGTTCCTGGGTCAATACAGCCAACACGCAACCGTCATTCTCATGCGCAAACAATTTAAAATCTATTTCATAATTTGGTGTGCCCAGAACCGGAGCTGAGCACAAAGCAGTTTTGAGCAGATCAAATGCATTCTGACATTCTTCACTCCATGGTAAAGGCAAAGCAACATCTTTTTTTGTCAATGCTACCATTGGTTTAACAATCATAGCAAAATTCGGTATCCACTGCTGGCAATATGAAGCCATGCCTATTATGGCGCTAACTCCTTTCTGTGTCTTTGGAATAGGCATACCAGAGATGCTCTCTATCCTTTCTGGTGTCCTTTCTGGTGTCAGTCTTCTTCCCTCTTTCGAAAGTAGGTAGCCAAAATAGGCCACCTCCTTTCGACAATACTGGAATGTTTTCAATGAAGCTTTATGTCCATGCAATGCTAAATGTGTCAGCAAAATGGCCGTACCCTCTTTGCAAATATCTTCTGAGTCAGCAGCAATTAACAAGTTATCGATGTACTGCAAAAGTATACAACCCGTTGGTAGCTCTAGCATATCTAGTTGTTCTTTTAATGCTCTGCTATAGATACTTGGGCTCTCAGTGTAACCTTGTGGAATTCGTGTGAATGTGAAAGAACTCCCTCCTAGTATGAAAGCAAATACAAATCTGCTATCTCGATGTACTGGAATGCTAAAAAATGCATTCTTAAGATCTATGACACAAAAATGTGTTGCAGAGGCTGGAATAATTGTCAAAATGGTAGTGACATCTGGGACCAATGGAAATTGGGGGTCAACTACTTTATTCAATGCGCGTAGATCAATTATGAAACAATATGGTATCTCATTACCTCCTTTTTTATAAACTTGGAGAATCGGGCTATTGCAGGTGCTACCAGTAATCTCGTCAATCACATTTCTTTTAACCAAATCTGAAACGATGCATTTCAATGCTTTCTCACCTTCCACCGACATTTTATACTGTGGAATACACGGCAACGTTACTCCCTCTTTCAAAACAACTTTCACCGGTTCTATTTTCAAACAACCAACATCATTATCATTCATTGCCTATATGCAAGTCGGTACCTTATTTAACTCTATTGGCAGGGGTCTGGACAAGAATTGGGACACTGGCATTTTCTGTTGTGAAATCGTCTAAAACACTCCATCAGGAGAACAATGAATAACCGCACTTAGTTTTTTCAACAAATTTAAACCCAATAGATTCTCGCCGCAATCTTGTGTCAAAAGGAACGGACAAGACTCTGTGAATGGACCTAGTGGTATAGGCACTGACTGTGACACGGAGCTAATTACTGGGGTGCCTGCAAACCCTACTGAAACATTCTTTTGCCCTGACATTGGTATCTCTGGAACCAAGTGATGGTCTATTGAGCACTTCTGTGCACCTGTGTCCACTAAAAAGGTGTGTTCTCTATTCCCAACTTTCATTTCTACATAGGGTCCTTTCTGATCAACTGGAATAGACACTGGTTCCGACCCCTGTCTTGGGCTATCCTAGCAGAACAATACATCATCTGATGTAAAGTCACCAGAATAGTATGTATTTGATTGAGTATCAAAAACATTTCCTTCTCCTGATCCATTCTGCTGATTTTGATTCTGGCTCTGATTCTGGTTGTTGTTTCCTTGGTAATTCTGATTTTGTGGCATACCAGTGTTTCTATTTGGCCCCTGTGCTCCCGGGCGACCTCTGTTCTGTCTTCTCGGGGCATTCCCATTTCTATTCTGCAAATGCGGGCACTGCGCTCGCCAATGTCCCTCTTCTTTACAATATGCACATTGATTTAATCCAATCGGACCTCCGTGCATGTTGGAATAATTCCCTCTTCTTGTCGCATTTCCTCTTCCCCTGTTAGTATTCGCTGCCTGCTGTAGTAACACTCTCGTTTTTAAATTCCCTCACCTCTTTCTCATTTTCTGAATTTACTCTATTTTCATAGTATTGTGCCATGTGTAATACTTCACTCTGTGATTTTGCTTGCCAAGCACTTTCAGATGTCATTATCAAATTTTGGATTTTCGGTAACATCCCTCTCACATATTTGTCAACAAAAAGTATTTTCTCAGGTTCACTACTTAAGTCTTGACCACTAAAGTCTGCAAACACTTCTTCAAATCTATTAAAATAGTCAATCGCCAATTCATCTTTGCCTTGCACGCATGCAGTTAGTTTGTCCCATATAATTCTACTTTCTGGTACTATACCCTTTAATTTCTGTACTATTCGTGCCGGTAATGCTAACATATTTGACGATGGCTTTTCACCTGCTGATCTGTCTGTATCTTCTTTGATTACATTTTCCCAAGTTGCACCCAGACTTTCATGATCATCTACATTCCTAATTTGCTTCCATATATCTGCTGGGAGAATTACAGGGAATAATAGGTCAATATCGTTCATATTAAAAATGGACGATTTCAAATAAGATTCAATTTCTTTATAGAATCCCACCGGATTCCTTCTTATATCAAGGATTGTTTGTTTTATACTATTCACCTCTTGTCTAGAGAAAGGGACATGTACATATTGTCCTTTGTAATGTGCTTCTGTTACCTGCACTGCTTGTGCCATTTACACCAGGGATTTCTGTTTTCGGTACAAAAGTGGGAGGTACTTCTCTCATTGGAAATATCACACTGGCTTTCTCTCCTTTCTCTCTTTTATTAAGCACTATAGCTAGATCAAGGGAAAGAGCAGTCTTTCCAGTTTCGGATAAACACGCTCTCTTATATACTGTCATTAATTCAGAGGGACAGCAGTCATTTCTCTCAACATATTTATCTTGCAAATATTCAACCATTACTTGCAATGCTTTTCTTTGCATCTCTATCGTATATAGTTAAAATGTTTCATACACCTCCATTATAGGAATACTAGCATCCATAATCCATCTAAGTGCTTCTCGCGTACATATTTAAATTTCTTCAATAACCGGTTTTGATGGCGGGCAAAATCGCTGCTGTACATATGTTGCTGACCCTTGTCTCCCTTTCTTCACCTCTTTGTACCGAAACCCAGGAGCAGAAAACATGTCTGAATATAATTCATCAAGTTCATCCTTAAACTCGAATAACCTGTCCACATGCTCCTTCATTTCTGAATCACTTTCTCTCAATCGTGAAAAGGCATTCAAATCCTGCCACTTCTGCGGCGGGATCATACCAGTTAATTGCTTCCACCTTTCCATAAGATATTCTCCCATGCATTCCAACAATACCTGTCTTTCGCTGAGCTTCTTATAATCATACATCGACCCCAGCGTTGATCCCTCATCATTTCCTTCGATGTACATTTCTGCCTGTTCTTTCAGTTCTCTCTTTCTCTCCCTGCTGACGACACTACGGGTTATTCTAGCGTTCCCTCTCTGTGCAGGCTCCGCCTCTCCAGCGCTGCCTTCTCTGATAGCTGCCGATTCAAGCTCGGTAGGTAGAGGGGGAAGTGGGATCACTTGTTCAGGAGGGGCTGGCACAGATGGAACAACTGAAAGGGTGGGTGGCAACCTGGGCTCCGGTTGAGCAATGGGCACTGATGCAATTGTGTCAATTTTACTTTTAGGGCATTCTTGCCTCTTTTCATTTAAAATCTTATTGATTAGTTCATCTGATGCATGCAACTCTTGTTGAGGATATATATTTTCTATGCCTAATTGAAGGCTCCTATCTGCCCTTCTGATATCCTCACCCCACTGTTTTTCTTCCTGTTCTAGTGCTCTAACTGCATTAGATTTGTGCCTATGTGCATGTTTCTTTCTACTTCTTAAGCGGAGGTTAGCTTCCTTCCTCCAGTCTCTAATGACGTCAAATGTCGCAGGGCGTGCTTTCTTGCGCAGCAATACTGATTCCAAATACTCTATTCGCGGCATCTCAAAACTACCATCTTTTGGCCATTGCAAATCTTCTAGGTGTTTGGTTTGCTTATGCCAAATTTCACAAAACATTATTGCCCCAATTCCATACTTTACATACATCTCAAATGCTGGCGTTCCTACCGGTGGTGCAGCCTGGCCAGTTTCCAGAGATTGTCTACTGCAGTGGAAAAACCCCACTAGACAGGAAGACAATTTCCCAGGCATGTTTGATCTTATTTGTACCTTACCCTGGGTGTTTGATCTTGCAAGAGCAACTCTTAACCAATATCAGGGCTGTTTAAGAATCGGGGCACGACTCACCTGATCAATCAGCTCGTCTCTCAAGACACAATTCGTCCGTATACAGATGCAACCAAGGATCGTCGTCGTGACTGCGTATCTAGCTCAATCTGCCTCATTTCGAGACCCTCGCCTTCTTGCTCTCTGGGCGGGCGCGTTGATCAGGGACCGGTTGTGTACAGATCTGCAAAGGAGTCTCTCATCACTTTCACAGCGGCGCCCCGAACACCTCTCGATCCCGGCTCGACGGCCTCGTCCTCGATTCGTTTTTTCCACCTTCTTCAAATTTCAATGTACACGATGGAGCAAATGGGGGAGGGTCCCTGTTCGGGCTCCATTTTTTTGACAGGCCCTGAAGACCCTCACGTATGGAAACAAAGCACAATCACCATACACAAATTGATACGCCAGACATGAGGTCCAATTCCCAAAATCTAGGGTTTATTGCAAAGCAAATAGTCTCAGTCGGCCGACTGGATGTCACGTCTCGCAACGTGTGTCACCCAGACCTCGTGAGATGCAAGAGAGTGAGCATTCTACAACAGAGACATATATACAAAAAGACCGTCATATTATCAGTTTGTGACACATCAAAACAGCCCATAATGTCTCTTCCTGAGAAGGGTAGGTGATTGACAATTGTGATGAGTATGACACCTTCTAAGACATTAATTTAGTAACAGTTGCAATCTGCAAAGGCGCAGACACTATTCTTTGTTACAGAGAACATAATGCTCTTGTTCAGTGAGCAAACTTCTAGTTTCTATTCATGAGCTAGAGGTCAGCTCGATCTAAAGGGGCCCAGCAAGGGGGGCCGTGGAAGAGAGTATAATTCATGCCTCTAACTGTCTATTTCTATAGTTTCTGCAGTCTCAGTGAGACCACCTGGCACCTGGCTTGGTGATTAAATGCCTCTCTGCTCTCCTTCAAGGACTCGTGAGGGAGGAAAACAATGTATTTCTGTCTCGGCCGGTCTCTCATATGTAACTTGTGTCCTTGCTCTGTGCTGGAGCTGAACGTAATTACATTCATTTTTGCAAAGCATTTGAACAGAAAAGCAAGAGAAAGCAAAATGGCAAAAGGGCGGATCCTGGGTCATTAAAATGGACGCTCTATGGTTTTGCAGACGAGTCTGTTCTGGTGGTACTGGGCATATGATGCGGTTGGTTTTCGGGCAATATAATAAACCGTCTATGCTATGGTAGGATGTTTTTCTAGACTAGCAGTGTATGCTGTATTGATAGCGTGCTCTTGACACACTTAAACTGCTGTAGAAACTGTGGTATTGTATACTTCTTGTCAGCTATTTTTAAAATAAAACTCCACTTGGAGTAGAATATTTAAGCATACACTGTTTAAAGCCACAATATAACTGCAATGCAAAATAGCCATCTGGTGGCCGCTGTTGTAATTGAAGGTACAAATGACGTTGGATTTACTGAATGCGGTAGAACAGAGACATTCCATTTCCCTGTTCGCAGCGCAGTCAAAACTTTCATTGAACTGCAGTGTGCAGTGACAGATGCGTGAAAGGTGTTCCATGACGGCAGTATGTTGTATCGGAGGACAATGTGGTGGCAAAAGGATCTGGAAAACATATTGTACGACATCTGGTGGAGGGAAGAAGGAATGAAAAGGGTGCAGGAGTGAGAAGAGCTTCACGTGATATATATCATTATACAAGAAGACAGATGTCTGCCAGCGCTAGCCGTGCAGGCTCTGCCAATGCGCAGATACATCAACAGGCAACTAACTTGTGTGGTCATTTTAGGCGGCCTGCATTATGGCATGCGAGCTACAGCGGCGATGTCTTTCTGTCATGAGTGGTGGCAGGCACATTTGCAGAAGGGGAGTGCATTCCACGACACAGGAGGATTTAAACCTAGCATGTACTATGGTGTGCTGTGTGACGTAAGTCTGTAGCCCCTTGTATGCATGGCTGCAGCCCTAGCACAGATAATTATGTGCACTGGTTGAAAAGGTATGTCCACTGGATGAAAGTAGGTACCACAGAGTTGCTTATTGTGTATGATTTGGTTGCAGTGCACACAATGGTAGTTGCATGTGTGTGGTGATTGGTAGAACAACCTACAGTTGTTGGTGCATGGGTGGAGATGGTGCAGTGACCAGTCTTGCAGTGTGCCAATGGGTGTATTAACGGAATAGTGTAAATATGGAAGAGATCCCGGTGCAAATGTTTGTTCTATGTGCTTGCGTAGTGTCCATTGAGCAGATTAGTGTTGCAGTGCTGTATGCACCATTAATTCTATGCACATACTAAAGTGGTGGGAGCAGGCTGAATGTTGTGAAGATTGTCTTGTTTGGTTGGCATGCTTACAATGCTTGTGATTGGAATTGGGTAGAGGTCCCAAACATAGCAAGATGTTTCTGCATTACGGTAATTGGAACATGTGCTCATGTGTCCCTGCTTGATGGTGTGGCGGTTGGGTGGAAGTGCTGGTGCATATGTTGCCTTTGTGATACATAGCACATGCGCACCTGGTTGCCTGCATTCTCTGTTATGTTGTGGTGAGTGTGGACTAGGCCTAGACTGTTGGGTGCATGGCCGAAGGCCCTAGGCCGTAGGCCATGCACCCAACAGCCTAGGCCTTCATTATAGCCTCCACAATATAATACTGTGATGCAGTTGTTAATGTGCATGCATTTGGAGTTGGTGAATAGCACACAATGGTTGCGGAGGTCTTTGTGCACTTGGTGGAACAGCAGAAGTGAGCTCCTATGTGTTCATTACCATATGGTCCACATAATTGCCCTGTTGCACAATAAGGAGCAACATGTCACCATGTGCGTTTGCTATGGTTTGGCCCTTATGACACCCATGCTTAAGGAAGTGTTCTACTACATTGCACCATGAAAGGAAGTGATCAGCATTAGAAAGTTGCAATATGGACAATTTACACAGCCACTCTTATAGCGTTCAGCACAGGCAACACAACGTTGTTGAGCCTTGTATGCAAAGAGGTGGCCAGGGTGAAAGTTGGCAGGCACACTTGCAGATAGGGCCTGCATTACACATGGAAGTTCAATTACCTAAGAGTGCCTAAAAAATGGGTATCCTGTCTAACAGTTACAAAAGATACTGTGATATATATTTTTCATATACAAAAAATTGCAAATTTTATTAATCACACAACACAGAATTCCTTATAAAAACAATCAAGCAATCATAAAAATGATCATATTGCGTAAAACAATTACAAAACTTAAGACAACACAAGTGAAACAACATAAGTGGGTCCTAGTACTATAATTATTCTTGGGTCAACACGTGTAACTCATTCACACTGAGATCCCTTTGCCTTAGTAATTTTGGCTATTTCATATTCTTCTTTGTACTTTCTAGATTCCCAACTTGTACAAGTGTCTGTCCCTTAAACACAACAATGTAGGACATTCTTCAGGGTTGTGTAGTGTCTTGTGTCGATTCTATTCAAGACAAATCTGTATTCTGTTACAAAATTCTTCTAACAAATGAGATGAACCCTGTTGATCAAAAGGAGGCACTGTATTAATACTAAGTGTCACAGTACTAGTCTATTACTTAATAGAACTGCATCACCCTAATCCACATAAGGGTGCGAGGCATGGTATCTCTCTGACTCAAGGATTTAGTATCCTGGAGTCTTTTGAAACCACCTCCTACATAAAGCGTAAAAAAATGGCATCAATAGCAGCATTGAATGTATCGTACCAAGGGAAAACAACTTTCCCAAAGATCATTCTCTGCACAGCTTTACTTCTGTGTAGGCTGCACTATTACAGCATGCTCTTTTTAAATCTGCTCTCTTCTACTCTCCGCCCTCTGCAACGCATCCACAAGAGGAGTACGCAACTTGGGATGGTATCTCTCCAGCACTGAAATGTCGCCAATAGCTCCCATTGGCTGTGAGGAATAAAGTGAGAAGACTCTGCATTATTCTGAAGGCCTTCTGGCCCCTGGGACCACAATACCTTCAAATGTAACTCGCTATATATCTGTGTGCGCAAGCTCTTCCCTCATCCGTCTCCAACTCCCTCAGGGTCATGCGCTTCTTCAAAAAAACAGCTGTTGGTAGATGTGCTTTTTCAGCTGCGACCTCCCTCTCCAACAGGCTCCCTGCCTCCCTTACACTTGAGGGGAAACATCGCCGGTTCCGGAAGCACCTCAAAGTCTTTCTCTTTGCGTCTGCTGTATCTGCTCATCTCCCCGGCTAACTGCATGTGGAAACTTAATCTGCACTACTTACTTGATGTCTCTGTGATGTTGGACCCATGTCACCTCCCCTGCCAGGCGAACCCCTACACTGGCTTTCTAGCAAACCCTGCACTTGAGCGCTGTTTCCTATATGCCTAACAGTGCATCCACCACCTTGTGTGTACACTTATCCGTGCACTTGGCACAATTGGACTATATTTGTGCTTATTGTAATTTCTTCTTCTTCCCATGTACTGTACCTTCCCCTCCCTTCACCCATGCACTTGGGCAATCTAAGTCACACCTGTCCTACTAGGTTCTTTGTCTCTGTCTCCCTTCTGTTTGCCCTCCTTTGACTCGTTGTGCTTTGCTAGACATGTGTGTAAGTGCATTACGAATGCCGCAGCATACAAGCGCACATCATATGATATCATACACCACTTACTGCACACTTTTCAAAAAATATTGGGCACACGCAGCACACCTTGCAAGTTACTAACTGCAAAGAAATACATACAGTTGCTGCATACACCCAGGGTGCCTGTTCCTTACATTGTTAACTTTGTTAACGGGACGTTATGGTTCCAAGTAAAACCGAAAAACCCTTGAAATTCGCCACTTATGGTAAGCCAAGCAACCATAACTCGTGACACCACTGTGCACTGCTAAGACTAACACCCCAGGACATCAAAGATGACATCACAAATGTCATTGATGACATCACTGATGACATCACATGTCTGGCTCCCCCTTTTTTCCTTTACTGACATATCTAGGCCACATGGTTTTCTTCAGTAACAGTCAGGAACTAAAAATTGAAAAGGTACTATATTTGTAGACTTATCCTTCAAGTATGTTCTTACAATAATTCCCTTAGGGTGCAGTCACATCATATGAAACATATATATAGGGGAAGACACAAGCTTGAAAGACAGCAATCCTTTCTGTGCATGAAGATAATCAGTAGAGTTATCAGCACTTTCTGATAGTTCTGTTGTTTTTTTATTACTGTACTTTCCCTGTATATGCTCATATTTGTATACATTGTTCTACTTTCCTTTGGGTCCAGTCAAATCATGTGATACATATGCATAGGGTAAGTAGCAGCTTTGAAACAGAGCAATCATTTCTCTGCATAAAGATAATCAGTTAGGTTATGAATACTTTCAGCTACTACTGCTGCTTTTTTCCTTACTTCAATTTCCCTGTATATACTCATATTTGTATGTGTTGTTGTCTCTTTGTGTTTGGTCTGTAATAATGCAATTATGTATTAAGTGGGTTTTATTAGCTACTTGTTACATGTTTCGCAGTACGCAAAACTCTAATAAGAAAGCAGTTATCATTTCACTATTCAACATGGCAAGATTATGAATATTGCACCTTCATCATGTATGCTGCACACACTGCCTATGTTTCTGCATGAGTGGCTTAGTATACTGGATAGAACTTCATAATAGAATGCTATTTATATCAATGTATTGCTTAATGCACTAATTAGCTCATGATATTTATTCCAATTATCCTTGACACTTTTTGGTCAAAATTATAATAAGAATCCCTTCTACAGAGTTTTCATGAAAAGTAAATGCACATGTGATGTCATCAGTGATGTCATCAATGACATTTGTGATGTCATCTTTGATGTCCTGGGTGTTAGTCTTAGCAGTGCACAGTGGTTGCGCGAGTTATGGTTGCTTAGCTTACAACTGGGGAATTTCAAGGGTTCTTCGGTTTTACTTGGAACCATAACGTCCCGTTAACAACATTTTTTTAGTGAATTTATAGGTTTTTAGTAGCACAACTTACCCATAATATCCCTTTAACAAAGTTATTTTTACTGAATTTGACAGGTTTTTAGTAGCGCAACTTAACCATAACGTCCCTTTAACAAAACATTTTTACTGAATTTCATAGGTTTCTAGGTGTGCCACGTAACCATAATGTAAACAAACATCTGACTTCATTGCACACGTTCCGGCGAATGCCACATGACCATATGCTGGCGCACAGCATGGTGACGTGTCCGAAAACCCGTACACATTTCAGAATAAGATCTGTGCCTCGTGGACAGTGTGGAACTACATTTCATACTGATGTAGGAACTTGCAACTTCAACATTTCCCTTGCACAGCTCCAACACCTATTCGTACTCAGCCATTAACAATCTAGTACACAGTATATACGTTTAGCAAAACTGCTATTTATCTTAAAACGACATCAGCTATCCCTACTCCCCAAGAAACAGCACCACTGCTGTAATGAAAAAGCATGAGAAACACTGCCCCTAGCTTACAAATAACACACGCACAACATTTTTCCCCATCCACTTACCCCTCCATATTACTGTTTGGTGCCTCTTTCCTCAGTTCTGTCCACAACCTTCGTTCTTAGCTGTCCTCCCAAAAAAAGCCATCCACAAACAAAATAAATGTTCCTTTAGGACCCACCTTTCACAGTTAAAAAATAGAACTAAAAAAAAACGCATAGACTCCATCTACTTTACATTTCTCAGTAAAGTACATAGACGCAATAACATTTTCCGACATTTCCATTTGCAGTTTGTGTTATGGTAATGGGAATATTGTAGAGTTCATCCTCCGTTCCAGGGACTGGAACGGTGGATAAAGGGCCAGCAGGCCAAGTTATCCACCGAATTGAAGCGAGAGTGCATAACGAGGTCTCTGGATAATTACCCCCCCTTCCGCCCCTAAAATGGAGGATGAATGCCATTAACAATCTAGATTTCCAAAGCAGTAACCCGTGCTAATAAAAAA
The DNA here is from genome assembly GCF_040938575.1 of Ambystoma mexicanum. NCBI lineage: Eukaryota > Metazoa > Chordata > Amphibia > Caudata > Ambystomatidae > Ambystoma > Ambystoma mexicanum. The sequence continues at coordinate 490,063,235 of NC_090933.1, read as the reverse complement.
GATGATTTTTTGTCCTAAACCGGGATGCCTGTGGCGTTCCGGTTTAGGAAAGAAAATCCTTTTCCAAGATGGCCACCATAGAAAGGGAAGGCGGGTGTTCCATACAGGGCCCCGCTTCGTTTTCCATTGCAGCCTGCAAAAAGCAAAAAGGAAACTCTGTGACCATATTACCACGAGCACATTTTTCTTCCCTTTCAAATCTATCCTAATTTCAAATAACTTTACCACAAAGCCAGTCCCAGGTGGACATGGCCACTTTAATCCTATGTTTTGTCCCTTCTGGTCATGGCCAGTAGCCACATTGTCCAGATCATGACCTTACACCATGACCCCGACATTCTGGCCACTGCCCATGGCTACAGACTACCCCTCAGTCACTGAAGCTGTACCGCTATTTTTTTTAACTACATTATGACACTTGTCAAATACGAAAACACTGCCACATGTCCCACACCATGCTTTTCGGTCGTTGCCAATCAGCCTTACGCAAATTTACTGTAAATCCACCCACGTTTTTTTTTTCAAAACTGTCAAAAGAATACACAAATGATTTGTCATATTAGGTGTGCACAAAATCCCTACAAACTTTGTAAACTCATTCGCAATCACGTCAGAAATATTCCAAACATCAGCATTAACCCTCACCTCCCCACACATTATTTCATAAGTTTCACAAGTGCAACGGTCAGAAAATATTATTATCCCGACGGTTCGACCATGTATTTTTTTACAAACATTGATCTATCGCAAACATTTCAAATGCACCTTACCTCATTTTTCCTCTTTTAGAAACATACAAAATCTGACAGCAGAGTGCGTCCATCTTGTGCTAATCTTGTCCATTGCTGCATCTGCCTAAGATAAATTGCCCTGACGTCACTAAATCATATGGCCCGCCCCTGACCCTCACATAACCAACCCTAGTGATATTCAACACCTTTCTCGATGACTTTCCTCTCCAGCGTAGCCAAATGCGCTCATAAGCACCTACGTGCAGTGACGCAGAACCTGAAAATGAACACACATCGACTTACAACATAGCACATCACAATTTGAAATAATAAACCAGTTTTTAAAAGAACACAGTAACACTTTACAATTTGTAAAGTACTTTTATTTCACAATAAACTGTCCGAGAACATCGGACTGTTCCCATATTCAATCAAATTGCAAATTTGTTTTTTGCGCTCGTGATCGAAAATGTTAATCGTGAGGCACACGTTGTTCTTTTCCCATACACAAAGTGTTTGTTTTCGATAAAGGAACCGCTTCAGCGCACAGTGAATTCCAGGGCATCGGCATGAACTTGGGCCTAGACCACCATAAAAGATGTTATGTTACTCCTAAGCACCAGTGCAGCGTACAGACACATGGGCCCTGCGTGATCGTCCCACAAAACAGTCACAGTGATCCAGCCGTTCACGACTACGTGCACCTGGCGTATAAAAAATCCATCACTTGGCTTCTGGAATCCATGGCAATCGCAGTAAGGCAGCATGTAGCTATTTGGAAAACATAACAGAAAATACGTATCAATACCCAACATTTATTACAATACATCTATTGATTTCTTAATTCGGCATACAGTTTAAACTAAAGATTAACAGCAAACAATTTCAAAAAGACAAAACGAATGTGGAAACTGATACACAAATCAATGTGGTCATACATGACATTTTAAAGAAATATTAGCGTTGAACATGGGTGAATCTAGTGATAGTCTAGAATCGCAAAGATTCTGCACTTCCCATAACTACAAACAAATGACAACTACACAGAAAGATAGTACTTCAGTTACATTGCCAAAATTGAATAAGATCTTTGCTCCCGAAAGCGTGCTTTTGTAATTTTGGTGAAAATCCGTTCAGTAGTTTTTTTACAAACGATCAAAAAGTAGGTCTAAAAAAATTAGTGATATCTATGCTCCGCGGACACATTTCCCTGTTCGCTCCGCGGACAGGAAACCGATTGGCTGATCGGCTCGTGTCATGTCCGCGGACATGTGACGTGTTCACTGTTTGGATGGTGAAGAGCGTGAAGTGCATCAGATTGTTCCGATGCGCCCGCCATCTTGGATCCGCCGAGTACACGGCGGCCGACGGAGGCAAAATGCAATTTTGGGGAGTGGTTTGGTGTGCAAGAGTGCTTGGGGATGTTTGGGGAGTAAGAGATGGGGCAAATACTGTATTTGTTTAGGTGGCAGGTGCCCCTGATGTGTTCGCCATGCCCGCGCTGTCCGGGATGTCCGTAATTAGTCAAAATGAGGGGTGTCCTAAGGACACTTTTCCCATCCGTGCTGTTCGCAGGCAAGTTGAAACTGTTCTAAGGACACGAGCGGTGTCCGCGGACATAAAAATGCCCATATGGCATAGCTAAAATGTTTGATTCTATGGGTGTGATCTATGGGTGAGTTATGCTGCAGTGGTTGTGGCCAGGGCCTACAGTCTTGGGTGCATGGCCAAAGGCCATATGCCGTAGGCCATGCACCCACGACTCTAGGCCCTGGCCACAACCACCGCAGCATATCACACCCATAGATCACACCCATAGAATCGAATATCTATCAAATATTTGCAAATCTACAGTTTGTGTACTGTTTGATTTGTATAGTTTGTATGTGAAGTTTTGGCTACGTCATGTCATTAAGATTGTAGAGTTCGGTAACAAGCACTGCAGTATAACATATCCATGAAAGTAAACATTTTGTATTGTGGTGTATGGTTAGATGTTTGCTTCAATGGTTCTGTTATGCAGCAGTATTTATGCATTCTATTAGAATATACTTACGGTTTGATTTTTTTGTGATTGGATATATTTTTTTCATGAGTTGGGTAACTGGAGCAGATTTTCTTTTTCAATTTCTGTGATAAAAGAAAAGGTCATGTTAGTGTAGGTATTTTATAAAGACGTATACATTGCAAAATAGACATTTCAGCTTTTTTTCGACCCTCATATTTAGTAGTTTACAAATCAGTGTACTGTGCAATTTGCTCAGTTTCTGTGTTTGCTTTTTAAATCATTGGGTCTGTGGGAAAAAAAAAATCCATGTTGTATTAAAAAAAACTTTTTTTGTTATACTACAGTATATTTGTTTGTTTGTTTTCAGTGTTCAGTTGTTGTTTCTGGCTAATGTTCTATCTGTTGGTTTGTTGCAGATTGTTAGATACCTTTTGACGAATTCTAACTGGTTATAGTTTTTTATTTATATTCACAAGTTGCTAATCTATCTGTTGGGTTGGGTTGTTGCAGATTCTTGGGGCAGTTAGATACATGTTGGAGTATTCTAACTGTTTATTTCTTTTTATAATTTAGTGCTATTGATTTATTTGTTTGACTTTGCAGAATTTTGGGGCAGTTAGATACCTGTTGGCGTATTGTAGCTGTTTATAGTTTTCTAATTGAAGTTTTATTAATGTGTATGCACAGATTAGTTATTGGTGGTATTGATTTATTTGTTTGGTTGTTGCAAAGTCTTGGGGCAGTTAGATACCTGTTGGCATATTCTAACTGTTTATTGTTTGTTATTTTTCAGTGGTATTGATTTATCTATTTGGTTGTTGCAAAATCTTGGGGCAGTTAGATACCTGTTGGCACATTCTAACTGTTTATTTCTTGTTATAATTTAGTGGTATTAATTTATCTGTTTGGTTGTTATAGAATCTTGGGGCAGTTAGATACCTGTTGGCGTATTCTAACCGTTTATAGTTTTTTAATTGAAGTTTTATTAATGTTTATGCACAGATTAGTTATTAGTGGTATTGATTTATTTGTTTGGTTGTTGAAAAATCTTGGAGCAGTTAGATACCTGTTGGCGTAGTCTAACTGTTTATAGTTTTCTAATTGAAAATGTGTTAATGTTTAAGCACACATTAGTTATTAAATTTTGGTTTTAAGAAGATTAAATAAGCGTTTGTAAGATTTGCTGATCATCTCTGCTTTAGAGTAATGCTACTATCATTACATTCGAACCATCCACATTTCTTTTTTATATATGCAGTGTAGTGACCTGCATTGGTTGTGGCTCCTGCATGGTAGATTATATCTATTGTTGTGAAGGTTTTCTTACCAAGTGATACTTGACCGTGTGTGAATCCACTCAGCTTGCAGTTGTTTTTGGTACCATCTGCATTGTAACGTATAAGCATTAGTATTACGTATTTACTATGTGTTTGTATTAGTAAGGTGGAGCGATTATCTGAATTGCAGGTAGTACATAATCTACCATGGTTTGCATTTTGTACAAGTTGCTGAAATGGAACGGATTCACAATTAGGTATGGATACATACACAAAGCGCTCATTAGGGATTTGTTCCTCTGCCACATTGTTGCAGAGAGTGCATGTATGTTTCCACATGTATGAAATCTGGAAGATTTCATTTATAGGTATGTTTTTGTTTTCCAGTACTTGTAGTAAGTCCATTAGAAATTCTTATGGATTTTCTTGTGAGTTTATAGTGAATTTCACCATTCCAGCACAGTAGTCCAATTCTTGTCTTATTCCATGAACACTGTATGTGTTGTCAGGATTGTTGGTTGCGTTTCTATGAAGGACTAACATTTGCAAACAAAATCGGTCTGGTGGCAATTGAAATAGAATATTGATTGCTACATTTGCGTAGCAATTTACACCAGTTATATTTGCAAATTTGAATGGACCAGATAGTTCTGTATCGAAGTCATTTTTTCTGTGTGTGTGTTGCTTCTTTGAAGAAGTACCTGAGTTACTTTGAGTAATAGATTCTTCTTTGGTTGTGGTAATTGATGAAGTATTAACTTCTTTTCCTCTCTTTGGAGGATTTGCAGTGAGATCCTGTTGCATTTCTGTTTGAATTAGTTTTCTTTTACAACATTTTCCTTTTTGTGGAACAGGATATATTTTTAGATGGGGGTGTATAGTGAACATAGTCTATTGTTTGTTTGTTTATTACTTGTATTGCACACCAGACCCAAAGGTATTCGGGCGCATTTGATAAGGTTACTCACAGCTTGGTTGTACATAGGAATACATTTACAGTTACAGTGTAGTTATATAATATCAAAAGCATATTTACAGTGATAGATTTTTACAGTATAATTACAAAGAGGAGCATATTTACAATAATACATTTTGCAGTATAATTACAAAGAGGTGTCCAGAGTATAGACAGGGACTAAGGCAGGTGAAAACTAGAAGGATCTGGTAATATGTGATATCCGTTCAGTAAAGTGCCTGAAGTCCACTTAACCGTCAGAGTGTTTGAGCAGCTTTATAAGGTTGTGACAGAATTTTAGGTATGATGGTTCTACTCTGAGGGGGGAAGGAAGTGAGTTCCACAGCTGGGTAGCCTTGACTTGGAAGCTGCTTCCTCCAACTCTGGCCAGTTTGAATCTGGGGGTCAGAAGGCAATTCGTATTGGAGAGTCTGGTTAATCTTGTCTCATGTTTTGTGACAATTCTATTCACAAGATAGCGGGCGACTACTTTATTTACACATTTGTGTGTAAGGGAAGCAACTTTAAGTTTTATTTTGTCGAGTGTGGACAACCAGTGGTTGGCTCTTCTGATGTCAGAGATATGTATTCTACTTGCAATTCCAAGTTTAGCTCTGAGAGCATTGTTTTGCTGAAGTTGGATTTTCTTGGTAGTTTGTTTGCTCGCCCCAATGTACATAGCATTGCAATAGTCGAGCTTTGATAGTATAAGTGCTCTGGCAAGGGTAATGCAACTGTCATTAGAGAGGAAAGCTTTGCCCGCTCTAATCAGTTTGCAGGTGTAGGCTGTGGTCAAGGCCAGCGTATTTACCTGTTTGTTGAAGGATAGGGTAGAGTCCAAGTAAAACCCCAGGGTTTTTACTTCCTTAGCGACTGGGATGATATTATTGTCGATGTTAAGGGCTGAGTATTTAGGACTCCATTTTTTGAGAGATGATGGGGTGTCCAGGATGATGATCTCTGTCTTGTCATCATTCAGGCATAGTCCATGGGTAGCCATCCATGCCTGGATGATGAGATAAACCTTATTCACCAAGGCCAAATCCTTATCATAATCACCAGTAATCGGTAGGAGGATCTGAATATCATCTGCATAATTTGTGTAGGTGATACCCAGATTATCCAGATCATCGAAAAGGGGCTTGGTGAAAATGTTGTATAAGGTAGGTGAGACACATGATCCCTGGGGCAAGCCACACGTGATGGGGAAAGGGTCAGCTGAGGCCATGGGAGAGAAGACTCTCATGGTACGATCACTTAGAAAGGATTGTATCCACGCAATGGCTTCTGGGTAGAAGTGTACTGCCAAGTCCAGGTGGCTGCACAAGACCTGGTGGTCGACCAGATCGAAAGCGGCCGATAAGTCTAGTAGTAAGAGGAAGGGTTAATTGCCTTTATCCCTAAGGTCATCGATCTGGGCCTTCAGGTCAATTAGCGCAGTTTCTGTCCCGTGCTGAGGCCGGAAACCTGATTGTCTTGACCCTAGCAGGTAATTGGATTCCAGATGTTTTTGGATTTGTAAATATGCCATTTTGTCTATGATTTTCAGAAGAAAGGGTACCCAGGTGATAGGTCGGTAATTAGTAGGAATCAGGGCGTCTAGAGTCTGTTTTATTAATAAGGGGAGCACCCATGATTCCTTGAGATTGGTGGGGATAGAATTGGTGGTGAAGGATGCGTTGATAAGTTTAGTGATGAAAGGTGACAGATCTCTGGCTGCGTCTTTTATAAGTTGGGCAGGGCATTGGTCACCATGACAGTTGGAAGGTTTGAGTGAGAGTATCGTTTTTCCTGTTTCGAGAATGGTGACTTTAGAAAATTTGAACCGGGGCACCTTGACAATGTTGGTGGGAGTAACTGAAGTGGTGCTGTTGGACGTGTTGGTAGTTAGCAAGGTTTTTTTATTATTAATTTTTATTTGTAAAGTTGCAACTTTGTTGGCCAGTGCTGGCTGAATATTGGAGCACCAAAGTTTGTCCTTAGTACAGTTGTCTGGTACGGGGATGGGTGCTTCTAATTCTTTGAGGATAATGAAAAGTTCCTTCATACTGGAATTGGCTTGGGCTATTCTAGTGTTATAGGATTCACGTTTGGATGAGAGTATTTCCTTTTTGTATCGTGTAGAGATGGCACTCAGATTGTTCTTATTTTCTTCAGATGGGTGTGATTTCCACAATGTCTGGCATGATCTCTTTTTGGTACGTAAAGTTTTTAGGTAGGGTGTATACAAGGAATTGAGGTGAGCCTTGGGTTTACTTTGTCTAAGTTTATGTGGCGCTATTGAATCTAGGGATGTGGTCATAATATGGTTGTATTCCTTGACCAAAGCATCAGGTCCCAGATTTTCCGGGATAGCATTTAGAGTGGGTATAATAAGAGAAAGTAGATTGTCACAGGTGATGTTTTTTTTGTTTTGAGTGGGAATGGGTGGAGCTAGTGAAACAGGCAAGGCAATGGATTTTGCAGTGTCAAGGGTAAAAGTTATAAGGTGGTGATCCAACCATATCAATGGGGATATGGAGGAAATAGTAACATTACAGTTGTGTTCTGCTATCCAGTCCAAGGTTCTTCCTTTTGTATGTGAGGGGTCGATTACTTTCTGGGTGAAGCCTTGTTCTGATAGGATATTTGCCACATTTGATGCATGTTATCTTTGGGGTCGTTATATCCTAGGTTGAGGTCTCCTAGTAGTATAACTTGAGAAGAGTATTTTAGATTATTGGATACAATATTGGATAAGTCGTCCTCAAATGTTCCAATAGGGTTTGGTGGTCTGTATATCAGATGGATCGTGAGAGTTTGGGCACTATTTAGATTGAGTTTGGCCGATAGGTTCTCGCAGGATTTGGTGTCTAGATGGGGTATGAGTCTAATTGGTAAATTGTCTTTAACAATGAGTGCGATACCTCCTCCACGTGTATCAACTCTGTCTGATCTTAAGATAGTGTATGCTTTAGGGATGGCTAGCAAGAGTGCTGGACCTGCAGCGGCATGCAGCCAGGATTCAGTGACTGCTAATAAGTCCCGTTGTTCTAGCTGTATGATCTCCGCTATCTCAATGGCATGGGCGACCATAGATCTCGCATTTATTAATGCTCCTTTGAAAGTATGGCAGGTTGGGGCTACGGGTGGCGAGCTCGATATAGTTTGTGGAAGGTTGACTTTAGATTTATGAGTAGAAGTGTCTAGCGAAGGTGTGGATCTTTTATTACCGGATACAAAGGTTCTGGATAGAGTTTCGTACAACTTGGAGAGTCTTGCACGGAGTCTTCCATTTCTATCATGAGTAGTACAGGGTTGTCTTATCAGTGGTTCTTGCATGATTGGTTTAGTAGCCTTTTCTTTGCTTATACAGGAGGAAGGTAGTGCTGGGATAATGTTAAAGGAGCTATGGTAGGGGTAGTTTACCAGTGTACTCCCCACCAGAGCAGTGGCTTGCGCAATAATGAGGCGAGTCAGTGGACTCCTGAGAATGTATATGTTTTAGGAGTGCTGCAGGTGGGCACAATCACAAACACAGTTTGGCAGTGGACGCAATCAAAGTTAGGCAAAGTGGTAGGCCACGCTAAGGCAGATGGGTAGGAAGCACAATCACAATTGCAGTTTAGCAATAGGCGCAATCAAAATTAGGCAGACTAGTAGTCTATGTTGAGGCAGATAGACAGGAGGCACAGTCGCAATCGCAATATGGCTTCAACATATAGTCAGCAGTATTACAGCAAGTGGGCGCAAACAAGATAGGGTGGATGGAGACAATATTAGCAGCATTGATAACACAACAGGCATAATAATGCATTAGATAGCGGCACAGTATATAGCTACCATTAGGATTCCTAGTGATATCAGTTGTTGCAGTTTGTGGCATATGTTTGGTACCTGATTAGTGTAGATAACTGGGTCCGTCTTAGGCGCGAGCTGGATTGCTTCAGGCAGTGTACATGTACGGTGATATTGTCAAATGGTGGCGATGGTACAGGGTGTAAGGTTTGCAGCGTCCAATGCCGTGCTGCTGGTGCGGACAGGTGCAGACAGGAGGGGCCTTGTACTACGTGGGCCTTAGGCGTGGGGGGCCGGCTTCCGCCTTGCCTTCTGGGCTATGAGCTCCACGGAGGAGGGTTGCTAGGCAACCATAGTAATCAAAAGGCGTATATTTCGGGTGGTGGACATTTTAGGATTGCGGTGAGCAGATCAGCTGCTCCTCGTGGCGAATGGCTGACGGAGCTTGCCACAAAACTTGTAGTGGGGGTATTATGGCTCAGTGGAATGCCCCAAAGCTGTAGATGTATATAGGATCATTCCGGGTCAGCTCAGGACGTCTTGTGTGTATCGGGAAAGTCTCCATCGAAGTCTAGCTGTCCCTGCAGCAAGACGACTTTGTAGGCGGACGATGCAGCTCATCACATCTGCTTCTGGATCTTGCAGGGCTCCTGCCCTGGAGGAGAGTGGGCTGAAGGTACAGACAGGAAGGGCCTTGTACTATGTGGGCCTTAAGCATGGTGGGCCGGCTTCCGCCTCCGGCTTGCCTTCTAGCCTATGAGCTGCACGGAGGAGGGTTGCTAGGCAACCATAGTAATCAAAAGGCGTATATTTCGGGTGGCAGCCATTTTAGGATCGCAGTGAGAAGATCAGCTGCTCCTCGTGGTGAATGGCAGACGGAGCTTGCCACAAAACTTGTAGTGGGGGTATTGTGGCTCAGTGGAATGCCCCAAAGCTGTAGATGTAGATAGGTTCATTCAGGGTCAGCTCAGGACGTCTTGCGCACATGGCACAGTTTTCAGCGAAGTCTAGCTGTCCCTGTAGCAAGACGACTTCGTAGGCGGACGATGCAACTTGGCACAGCTGCTTCTGGGTATTGCAGGGCTCCTGCCCTGCATTCTAAAATGCAAGGAATATCAGCGTTTATTTTACTTGCATCAAAGTTGATTAGAAATAGACCGTCAAGTGTACGTAAGCGTGATAGTGCTACGTAGCTCATGCCTTCTTTAAAGACTGTGTTCCCAATATCTATCAATGCTTTAACTAGGGTAAGACCTTGTGATTTGTGAATTGTGACTGCGTATGCTAGAGTTAGAGAAAAGTGTTCTCTGCGTTCATACATGCCTTTGAAAAGAAGGAATCGAGCTGTTGAGCGCCCTATCCTTTTTACTTCTGAATGTTTGTCAAAGACAATATTGACAAACCGAATGTTGTTGTCACGTGGGCATGTTTCAAAGCCAACAACTGTACCGAATGCTCCATTAACTAATCCTTGCTCCACATCAAGGTTACGTTTAAGCATTACTCTACAATTTAAGGATAATTTCAATATTTTCTCCAAACCAGCTGTGTTGGAGATAGAATTTTCTAAGGTATTTAGTCTTGTTGTGGCTTGTTGACACATGGGTAGTGTCATACCACGTACGTCCAGTTTGTCTATGGAGCAAATTTCAATTATTGGTTGCATTTCTTTTTTCAACATTGTTTCATTGAATTTTCAACAGATTGCAAGAGTTGGCATTAAGGACATACAATTGACATTTTTGTGTGCTAATTGTTCCATGACATCAGTAGCAAATGAGTACACCAACTGTAATACTTTTTAAAATGTTGGCGTAAGTGAGGTCTGCAGATTGGCACATGTTTTCTGTTAATTCTTTGTATTGAAATGTTGGCAAAGGTTGACATTTCCTATGCTGCCAACAGTTTTACGGCAGAGTTTGTGTCCTAAGGTTTTAAAAATAGGTTCACCTTTCATTCGTGTTAATTGAAGAAGATCTCCGAATACAATAATGTGTTTTCCTCCAAAGAGATCTTTGTAGTTTGTTTTAAGTACTTCTTGCAATCTGAGGTGAATCAAAGCCAACATTAGGTTGGAGACCATGCTCACTTCATCTATTAGTAGCATTTTCATTTGTTTTAACACTCTGTGTAGTTCCATTGCATCTTCTGTAGAAAGTTTGTAATATTCTAATTTGTTTTGGTGTTCTACTAGAAGGAGTAGTAATCAGTGTAAAGTGACACTGCCTATGTTGTAGGCAGCTAAACCTGTGGGGGCAGTTACAATAGCTGACAGTTTGTTGTTTGTCAATTGTTGAAGGAACTTGCTGATGATTTTGATTAAGAATTTTTTGGCTGAATCAGCTTCACCACTGACGTAAAGTAGTATAGGTTTGTAATTTTGGCAGGTACATTCTTTATTTTCATGTTGTGCACCATGTGCAATTTGTTTTGTTACTTCTTGAAAAATGGTACGCTGCTCTTTGTTCAATTTTGATTGTAGTACAGTTAAGTCTTCTGTATCTTCTTCATAGTGACACATGGTGTTCTCTACTTCTGTCATAGCTAATTCTGCCTGTTTGCTATTAGTGGCTGTCCCAGTGGTACTTGGCTTCCTGTTACAGAAGGTTTACTACTGTCGGGAGTGTCCTTATCTAGTTGGGCCTGGAGTTCTTGTTCGTGTTGCTGTTCATTGTGCAACATTGTTTTGTACTGTGTAAAGTTTACATCAGTGATAGTGCTTTCATTTGCTTTGAAAGCGTCTTCATATGAGTCATAGTTTTCTAGTATCGCTTCTTCTTTTCTCCATGGTTTAAAAAGTTGTATTAGGGACATAGTTCTTTATGTTGAGATGTTTTTAATGGCAATTTGACATGATTAATTAAGCTTTGTTTGGTAAGTTTCAGCTGCCTTCACAATTTGTTACTCTATATCTACCTTTTTTCTCAACAGGTTTTATATTATTTTTGTATTTGAAGTTTTGGGCTATGTGGTATAGACACATGGTTTCTATAGTGGTACTCCTGTTTGGGTAGTATGTGTCCAGTAAATTGTTTTTCGAAATGTCTTGGCTGTTGGGATCATTTTTGGCTATTGTTTCTATGTTGTCATATGAACTCTTTTTCTAGATTTAGCAGAACTAAGACTTAGACATACTATATTTTCAGATTTTCCATACACAGCAGTGCCGGTTAAATGATCTGCAGCTTCACAGGAGCCACATTCTCTATGAGAGAGCATTTTTATACCTAAGCTGTACAATTTCTGAGATAGAGTTTTATCCAATGATAGGTTATTCCAGAGGTCTTGAAGCTCTGTTTTTTCTGGGTTTTTTAAGTAGGCTGTAACATATCGTGCAACTGCAGTGGAATTGTCTGCAATGTACTGCACATCTATGTTTCCATTCCGTAAGAGGGCAATTATTGCATTGTAATCATTGATATATTTAGCTTCTTTTGTTCTTTTTATGTAATATGTGTTCTTAGGTGATTTACCTTTAACACTATGTCTAACTGAAGACATGAAGTTGTTCACTTCACCTGTTTCTGTAACTGGTCTAGGGAAACCAAAGCGGCATTTGGTGTAGCATTTCCCTTTGTTTTTATATTTGCGACTACAATATTTGCCACATTTGTGTCTTTGAAATTTTACAATTTGTGCATGAAGATCACTATTTGTTGCTTCCGAAGGAATTTCACAAGTGACATATTTTTCAATAAACTGTAAAACAGTGGCATCCCTTTCTTGACCAAATTTAGGAGCATCTTTAATCCATAAAAACATGTGAATATGTGGTGCTCCTCTGGCTTGGTATTCTTTCTCCAAAAGAAGTGTTGCACTTCTCCGAGGGGAGGAATAGTTTTATTACAAATAAAGTGTAGCATAGCAATGAAACGATGATGGAAACATCTTGAAACATTAACAGGATCTATAGAGCAAAGTTCTCGAGGTGTTAGTATATCTATGTTTGTTGTGTTTTTGTTTGATATGCGTAAGAAATCATGTAAATCTTCCCATGCATATTCTGCACAACTTAATGTAACAAACCAAGTGGGTGGACCAAGGTTTCTTATCATACAACATACATCTCTGTGACGTTGGAACCAGTACTCTTTGGTACCACGCATGTTTGCTAACAGATTTGTAATGCTTGATTGTAAAACCTCATCTTTTTCTTGCACTTTTTGTATTAATTCCGTAGCTGACATATTTTGAAAGTGGGTTCCTGATTTCAATTTGTGTGCCACCCCCTAACATAGAGTTGCTAGTTCACTTTCAAAGAGTAAGTGGAATATGTATTCCACATTTTGTCTAAATCTGGGATCTTCAGAATACATTCGTAACGAGCGGTATTCTGATGCTGTTATCTGAAGAGGTCTATCATCGTACCTTCCTCCTTTGCCAGTAGGAAAGAGTAGAGGAAAAGCACGTGCTTCTATACTTTTTTCCCATATGCTGATTGGTGATCCTTTGGTTTGTCGCATTTGGAACATTTCTAGTGCATCATCTATGGTGTCATTAGAGTGTAATGGATGAATTGTATAATGGTCTAAAATATTTGATATTGTAGCAGGATCTAGAAGTTCACATTGACCAGTTTCTGGTGACTCTTGAATTATTTCATTTGTTTCCCTTAAGTTTTCTTCAATATTTATTTCTTTGTAGTATTCATTATTGTCTTTTAGATATTGCAAGGCTTGTCTAACTTTATGTAAGTCGACAAGTCGTTGCCAATTTTTTTGTCTTTTGTAGGTACACCATTTACTAAAACAATTAAAGATTGCTCTATTGGACGTTGCACTCCCAGAGTGTGCACATTTTCTTTTAGATCTAATAGTAAATAAACTACTTTGCCACAAATGCCTTTCACCAATTCAGAGGGAGGTAATTTTTCTGTTTTTGGCTGAAGGCGTATTATTGCTTGAAATGGGTGCACTGTTTGAATTATGATGCTCTTATATAAATTGAGTTGTTGGAGGGGTTTTGGTAGTGGGAATAATTCCAAGTTATTTGTGATAGCACGTGAAGGAGTTTGGTTGTTGTCAAGTTTTGTAGTGCAGTAACTGCACATTATTAAGGGGTCAGTTATTTCGTATTTGTTTTCTGCTATAAGGTAGAGAGCTAATTCAAACCATTTGGAATCTTCATTGTCTTCTATTTTGTATGTTACGTCTATAGTTTTTGTGGTACTTTTATGAAAAGTTCTGCGGCAACACACACACATGTTTTGGTACTTCATGGGATGTACTTTTAAATTTTAGTATTTCATTTTTGTATGTGTGTAGTAGAAGGTTGCCATGTGTAGAATTGTTGCTAGTCTGTTGTAAAGATATTGCATTTTGTAAGTGGCTTTACCTTCCAAAATATTTTTTCTGGATATGGTCGATTTCTTCGAGTAGGTCTTTGGCTGTACCATGTAGAAGATTGTTATTTAAATTGGCTAGTGCTAAAGCAGGACTTTTAGCATAGTACAGTTTATAGACTAGATTTCTTATAGTTGAATGATGTGTTGATATCATTCCGATATGATGGAAGGTGTTTTTGCAATAGGTCCTGAAATGCAGGCTAATGAATGTCCTTTTAGTCCTGTGTATTTGCGCACTGGACAGGTATCTATATTTTGCAGCAGTTTCATTTTGATTTTGTCTTTGCCTTTCACATACTGATTGAGGAACTGCATAAAGATTTGAAAGATTATTTGGGAATGTTACACATTGACGTGCATAGCCATTTGTATACTGGACGTTCTGGTTCACTCGAATGGAGAGGTAATTCTGACTTTTCTGGGGATATTTTTGTAAGCAGTATTTCTTGTTGCATTATGGTATTATTAAGTTTTTCATAACCTCGTCCACTGCTATGTATGGCAATTGTGTTTGTTTGGATTTGTTTGTACGCTTCTTCATTAAAATATGGTTCTGTGCTCGTGGTGTGACTCCATTCACCTCCACAGATATTTAAGAAGTTATTTTTGGTGACATTCCGTTTATTGAGAAGTCTTTTTTGTAATTTAGTTAGTTTTTTGTTAGTGGTTTCATTCTGTTTAACACTAAAATAAATAACTTTCTTTTGAGAAGGATTGCACTGTCTATCAAAGCTTCTAAGATTAATTTTCTACGGTAGATTTTAAGGGTTGTGCATGATATGTCTCCTGTGTTTATAAGATTCTGAAGGACTCTGTGGCGGAACATTTTTGCTAAAATACTTTTTTTGGTATGGTTACTTGTTAGTATATCAAGATTTATAGGAGCAGTTTTCGCAGTAGTGGTAGCTGAATTCTTGTTAATCATTTTCTGTTTCGTTTAACATTTTGATAGAGGAGGCAAAGTTTCTGTACTGGAAGCTTGTTTTGTTTCGCTAAATGACTCTATTAGCTGTTTTGTTTGAACTTTTTGTACAAACTCTGCTAGAGATGGATGCTTATTTTGGACACTTTTATTTTAATTTGCTCTATTTCTGCGTTGCTTTCTACGGACTTGCTTTTTGGTCGGCGTTCTTTGGGGTCTTTTGAAAAAAAAAGAAGGTATGGGTTGGGCCCTTCTGCAATGTATGTGTCCTGTGTGCATGAGTGTCTGAGTATGATGTTAAAGATGTATGTGGTGGTGTGTGATTGTGCATTGGGCAGCTACAATTAGTTGGGAAGGCTATTCTTCTATTTGTGTGTTACTATACTGCGATTCAGATGACAGTAGAAACTGAGCTAGTGGTGAGGAGAAGCACTAATAGTAAATCGAATGGTATAAAATTAAAAACAGTTCTTTGTTTTGTAATACTAACATTCTAGGGGTTGAGTTATGTTATTTGTGTTCCAAAAAACGGGAATTTGTGTGCCATTCTGCCTGCTAATCCCTGTTTAATAAATGGGGATTTGTGGGCAGAATGGTTCAGAAATCTCTGTTTATTTGGTGTGCAAATTAAATGAATGAACTACACAGTGTGTTTGAGTAACAGTAAGAATATTAAGGTAGTATTGTACTTACTCTTTTTTTGTGGAATGAGCAGGTTTCTTCGGTTATGTTGTTTGTAGTTCAGATGCTGTTGATTTTCAGGAGCGTGGTCTTCACTTCAATTGTAAAAGAAAGAAGTTAGTAATTTTGTGTGTTTATAGCACTAATGTTAATTTAGATGTTGATTTTTATGTTTTTGTAGTAGTATTCTTGTTTGATATCTGAACATAGTGTATGCATGCATTTCATTTGACTATGTTCAGCCTTTATATTTTATTTACAATATGTTAGTTCAACATGGTTTCCAAATGAGTAGAATTTTAAGTGTATGGAATTCACTTGGTTTGTTAAAGCTGTGTTGTAGATAGCAGGTGGGAAAAATTGCAATAAGTTCATTTTATAGGTTATGCAGGTTTAGTGGCATTACTCTGTTTATATGCATTCATAAGAGTTGTACATGTACTGTGAATAAAATGTGAATACCTGTAGTTTGTATTCATGCATGTGGATATGCATGCAGCTGTAAGTAAAATCTTGGAGACTTGTAGAGTAGTTTTTGTAGTAGGTGCTTTCGAATTATATGAAACTTGTACTCAGAGTGATCAACAGTACATTTGAAGTGCAGAACTCGGATGATGGAGTTAGATGTAGAGGTGTTGGATATGATTGGTGGATGGTTGTGTGACTGCTTAGCTGTATCCAATAAGGGAATGGCACAGAGAGTGATGTGGAAAGGGTAGAAGGGCTGGCTAAGAGTTACGCACTCCGCAGACACCACAGCTGACCGTGGGCAGGGCGTGCCACATCCGGGGTTTTCCAGCAAATCCAGCATGGAAAGGGGACTGTAGGGATCAGCCAATAAGTTGTTGAGGTTGTGGATTTGTGTTGAAAGAGACTGTGTGTAGTGAAGATGGCAGAGGTGGAGAAAGTCAGGGTGTTGGTGCTTGGAGATATGTTTGTGCATGCTTTACAGCAGTATGATCAATGCAGGCATGTGGCAAACAATTTCAATGTTAAAGGAGTGGAGGTGGTGTGGAGCACTGTGCCTGATTTGCAATGTACAGGGAATTGTACAAGTTTGTGAAGATATGGGCAGGATGAACAGTCCGCATCTGGTAGTTTTGCACTATGGTGCTTTCCATTTGGGCTACGTCAGTGCCTCTACTTTGTTGGCAGATTAGGAACACTTGGTTCAAGCAGTAATGAACATCCTTCCAAATGCCAAAGTAATTTTTTCTGGCTTACTACCTAGGGCAATATGGGACAATAGTTCTGTTTTTTGTCCTCAGCAAAACATTGGTAGGTGTGCATGCAACCAAGGCATGTGTGCTTTCATGCTTAGAGCTCGTATTTTTTTCTGTAATAATGAGAATACTGATTCCAGTAATGCTGTTTATTTTAAAGAAGAGGGCATTTCCTTATCTTTTTTGGGAAATGCTATGCTGTTTTGGAATATAATGGTTGCTTTGGAGAAGGTTATGAGAAGATTTTAGTAGTAAAGTAAGAAGAAAAAAATACAAAAAATACAGAATAACAGGTGTCTGTCAAGTATCTGCAAAAAAACCAAAAAAAGTCTCTTTTCAGAGACAATCTCATAGGGAAAATGGGGCACACTATTTAATTTTACATTCACCACGCTCTGGTTTTCGATATGTCAGTGGACATGGTGGTAGTCCGCCGACAGCGCGTATCACATACTGGGTATTGGGGTGGAGAGGCATACAAATGAGAATGAGCAGAGCTAGGGATTGGTCAGTAAAGTTTACTGGGTGGGTTGTGTAAGGAGAGAGTTTGTCAGAACGTCTTTTTCCTGAGAGAAGAACAGATAGCAATGGCTGTGTGTTTCCGAAAACAGATTATCTGGATTTTGGGAGACTCATGGATACATTGGTTGGAGGTGCATGCAGAACGCTGTGGAGTAGCTGCAGATCTTGGATTCCCTCATGTGGAAGTGCACTGGCATGGAGTGCGTGGAATGAAGTGGCTGGACTTGGTACCTCTCTGTGCTACTTTAGAGACAGAGCATCATCCAGACATAATTATAATTCATTGTGGAGGGAACAGTTTAGGACATGTGTCTGGAATTTCTTTGCAATGAAAGAAGGACTTGGGAAGGTCATGGACATGTTTCTAAATTCCCAAGTATTTTTTTCTTGTATTGCGCAAATGTGGCTGCGTTTTTTCTTCATTTGGTCCACAAGTGGAGAAAGCAAGGCGCAATGTCAATAAGGCTGTTTGTGCCTTTCTAAGAAATGTTGGCATGTCCTCTTTTCACAATGAAAATATTATGTTTCATAGCAAATACATTTTTTGCAGCGATGGAGTCCATCTTACTTATGCTGGCAATCAGATTTTTTTGAGAAATGTACAGAATGCATTGCAATCTTTTTTGGAATTACAGTAATCTATTTTGCAGTAGACGTTGACGATGTCAGATTTTTCAAACACACAAAAACACCACCAAAAGGCTCTTTTCAGAGCCACCACTTCCTCCCACAGAAAAGTGCATTGGTTTTGCTAGGGCAGCACTCTAAAACTTTGTATGTCCTAGAACTGTCCGCAGACTTCGAAAAAATGCACAGGGCCCTGCACTGTTTATTTGCCGCTTCTATTTTTAATCTGTGAAAGGCGGCTCTGAAAAGAGCCTTTTTTTTATTTTTGTTCTTTTATATTTTTTGGTTTTTTTTACACACGACACACTAGGAGAGGAGGGGAAAGGAGGGTAATGAAGGGACATCAACCACAGGGATAAAAAAGGGCAGGTGGAGAGAGGAAGATATAGGGTGGGCCTTACTTAGGTAGGTAGCAGGTCTTCTGGTGCTCCGTGACCGCAGTCTCAAAAGCACTTCGAAGAGTCTCCCCCCTGCAGAGTACTGCATCGCAGTACATACACAATATTGTAACCCTAGAATGGTAAGGGTCAACAGCATTGTGAATGGCCTGTGAGGCAGCTGGAGGGATGTGCTCTCCCACAGGAGTGTCTCTTGTGGTGAGAGGAGCGGAAAGAGAGCATGTGGTAGAGGAACTCAACCTACTACGTTCATCACAAGGTACAACCTTGCGAACGGCCCCACCGTGGAACGACTTCAGGTGTCGCTTCATGGATGTCGTACCAAAGCTGTTCGAACCACGTCTCCCATGACTCAGCACCATTTTGCACTAGTTGCAGGTGACCTTGTTCGCACATGCTTTTGGTACGTTACCATGAATGGTAAACAACCCCCACACCCAAGACTCCCGGCGAGTGCTGGTAGTAGGGCGTTTCTCTACCTCATCCTCTTCATCCTCTTCATCCTCATCCTCTACATCCTCACACCTGTTCCCCTCTGCAGGTCCTTGGGGAGGTGGTGGTGGTGGAGGGTTTGGGGGTGGTGCTGAGGCAAATGTAGCAACAGCAGCCGTAGATGCCATCAGGGTTGATGAGATAATCGCAGCAAGAGCAGCAAAGGCAGCAAAAGTCAATCTGCAATAGCCAGAAGCACAATGAAGATCAGCTCTGGGGTATGGCCTTTTATAGGGGTAGAAGGGTGCGCTTTGCGGACAGATCAAACACACCCAAAAAGGTTCAAAAAGTTCCTAAAAGTATGTGGAAAGCCAGTGTCATTGTCTGGGACATGTGCAATGGTCAATTTATACTGTAAAATAATTTGGATTGTCTGAAAAAGCTCTTGGTGTCCGGGATGTCTGTAAGTGAACAAAATTGAGATGTCGTAAGGACACTATACCTGTCTGTACCGTCCGCAGGCAAGTTGAAACTGTCCTAAGATCATGCACGTGTCCGGGATGTCCGTAATTAAACAAAATGGAGGTGTCCTAAGGACACTATACCTGTCCGTACAGTCTGTCAAACATCTACGCACATGCACACCACACCAATAAATCCTGCGAACATCGCGCCTATCCGTAACTGTCCGTCTCACTTGTGTCGCACTTTTAATTTGTTGTGGACCCGAACCCTGTCCGTAGAACACCCACGTGCATGCGCATGAACGTTCCCGTGCATTTGGTGTCCTGCGGACACCTGTTCCCTTCGCGGACGTGTTCCCGACGTCATCATGTGACCGCAACCACGCTGAGCGTGTGTCCTGATTTGCAGACATTTTTCCTATGTATATGATTCATATGCTGTGAGTGGACCCTAAGTGGATAATTGTAAGAACATATTTAAAGTATATGTCTATTAATATACTAGTTTTTGATTTTTTTGTTCCTAACTATTACTGTCTAAGATAAATCACTAAAGGAAAAAACAGCGTGTCAGACATGTTATGTTATCAGTGATGTCATCAATGACATTTGTGATGTCATCTTTGATGTCCTGGGTGTTAGTCTTAGCAGTACACGGTGGTGGCGAGAGTTATGGTTGCTTATTTTACCATAACTGGTAAGATAAGGGGTTCTCCGGTTTTACTTGGAACCATGACGTCTGTTTAACAAAGTTTTTTTACTGAATATATATATATATATATATATATATATATATATATATATATATACATATATATATATATATATATATATATATATATATATACAGAGAGAGAGAAGTCACCATATTTTCCAGCAGACTTTTGGTGTTTTTGTAATGACTGTCATCAATTCAACCTGCTTGGTGAAGTAATGCACGAATAAGATTCTATATTAAAGGGGAGCTAGTACAGAACCCCAGTACATTTTGGGGCCGATTCATGGAACAAACGTGCGCCGAAAATCTACGCGCAAGCAGGCGCAAGCAGGCGCAAGCAGGCGCAAGCGGAAAAAAACAGGCGCACGCGCACACGTGCGATTCATGGAAGTCCCTGCACGTGTACACCCCGGGATGTGCGCCAAACCCGTGCATGGCGCACAAGTCACAGCAACATCCCGAAAGGCGTGCGCGACGCGCACTGTGAAAGCGCACAACCTCGGCGCATACACCAGAAAGTGGGCGGGACACGGGGCGTAACGCGCGGAATGGGGAACAACGCGCGAAAATAAGGGCGTAACTGGGGATGTACTGCAGGGAAGCAGACGGAACGCCCACACGCACTCGAACCACACGTATTCATGGAATCGAATAGGGCAAAGCCACGCACAGCCAAAGACACGCACAAGCCGAAACACGTCCGCCACGCGAAGGCAGGCGGTAGCGTCCCTGCGCATTACAAAAGTGGCAACATACAGCAATTGGGCCTGTGCGAGCGGGCTACGTGTATTTCAGGGGTTCGCGTGAACTTTTTCACGCGATCGGGCCTGGGGGAGCGGGCTACGTGTATTTCAGGGGTTTGCGTGAACTTTTTCACGCGATCGGGCCTGGGGGAGCGGGCTACGTGTACATCAGGGGTTCGCGTGAACTTTTTCACGCGATCGGGCCTGGGGGAGCGAGCTACGTGTACTTCAGGGGTTCGCGTGAACTTTTTCACGCGATCGGGCCTGGGGGAGCGGGCTACGTGTATTTCAGGGGTTCGCGTGAACTTTTTCACGCGATCGGGCCTGAGGGAGCGGGCTACGTGTATTTCAGGGGTTCGCGTGAAGTTTCTCACGCGATCGGGCCTGGGGGAGCGGGCTACGTGTACTTCAGGGGTTCGCGTGAAGTTTTTCACGCGATCGGGCCTGAGGGAGCGGGCTACGTGTATTTCAGGGGTTCGCGTGAAGTTTTTCACGCGATCGGGCCTGGGGGAGCGGGTACCACTCACCGTCTGCCTTGCGTGTAGAAGAACACGTAGCCAACACCCGCTGTGAAGTAATAGCGTGTGAACCCCAACGGATGGAAAACACACGCACCGCACGAAAAGCACGTACAGAACAGTGTAAAGGCACGCGGGATCTCCAAGCACTGCCAGGGCAACGCCCGTCCGCAAAACGTCACAGACGCGCTTACGCTGTAAGGGCCTTTGGTCCAATGAAATCGCGTACGCGTGCTGACGCGCTTACGCGCTAAGGGCCTTTCCTCGATTTTCACGCTGACGTGCAGGATTTTCACGTGCCAAATCACTCCGTATCAAGCTGGCCACGCGAAAACACACGGAAGACCACGCTCCTGCCCAGAAGGCCGAATTACTGCCCCCCAGTGCCCCGAGCAGCCTCCCACGTGCCATCTGCTGCTGCCTGCCTGCCTGCCTGCCTGCTGCCACCGTGCCCTGCCATTTGGTGCCTGCACATCAGCCATCTGCAGGGGTCCAGTTGCTGTGTCCACCCCTGCTGGAACAGAAGACTCCCGACTCAGATAACATCGCTCCACAGCCCAGCCCCAGGACCCAGTTGCCCACCCACTCCTGCCCCTGGGGTTGCCATGTCGGGCACATCCACATCTGGCACCAGTGGCAACCCCCGGCCAGAGGGGCAGAGGGGCACCAGCTTCACTGCCACCGAAG
Source organism: Ambystoma mexicanum (assembly GCF_040938575.1). Lineage (NCBI taxonomy): Eukaryota > Metazoa > Chordata > Amphibia > Caudata > Ambystomatidae > Ambystoma > Ambystoma mexicanum. The sequence goes on along the minus strand of NC_090933.1, from coordinate 490,041,208 downwards.
TTGGTGTCCTGGTGGAGCAAGTCCTGGGGCAGTATGATGCCCTCTTCGGACCGTCCCGCACCAACAAGGAAGGACGGGAGAGGATCTGGGCTGACTGTGTTGTTGCCATCAACGCGGAGGGGGTGGCAACCCGCACCATCCAGAAGGTCAAGAAGCGCTGGGAAGACATGAGGTCCAGGACCCTCATGAAGGCCCGGCGCCTCGTGGAGGGGCGCCGGGGCCGCATGAGTTCCATCCAGATGGGGGTCCTGGAACGCGTACACCCAGCGCTCCACGCCCAGGTCCTTGAGAGGGAGACCCGTCTGGAGTTGAGCGGTAAGTGGCCACGCATTGCTGTGTGAGACAGGGCATGTTGCAGTGTGCTGGTTGTCTGATACTTGCCTGTATGTGTGACATAGGCCATGTATGCATGTATGTGTGCAGGGACATCATGGTAATGCATGTGCGACCAGTAATGTGTGAACCGCACGGTTGTTGCATGTGTTTAAATGCGACATGGGGAGCCCTATGCAGATTGTACACATGAGAGCATGGCAGTCTCTGTTCCTGGACATGGGTGGGGGTGGGGGATGGGTGCTGATGCCAGGTACATATATGGTGTCCATGTCTGTGTGCCTGACCTGCGTGTCTGTGACTTGTGGATGCCATGGATGCATGACACATGTCTGTGACAATGTACAGATTCACTGATGCAGCCTAGTCATCCTTGTATCCACTGTGATTGGGGTGTACGGGGCCAGATGGATGTGACTGAGGTGAAGTGTGTGCATGTGATAGGCATGACCCATGATGCATGTGAGTTCCATTACATTGTATGTTTCGAGAGTCCATTGGACATGTATGGAAATGTCCATGGCATGCACCATGACTGTCACTGTGTGTGTTTTGCCTGGACTGACACATGTGTTGTGGAGGGACATGATGGAAGTGTACTTTGACAGTGGCACTCATCTGCTACTGCTTCCTGTCTAGGGGACCATTGTACAGCACCCTGATGCTTGTGTTCTATGTCTCCCTCTACGCAGCGGCTAGTGAAGAAGACGGCGGATACGGCGCTGTGGAGCAAGGCGGCGGGGATGCCCCCACGGCTGCAGCGGAAGGGGTGGGTGAGCCCCCACAGGGGCCTGCTACGGCGGAAGACGGTGAGGAGCCATCCAGGTTGGTGGTTTCCACAGAGGAGGAGGAGGCCGCCACTGAGGTGCACATGGGGCCTGGTGGGGGCATCCCTGCTGGTGCAAGTGGTGCAGTCCAGGGGCAGGAGGCAGCACAGGTCACCGTGGAGGGGCCTGTGCATGTCGCTGTCCCTGACCCTGTGGGTGCACCACCATGCACCAGCAGGGATGCCCCGTCCCAGGCCCGTCCGCAGGTAGAGGGGATGTCCATGTCATCTGACTCCCCTCCACCTGCGGACGAGGGGACCCCTGGCCGTATGGAGAAGGTCCTGATTGGGGTCGCGATGCGCACGGCTGTGATTCGTGATGCCGTGCGTGCTTCCCAGGAGGAGCACGCACGTCATCACGAAGAGCACCGTGCCGACGTGGCCCAATTGGGATCGTCCATGTTCGGGGGTTTCCTGCATGAGTCGGCCAATCTGGCAGCCATCTCCTCCTCTGTGGAGAGTATACGCCAGTCGTTCTCCTTGCCGTCTTCCGGCCCAGATGCCACCAGGGCCCCCTGTGGACCTGCCCTGACCAATGCAGCCAGCTCGGTGGGGATCCCATCCCTGCCACAGTCGGGAGTCAGAGGTCCAGCAGGGGTGGACACCACAGCAACTGTACCCCAGCAGATGGAGGATGTGCCGGCATCATCAGGCAGGGCACGTGCACGACAGCGTCGGTGGATTCCATCAGCCTGGATGCCGTCGTGCTGGCAGAGGCAGTGGCGTCGGAGGCAGCAGCGGAGTCAACGTGGGAGGCATCATGGCTCGGGGCCATCAACATCGGAGGGGCAGGCATCGGCCGGAGGGCAGGAGGACCCAGGACGGGAAGTGTCTTCCGTGTGGCAGCGGTTGGGCCAGCATATAGGTGCGGAGCGGCGGCGGGCGGAAGAGGCGCGGCTCACAATGGTCAGGGCGGAGAACTCCATGCGGAGGGCCCTGAGGCGGGCCGAGTGCCTCGAGGCAATCACCAGGGGGTTGGAGGAACAGATGGCGTCGTCCCTGCGGACCCTCGGGGCCATGGAACAGGACCGCCTCCGGGACATAGACGAGGAGTTTGATGATGCCCTGGCCCGGAACACCACGGAGTGAGCCGCTGGACTTGCCCGCCGCCTTTGTATATAGTTCTTTAGTTTTAGGTTTCATTTGTTTCTTCTTATGTATGATTTGGAGTCGACGGACACAGCTCCACTTTTTGTATATAGTTGCATTTTAGTTAGGGTTTTTTGTAGGTTTCCTTTTTTCAGTTGGGCTCATGGACCCTTGGATGTTTTGTACATAGTTCTTCATTGGATTGATTTCATTTTTAATGTGACTTTGAACAACTTTTTTTTGGATTTGGATTTGTAGTTTTGATTTTTTTGGACGGACATGCAGCTTATCTTTTTTTCATTGCCATTGTAGTTTGTTTCATTTCATTTGCATTCAATTTTTTTTAATACAATTTTGTTTTCATACTTCACTGTGTGGTATCATCTCATTGGTTTCATGCATGTCATGTTGGGTGTTTTCCCATTCATTTGCAACCATTGTGTGTGATGGACATGGGTTCATTTGCTTTATGAACATTGGGGGTGTAACATGTAATTTCCATTTCCATGTGGGTGAATGCGTTACTTGGTAGGGCCTTTTGGCTGTGGAGGCTGACCATAACGCACATGATTGGGGATTGTGAGGACCTGGGTGCAGGGGTACATGAGTGGGGGCCTGGTGGAGGCTGCCCCTGGTGACTGGGGGGGTGGAGGTGGTGGGAGACATGGGTGGGGGCATGGTGGCAGGTGCCCCACAGTGCTGGGGGATGGGGGGGTGGGGAACATGAGTTGGACATGGGTGGGGGCCTGCTGGCAGGTGCCCCACAGTGCTGGGGGGTGGGGGGGTGGGGAACATGAGTTGGACATGGGTGGGGGCCTGCTGGCAGGTGCCCCACAGTGCTGGGGGGTGGGGGGGTGGGGAACATGAGTTGGACATGGGTGGGGGCCTGCTGGCAGGTGCCCCACAGTGCTGGGGGGTGGGGGTGCTGGGAGACATGGGTGGGGGCCTGCTGGCAGGTGCCCCACAGTGCTGGGGGGTGGGGGTGCTGGGAGACATGGGTGGGGGCCTGCTGGCAGGTGCCCCACAGTGCTGGGGGGTGGGGGTGCTGGGAGACATGGGTGGGGGCCTGGTGGAGGCTGCCCCTGGTGGCTGGGGGGTGGGGGTGATGGGAGACATGAGTGGGGGCCTGGCCTGGTGGAGGGTGCCCCACAGAGCTGGGGGGTCGGGGGGGTGGGAGACATGAGTGGGGGCCTGGTGAAGGGTGCCCCTCAGTGCTGGGGGGGTGGGGGGTGGGAGACATGAGTGGGGGCCTGGTGGTGGGTGCCCCTGCACTGCTGGGGGGTGGGGGTGCTGGGAGACATGGGTGGGGGCCTGTGGAGGGTGCCCCTGGTGGCTGGGGGTGGAGGGGGACATGCGTTGGTGGGCAGTAGTGCAAGTTGACATGTGGGTTGGCTGGGGGGCATGGCCATGGTGGATGGGGTGCCTGCAGGACATGTGCAGGGTAGGCCCCTGTGGTGTGAGCCACCTGCAGGGGCCGTGGAGGGTGTAGAGGGAACACCTGGGAGGACCCACACGTGCAATTCACGTGTGGTGCTCCCCGCGCACCCCTGAAATACGCGTACCCTGCTCGCACGGGCCCAATCGCGTGTGGAAATTCCCGCGCACCCCTGAAATACACGTACCCTGCTGATATCGCGTGTGGAACTTCACGCGCACCCCGAAATACACGTACCCTGATGGAATCGCGTGTGGAACTTCCCGCGCACCCCTGGTATACACGTACCCTGCTGATTTCGCGTGTGAGACTTCCCCCGCACCCTGTAATACACGTACCCTGATGGAATCGCGTGTGGAACTTCCCGCGCACCCCTGAGATACGCGTACCCTGCTCGCACGGGCCCAATCGCGTGTGGAAATTCCCGCACACCCCTGAAATACACGTACCCTGCTGATATCGCGTGTGGAACTTCACGCGCACCCCGAAATACACGTACCCTGCTGTAATCGCGTGTGTAACTTCCCCTGCACCCTGAAATACACGTACCCTGCTGATATCGCGTGTGGAACTTCCCACGCACCCCTGGAATACACGTACCCTGCTGTAATCGCGTGTGAGACTTCCCCTGCACCCTGAAATACACGTACCCTGCTGATATTGCATGTGGAACTTCACGCGCACCCCGAAATACACGTACCCTGATGGAATCACGTGTGGAACTTCCCGCGCACCCCTGGTATACACGTACCCTGCTGATTTTGCGTGTGAGACTTCCCCCGCACCCCGTAATACACGTACCCTGATGGAATCGCGTGTGGAACTTCCCGCGCACCCCTGAGATACGCGTACCCTGCTCGCACGGGCCCAATCACGTGTGGAAATTCCCACGCACCCCTGAGATACACGTACCCTGATGGAATCGCGTGTGTAACTTCCCCTGCACCCTGAAATACACGTACCCTGCTGATATCGCATGTGGAACTTCACGCGCACCCCTGAAATACACGTACCCTGCGGAAATCGCGTGTGTAACTTCCCATGCACCCTGAAATACACGTACCCTGCTGATATCGCGTGTGGAACTTCACGCGCACCCCGAAATACACGTACCCTGATGGAATCGCGTGAGGTACTTCCCACGCACCCCAGTGATACAAGAGCCCGCTTGCTGTGCTGGTACAGGGTTAGCGCAGCCCTTTGCGCTGGATTGGGTATATTGATGGCTTTTCCCTGCGTGAGAGGCGTTCTTGGGGGCGTAACTGGCGCTGCTGCAGGGTCGCTGAGCCACTGTGCGCCACGGCTGGTTTTGGTGGCTGGAATCCATGAATACGCTGTGCGCGGAATTGGATTTTAGCGCACGCGGCTGGCGCAGGGATTCGCACGCGCACACTGTGCGCCAGCCGCGTGCGCCACTTGTGCGCTGGATTCTATGAATTACCCCCTTTATGTGTCTGAGCATCATGTTAACTTGATATATCGAAATATGTTTCTGTAGGTGTTGGTGAGTGGCAACTCTTGGGTGTCTGGACCTATGTACCCCAATGTGTTAATCCATAGCCCGGAATGTCGACTGAGGAGAAAGGTCAGGCCAATGACACCAACAAGCCTGCTGGTGGACTACACTTTACCATATGACACTTTTAGCAGGTGTTTGTGTTAAAATGGCTCAAATCATGGAGGCTGGTACCGTAGTCAGGTTTCAGTAAAACAAGGAGCAATGTGCTGACCTATTTAAAAAAACATGTTTTTATTGTTATTTAGTTAATTAACCATCAACATTTTTACAAATCACTATAAAACTCACATTTATACAATTTGCACAATATTTAAACATATTAATTACAAGTTGATTTCATGAAATTTCATAAAGCTTTAAAAGAGCACACAAAAACAGACAATCAGTTATGAAAGATAGGAAAAAGTTACAAAAAACATAATGTTAATCACATAAATCAAATTCAAATCGACATTAGATCTAATTTCAATGATTTTTTAAAAATAAAACAGTTACCGCAATCACTGCAGAGGTAGTCCGGCCGGCTAGACATACGGTCCACATTTTTTCAAACTCACCTTGTAAAAACAGGACCAGCAATATTTTTAAAATGTTCTCTCTAGAGAAAAACAACACAACAACAAATGTCTAAGCGTTGCACATTGGTCCTCAGCTTTAGAAAAGCAACAGGTAATTTGCTCCACTGATAACATGCTGTATCTCACTGGGATCTGTTTATTTAGAATTATGTTCTAGCAAAATCGTACAAAAAGTGGCCTGGTTGATTTTTCTGGGTAAATAACAAGAAATGGAGCTAGAACTCCAGGTTTCTTGTATTTATTTGTTTATTTATTTTTACATTTAAATAGCGCACTAGACCCTGAGGCATCAAGGCGCTTTACATTGTAAATTGCATAGGCCGGGAGCAGTAAACATTAATAATACATGACGGGACAATGTCATACGAATTTTTTGTTGAAGTTGTCTATAAAGCGAATAGCAATGTTTTTAGTGCTTTCCGAAAGGTCCAGTAGGAGCGTTCCACCATCAAGGTGGGGTGGGGGGGATGCTCCAGAGTTTGCCCGCTATGGTCGGAAAGCTGGATCCGCCAGCTTTGGTTCTTTTGAACTTGGGCTGAGTGATGCGGTTGCTGTATGCTTCTCTTGTGGGTCTGGATGAGTTGCTTCTGGTGAGTTTTTGAGACAGGTAGGGGGGCATCTTTGGGTAGATCTCTGTGGGTGATGGAGAGTGTTTTAAAGGTGATCCGCTCATGGATCGGGATCCAATGTGCTTTTTTGCGGGTTGCCATGATGTGGTCTTTCTTCGGGATGTTCAGGGGGCTGCTATGAGAGCATTGTTCTGAATGATTTGCATCTTTTGTATGTTGATCAGTGGTGCCTGCAAAGAGGGAGTTGCAGTAGTCAAGCTTGGAACCAATAGTGGCTCGGGCAATGGTGAGGCAGCTTTCTTGGGAGAGAAACCACCTGGATGCATTGATCAGTTTGTTGGAATATGCTGCTGTAGGTGCTATGGCATTGATATGTCGTTATAGGGACAGGGAGGCGTCCAGGTATACTCATATTTCGAGTCAACTTTCTTTTTAGGGCCGAGGGGGGAGGCACTATGAGTAGCTCAGTTTTATCATCTTTAAGAAAGAGACAGTGTATGGCCATCCAGGCCTGGATGGTTAGGAAGACAGAGTTTAAAGTGGCTTAGTCTTTTGTGTAGTTGCCTGAGAGGAGTGGAAGGATTTGCATGACCTCCACATATTTGTATAAGATATGCTGAGGGAGTCAAGTAGGGTGAAAAGAGGATAGGGAATATTTTGTGAAATGTAGGGGACATGCAGGAGCCTTGTGGCACACTACAGGATTTGGGAGTCGGGGGGCAGTGGCGTTTTCTGCAAAGACTTGGACGGATCGATCTCCTAGGAAGGAGTTAATCCAAGTAATGGCTTCAGGGGATAAGTAGGCTGAAGTGGCAAGGTGTTGACCTAGGATTTTATGAACCACCAGGACAAAAACTGCTGATAGGTCAAGTAGGCGTAGCAGTGCAGAATTGCCTTCATCTCTGATTTCATCAATCTAGATTTTTAGGTTGAGTAGGGCTGATTCGGTTCCGTGCCCTGGGCGGAAGCCTTATTGGCGTATGCCTAGGATCTTGTTGGTTTATAAGTGACGTTGGAATTGCAGGTAGGCTGCTCTGTCCAGGATCTTTAACAGGAAGGGGACTGTGGTGATGGGGTGATAGTCGGTGGGGATGGCTGTGTCTAGAGAGGTTTTTTGATTAATGGGAGAACCCTGGCTTCTTTGAGGTTGAAGGCGACACAGCCCGTGTTAAATGAGGCATTGATGAATGCTGTGATTAGCGAAGTTAGGGCATCTGTGCATTCTTTGATCATTGTGTGCAGGGACAAATGTCTCCTTTACAGCGAGAGGGTTTGAGGCCCATGAGGATTGTTTTTACTTCCTCTTGTGGGACATTGGTGAAGTGGAAACTAGGAGTATTGTGAGGTGTAGGGGGATAGTAAAAGTGACGAATACTGGTGCATTGTTTCAATAGTAGTTAACCAATCATGATAAAATGAAAGCTGTTTGACTTGGGATGGGCATTCAACCAATTCAACAATTGAACTACCCACTTTCTCCAAAAGATGTTCACAATATGTATATACATCATTGATCCAAGTACTCCCCTTTTCACCCAGAATCACTTAAGGTCAACAAACAGAGAATCCTTCACTGTACACAAGATCTTTTGCAGAAGTGACGTATTTCCAATGTGCACAGGCTTTTAAAGATATGATCCCCAATTCATATCTAATAGCATATATAGGAACTGAGTTGGGTAATCGTAAATTTCTTCTCCAAATGACAGCTTCAATCACAGATAAATACTCTAAGATGGAAAGCGCATAGCATTCTATCCCATACAATATTTTGGGTACTGTTTTTCCAAGATAGTGGCCCTCATTAGGACCCTGGCGGTAAGGGGTTTACGCTAGCGTTAGCTGCGCCGACCCCTTACCGCCAATTCCGAGTTCCCAGAGCGCCATGGTCATTTTTCCGCCCGCTTTTTGCGGGCGTAAAAATCCATGGCGCTATGGGACCTTGGTGTTAATTACGCCACCGTAATTTACGGTGGCGTAATTAACTCCTTCCCCACTCCCATTATACCCTATGGGGCCGAAATGGGAATGGGGAAGGGTAAATGGGTCAATGGGGACTTACCGCCCCGCCGACCTCGGAATGGGGCGGTAAGTCCACCATCCGCCATGGCGTAAACGGACTTTACGCCATGGCGGAAAAGTCCGCCGATGGCGGAAAAAATCCGCCAGGGTCCTAATGAGGGCCAGTATCTTATCAGAGGCCATTAGGAGAAATTCCCATATCTTGAGTCAACCCTAAGAAGTTGACTAGACATTGTGGAAGCTCGATCCCTAAACCACATGTGTAGTTTGGCCAAACTAGGTTACGATGCAACAAAAAGCCTAGATGTATTAGGGATTGAACCATAACCAATGGTTCAGCACCAATCCACCAGCCAAATTTACTCTCCTTCTTTCCCTTAGTTATTTGGATAATTTTTGTTTTAGAAGAATTCAACTTCAATGAGTGACTATCTGTATAAGTAGAAAAGGTATTGATTAGATACTGAAGGCCGTGTGTGGTACATTCAAAAATAAGAAAGTCATCCGCATATGATAGCCAGAATGGTTTTAGGTTGTGTAATTTAGGAGTAATAAAAGTAACTGAATTCAGATGTTCTCCAATGTCTGCCATACATAAATTAAACAGGCAAGAAGACAAAACGCATTCTTGTCTGACCCCACAAAATGTTTGAATAGAGCAGGACAAAAGGCCAGGGTGATTTAAACGTGCCTGAACATTGAAGTTAGAGTAGAGAACAATGGTTAATCTTACCAGACCTGCAGGGATTCCCCATGAATGAAGTTTCTTCCAAAGTAGACTCCGATCAACTGCATCAACCTTAGCTGAGAGGTCCACTGATGCAACAAATATAGATTCATATTTCCACCCAAACTGAATGCTGAATACAGTTCAACATAAGACCATTCACAGAGGTACTTATATCCCACCTGAATCCAGATTGCCATTTTTACAACCTATGTGTCTTCCTTGCACAGTTTTCTAGATGAGACAGCAGAACTGAGGCAAAGACCTTCCTATCAGCGTCAAGGATCTTTATGGGCCTATAATTCAAAGAGTCTTTCCTCTCTCCTTTCTTGTGTATTGATACAATATATGGAGTTGACCAAGAGTGTAGAAATCGTTTCAGCTATATTCCTAAACAAATGAGACAATGTTCATGTCCAGGCTTCAGATCAGTTTTGAAACAGAACATTTGAGACCCCATTTAGGCCTAGTGCTCGGGAAACACAAATCTAGTTTATCACATGCAGCATCTGTGTTAGATGTTTATTCACTCTGATTGGACTTAACAACATTACAGCTTATTCTGTTTCCTGCTACATTTATCGTCAAATCGGACAATCCCTGTACCTGTGAGACATATAGTTCTAAAGAGATGTCAAACAGGCCTCAAGCATCAAATGATCACAATAGGATGAAGGAATAATATCAAAATTAAGACATTTTTGAGAGCATCCAACTATTAAGAAACATATAGTCAATAGTATATGAATCCATGTTGGAACATTAGAAAACTGAGCACAAAAAGGATACAGTCCAAGTCCGCTCAGACCCCTCAACCAATGTCTACTATTTTCGACTTTTACAATTGTTTCCCTCCTTAAATGAGGCATCTTCCCATAAACCAGCGTTGATACAGTCAGAAGTGAGTTCACCCACAATCCCAATACGACCACCTGGGAAGAGATCTATCCAATTGTCAACGTAATTTGTAAGATTTTCTTTTGTCTCATCGATACCATCCTTCATAGCATCATGCCAATAGATGTTTATGATTAAAAAATCCTGGCATTTCTCAAATGTCATTCTAATATGGTGGCTAAAATACCAAAACGTTTGTCAGCCCTCCCCATGTCTGAAATAACCCTACAGGATTTAACCATAGTTAAGAGACCACCAGAGGGATCGACCCACACAACCTGTTTAAGCAAATGGTATGACACAGCATAACCATCAAACGCTTGAGGAATAATCAGCCATATTTCTTGTAAAACAATAATTGTATACGACTTAAATGTCATACATAATGCTGGGTTAGAGAATAAATGCAAGTGAAGTGTCCCAGTGTATTCCATGACAATATATTAAGTTGGCCACGTGATCTTATTTACTGTTGCATCACATTCAACAACCATGACCAATCCTTAGTTTCCTCTGATACCTTCATTTTCTACTTTAAGCATTAATTCTCATCTCCATGTATTTATTCAATTTCTGGCCCTCTTGTTAAGGGTAGTGTGCTGGATATTTCTTTTTAATGAGACAAATCAAAACCACACACTCCAAGCCTTTCTCTTTCATTCATTACTGCATTGAAGAACATTCTAAATTGAAAATTAACAATGGAGCGATCGTTTCTATACCGGTCAATAAAATCAACTCTTCCCAAATCACCTGTTTAGATCCCCACTAAAGTCTGGATCTCAGAAAGAAAATGCAATATGGCTGTGCGTCTAGGTACCACAGACCTTTTCTCGGGAAGTACACTTTGAAATATAATCACAAAAGGGTGTTCACAGTAATTCTCTTCCAAGTAATCAGTTTTAATATAGTTTTGAGCACTAGAAGTGGACTTAGAGACCTGCCCGCTTACATCCAAAGCCACCCGAGGGCCCATTGGGTAGAGATCTGTAGATCAACCACCACATTGTGCATATGAACCCTGGAACACCAAACAATGTGATGGCCCACACTGAGCCCCTGTAGTCCATTGGTTACTTTGCAGGTTACAGAAGGTATTCAAACTATTCCCACCAGACGTTGTTAGATTACTTACCCCCAACTGTATATTAGTAGTTGGGTGAGACCATGGTAGTTAGGTATATTGAATATATCTACTATCAATGCTGCTATTTACCAACCTATTCACTGTGGTGTCCCCAACTCAGAGGATTGCTTTTGAAGATTCATTAGCATTCCCAAATTAACAATTATTTGGGGTGTGGTGACCTGAGTGGATCTCAAAGTATGTTCATCTATAGCATAAGCAGCAGAGAGAGTATTCAGATTAGGAGATATTTGGAGATTGCCCTCCTGGGTATGTTATGCTCACCTGGACCCCACAGGGGTGTCGATCGGACCTGGACAGCTGCGGTCTCCGTCAACGTGATGCGTAGTGCAGAGATGACTGTCTGGACTGGCCCGCCTAGTCTTGTCTGCTGGACCCGAAGAAGTATTTTCCTGCAAGTGGAGACAGGGATTAGCCACCTGTGGGTTTTAGTGATGGCCTCCCAACTGTTCTCGCTCTCCCCACTAATCACCTCCGATATCCCCTTAGTAACCTCACCTTATGTTTGTAAAAGATGAGCTCTCCATCCTGCGTGTCTTGCAGGAGCGTGTAGATACCAGTTACTTCACTGGTTTGAAGGCGTTGGGAGAGTTCCGGTAAGCATTGACTCTGAAGTCCCAGGCGGGATTGGTAAGTGTCAAGTTCAAAGAGTTCAATGTGCCCGATGTTCACTCTTGTCCCCTTCCTTCCTTAAGTTGCAACTGAATTTGTGAGAAGAAGGTCTCGTAGCTGCTGCTGGCGTTCAGGTAAGAGTCTGTGTTACCCAGCGCTGTCCGGTAACTATTGCATGCGTTAACGTGTTGTTTTTCTCCCTCTTTACAGATGCGGCATATGAAGATATGGAGAATAATACCGCCGGTGGTAAATCAGGTAAGTCTATGGTGGTAAGAGGTATTTGTTGATTCCCTTGGCTCACCTTGTTATTCTTGTGCCCCTAGCTGCCGGAGTACGGCGAAGAAATGATGGAGACAGTGCCGGATCGAAAGATGCTGTGAGAACTGGTGAGTATGGCGCCGTGCTGGAGCTGGCGAAGCAACGCGTGCAGGACTGATGTACTTTCCAGGTCGGGAGATGAAATGGCTCCAGAATCAGGTGAGGAATTTGAAATAAGTTTGTTTTCTAACCTTGTCCTTTTCTTCCTCTTTATTCTAGGAGCTCCGGATTCGAGGCGGGCATGGCAGAAGACTGGATGCTGGCTGTAGGCACGCAGGCGTGGCAGAAGACTGGATGCTGGCTGCAGGCACGGTGAAAGTCACGCTGCTGGATGCAGAATAACACGAAGCATGTGCTGCTGTTCGGGCGTGGTTTAAATAGCCTCCAAAGTAGTCCCAGGAAAGAAGTTCCCCAGGACCACACCCGAGTAAAAAATAGTCCCTGTAGTAAAATAGTCCCATCCAGGTCTCACGTTGGCTTGGATTTATTTGCAGCATGGTCCGCATGAGGTAAGTAATGTCTATGAGCCTGGCGTCTATGGTGCCAGGACTGATTTTTATTATGAGCCTGGTGCCTACGGCGCCAGGACCGAACCCAGACAGCCCCTAGCTGGGGCTGCTGGGGTTTTTGTAAATGTCTGGATGCCTGCTCCCGGGGCTGATGGGCTTGATCCGGATGCCCGGGGGTAGGCATCATGACAGCACTCCCCCCCAAAGCCCCTCCTAAAGTTGTTCTTCCCCTTGGCCCTGGTTTGTCTGGGAAGTTCCGATGGAATTTCTTCACCAACCGAGGTGCATGAAAGTGGTCACTAGGCTCCCATGACCTTTCCTGTGGTCCGTAACCTTTCCAGTCGATTAAATTAAAAAGTCTTGATTTAACCAACTTAGAGTCCAGGATATTCTTTACCTCGAATTCAGGTTCTCCATCTATTAGAATGGGGTCAGGTGGTTTGGCAAGTCTTGTCCCGGGTTGAACTGGTTTCAGAAGTGAAACATGAAAGACAGGATGGATCCGCATATTAGAGGGTAATTCCAACTTGACGGCCACCGGGTTGATAATCGCCTTAATAGTGTAAGGTCCCAAATACCTAGGATTAAAAGTCTGAGTTCCTTTTAGAGGTATGTGTTTTGTAGCCAGCCAAACTTGATCCCCAATCTGATATCGTGGAGCATCGCTTCTATGTTGATCAGCATTTTTCTTATATTTCTCTTTCGCTTGTTTCAAATGTTTTGTTGCCTCCTTAAAGGCTTGTGTAATATTAGAGTGTAAATGACTAACTGCAGGCATTTCTAAGTGCTGAGGCGAATCGAGTTCTGCGGTTCGAGGGTGATGTCCGTATATGGTATAGAAGGGGCTTTGTCCGGTTCCAGAATGTACTGAGTTATTGTATGCATATTCGGAAATCCATAAAATATCCTTCCAATTGCTTTCGGACTGGTGCAACATGCAACGTAGGTACTGTTCAAGGGTCTGGTTGGTCCTCTCCGTCTGACCATCGGTCTGGGGATGGTGACTGGTTGATAACCTCACATCGATTTGCGCCAATTGACAACATTTCTTCCAAAATTGTGAAATGAATTGACTGCCTCGGTCAGAGACCAATACGGAAGGAAATCTGTGTATTCGAACAATGTTTTCGAGGAACTCCTCGGCCAAAATTGAAGCGGAAGGTAATACTTTTAAAGGAATAAAGTGGGCCATCTTGGAAAAAAGATCCACAATAACTAGGATGGTGTTAAATCCATTACATGGAGGTAGATCTGTAATAAAGTCTAAAGACAAGGTGTGCCATGGTGTAGATGGTATATCCAAAGGTTGTAAAAGGCCAGCAGGCTTTTTCTTCTGGCTTTTGTTTTGGGCGCAAATGCCACAAGACATCACAAATGACTTTACGTCATTTCGCTAAGTGGGCCACCAGAACTGTCTCTTAATTTTCGCTTCAGTTTTTGCGATACCTGGGTGCCCTTCCATCAGGGTGTCATGGTAATTGGAGATGACTAGTTCTTGTATTTCCTTGTGTGGTAGAAATAGTCGTCCTTGATAGTAAGGTAGGTCATTGACGACTGAGTAGTCCGGGCCTTCCTTTACCCAGTCCTGCAGGGTTGTTGGATCGAAGAGTTGTTTGATTTTTGACTGAATATCTTCTAGTGTCTGTAGAGTAGTTATGCCAAGAATTCTTTGCTCGGGAATTATTGGCACCGGTTCCGGGTTTGCATATGCTTCTCCCATCCCTATTCGGGATAAGGCATCTGCTTTGCCATTTTTGCGGCCTGGTCGATAAGTGATCACGAAATCGAATTCGGCAAAGAACAATGCCCATCGAAGTTGTCGCGATGATTGGGCTTTGGCTGTTTTTAAATACTGCAGGTTCCTGTGATCAGTGATTATGGTAATAGTATGCCTGGCACCAAGAAGGTAGTGCCACCAAGCCTTAAAGGCGGATTTGATAGCTAATAGCTCTTTATCGGTAATCGCATAGTTTAACTCAGGTGCTGAGAACTTTCTGGACCAAAACGCTACTGGGTGAAGTTGACCAGTTTCAGGATCCTTCTGGGACAGGACAGCTCCCATGGCCAAACTGGATGCATCAGTTTCTACTATGTATGGAAGCTCAGGGCGTGGATGCTTTAAGACAGGTGCTGATGTGAATTTCGCTTTCAGCTCTTGGAAGGCCTTTTCAGCCTCTTCGGTCCACAAGAAGCGTTTGTTTTTTCGCAAAAATGCTGTGATGGGGTGTACAACATGGGAGAAGTCCGGAATGAATCTGCGGTAGAAATTAGCAAATCCGAGCATGCTTTGTACCCCTTTGACTGAACTGGGTGATGGCCACTTGAGAATTGCGTCCACCTTTCGAGAGTCCATTCGGACTCCCTTTGGAGTTAGGATAAATCCAATAAATTCAACTTCCGTAGCATGAAAAACACATTTTTCCAATTTTGCATATAACTTGTGCTGGCGTAGTTTCTCAAGGACTGCACGCACGTGCTTAACATGGTCTGATTCTGAGGAGGAGTACACTAGAATATCATCTATGTATTCGATGACACAGACGTCAATGAGTTCACGAAGGACATCGTTCATATAATACTGGAAGGCTGCTGGTGCATTGCACAACCCGAAGGGCATCACCTGATATTCGAATAATCCGTACTTGGTGCGAAAGGCAGTCTTCCATTCGTCACCTTTCTTGACACGTACCAGATGATATGCCCGTCGGAGATCTAACTTAGTGTAGATACAAGCATCCTTTACCTGGTCTCGTAATTCGGGGATCAGAGGCAATGGGTATCGTTTTTTTACCGTAATCTGATTTAATGCATGGTAATCTATGCACGTTCTAAGGACACCTTCCTTTTTTGGCACGAAGAATAAAGCTGAGGATGCAGGAGACTTGGAAGGACGAATAAAGCCATTAGCAAGGTATTGGTCCAAGTATTGCCGTAGGTGAAGATTTTCAGGTTCCGTGAGGGCGTAGATTCTACTGCATGGGGGTTGTGCACCGGGTAGGAGGTCGATTTGACAATTGTATGATCTGTGAGGAGGTAATGTATTGGCCTGTTCTTTTTGAAAAACATCCTGAAATTCTTGGTATTCCTGAGGTAACTGCACAATTGGGTTAACAACTGTAGCCAGGCCTTTGTTCAAAGTTTTCTCCGGGTAACAGGTGTGTGCACAATCCGGGAAGGTTATTCTCTTCTCTCGCCATTCTATACAAGGATTATGTGTTTCCAAATATGGCATCCCAGTATTATCTGGAACTGTGGAGCTTTGATTAGATCAAACACAATAGTCTCTTGATGCCCATCTTGACTCAACAGTGTCATCTCTGTAGTGGAATGAGTTACAGGCCCCGAGGCAATCTCAGTTCCATCAACTGTGGTGATGACATCCGAAGTGGTCTTTTTGCAAAGAGGTAGATTCATCCTTGACACCAATTTGTGGTCCATATAGTTTCCTACGGATCCGCTATCTATGTATGCCCTTACTGCGTGCATACATGATGGCTGCCTGGGATCAAGTAGGACCATTGGGATGATCAGATGCGAGGTCTGAGTGTCCTTCTTTAAACTCGGCAAGCGGACCACTACGCTTATCGGCGTGGTTGTTTCCCGAATCAGGCTCTATGTGGCTTTTATCAGCAACTCCTACCACCTTGTTGGGGGGTTTTGTAGGGCAATCCCGTAGAAAATGTCCTGAGGTTCCACAGTACAGACACAATTGCATCTGTCATCTTCTTTCTCTTTCCTTTTGAGTTAAGGTTCCTTTAACCCCCCCGATCTGCATAGGTTCAGATGCATCCTTTGGGGGCAACGTTGGGTTTAACCAATGCCCGATTCTCGAACTTAGCTCGATCAGTCTTTTGGTTCTGAAGTCGGTGGTCTAGCTGGACCACTAAGTCTATAAATTCTGTGCAATCCTGAGGTGGGTTCACAACTTGAGCCAAGACATCTTTGAGTTCTCCCCGAAGTCCACGATGAAACAATGTAATTCGTTTTTCCTCCGGCCACCCGGTTTCCACCACCAACCTATTGAAGGTTGCAATATAGGTTAGCAGATCCTGGTTACCCTGTCTTAAGGATAAAAGTTTGTTGTCCAGGGCTTGACCCTGTGAGTGTCTGGCGAATAGTTTTTCCATGCTCCTTTGAAAACCCTGAAAATCCCGGAGAAGAGGATCATCCTGGTTGACTAACGGAATGGACCAATCCGCTGCGCTGCCACTAAGATATGACAATACAAAGGCTACTTTGGCTTGGTCATTTGGAAAGGCTCCCGGTCTGCATAAAAAGTGCAAGCGGCATTGGTTCATAAACACAGCGAACCTTTTGGGGTCCCCAGCAAAGCGTTTGGGTGGAGCTAACGGAATATTTCCTGGTAAAACCACTTGCACAGGATTGCTCGATGAAACAGGGGTTGGGTTTCCCCCATATCCAGGTAGGGGCGTTTGCCCAGCTTGGTTTTGCAGTAGTTGCCTAGCCAGATCATCAGTGTGCTCCTTTGCGACAATCAGTTCTCTCCAGAGGGCATTAGTCTCTTGGCGAGCGGCATGTACTTCCGCCCTAATTTCCCCCAATAATTGGGCCAGTTGGTCGGTTTCCGAGGTTTCCATAACCCCCGGGTGGGTATTTAGAAAGGCTTTGTGTTCTGTTACGCTCACCTGGACCCCACAGGGGTGTCGATCGGTACCCGGACAGCTGCGGTCTCCGTCAACGTGATGCGTAGTGCAGAGATGACTGTCTGGACTGGCCCGCCTAGTCTTGTCTGCTGGACCCAAAGAAGTATTTTCCTGCAAGTGGAGACAGGGATTAGCCACCTGGGTGTTTTAGTGATGGCCTCCCAACTGTTCTCACTCTCCCCACTAATCACCTCCGATATCCCCTTAGTAACCTCACCTTGTGTTTGTAAAAGATGAGCTCTCCATCCTGCGTATCTTGCAGGAGCACGTAGATACCAGTTACTTCACTGGTTTGAAGGCTTTGGGAGAGTTCCGGTAAGCATTGACTCTGAAGTTCCAGGCGGGATTGGTAAGTATCAAGTTTAAAGAGTTCAATGTGCCCGATGTTCACTCTTGTCCCCTTCCTTCCTTAAGTTGCAACTGAGTTTGTGAGAAGAAGGTCTCGTAGCTGCTGCTGGCGTTCAGGTAAGAGTCTGTGTTACCCAACACTGTCCGGTAACTATTGCATGCTTTAACGTGTTGTTTTTCTCCCTCTTTACAGATGCGCCATATAAAGATATGGAGAATAATACCGCCGGTGGTAAATCAGGTAAGTCTATGGTGGTAAGAGGTATTTGTTGATTCCCTTGGCTCACCTTGTTATTCTTGTGCCCCTAGGTGCCGGAGTACAGCAAAGAAATGATGGAGACAGTGCCGGATTGAAAGATGCTGTGAGAACTGGTGAGTATGGCGCCGTGCTGGATCTGGCGAAGCCACGCGTGCAGGACTGATGTACTTTCCAGGTCGGGAGATGAAATGGATCCGGAATCAGGTGAGTAATTTGAAATAAGTTTGTTTTCTAACCTTGTCCTTTTCTTCCTCTTTATTCTAGGAGCTCCGGATTCGAGGCGGGCATGGCAGAAGACTGGATGCTGGCTGTAGGCACGCGGGCGTGGTAGAAGACTGGATGCTGGCTGCAGGCACGGTGAGAGTCACGCTGCTGGATGCAGAATAACACAAAGCATGTGCTGCTGTTCGGGCGTGGTTTAAATAGCCTCCAAAGTAGTCCCAGGAAAGAAGTTCCCCAGGACCACACCCGAGTAAAAAATAGTCCCTGTAGTAAAATAGTCCCACCCAGGCCTCACGTTGGCTTGGATTTATTTGCAGCATGGTCTGCATGAGGTAAGTAATGTCTATGAGCCTGGCGCCTATGGCGTCAGGACTGATTTTTATTATGAGCCTGGTGCCTACGGCGCCAGGACCGAACCCAGACAGCCCCTAGCTGGGGCTGCTGGGGTTTTTGTAAATGTCTGGATGCCTGCTCCCGGGGCTGATGGGCTTGATCCGGATGCCCGGGGGTAGGCATCATGACAGGGTATTACATTGTACAGTAGCTCCCAATCACCACTGTTCTTAATTGTGGTGATAATATCTTCTCCATCAAAGAATCCTTCCCCGGGTCCTTGCACTGGTTCCTCAATGATCCCTGGAGCTGTCATAGCAAATAGGGTGGAAAAATGCACCATCCAGCTTGACTCCAAATCGAATTTTCCTGGTTATGCAATTGAGATATTTCTTGTCTATTCATTAACCTTCAGTAATTGACATCAGATTTGTTCATGGCACATTTTAAAACATTTTCACATGGTTGATGAATATTATGTTTACATTGCTTCACCCTGGGTCTCTTTAATAACACGCACATACCCCCCAGTCTTCCAAAGGGCCTAAACTGCATCTTCATAATGTCTTGCATTGCTGTTTCTCAAGATTAAAACCTAAAGGTCGGGACGAAATCATCCAGAGGGAATAAGACTTGAACTCTATATAGCTCTGAATAAAAACCGGGAATTGAAGCAGGGACAGTGTTTCATATTTTTTTTATCCAAAGTTGCATTCATTTTTTTTTAATTAAACCTCTCAATGGTCACAAGATACCAAATCACTATTTTCGTATTAGACACTGTCATTTCTTTTGGACCTGTGGCGGGTTTAGTGTGCACCCACCCCACAAAACGTCCACAGAGCATCTAGTGATCGCTCGGATCTCCCACTACTATTTCAAAATGATTGCAAGTGTTAAAGAGTTTTTCAGTGACAAATAAAATCAATATAGGAGCTCTGCTTCCTCCTACGCCAGGTACATTTCCCTTCAAAGTCCACTTCAATATTGGCATTCAAGCGATGATGGCATGATGCTTTTTTAAAACTCAAGACCACTGCCCCCCACCCACCTTTTGTTCTGCTGCAATTGGTATTTCAACATTAAACTAATCACATGTGAATGCATTTCGGGATCCCACATACAATTGTAATTAAAATCCCTCAAAAGGATTACATCATCACATACAAATATCACTCTTCATTTAAAAAACACCCTTTCAACATTCTTAGTATGAATGGTAGCATGTACCCCACTTAGATGGAATTGTGAATGGTAGCATGGGCCACACTTAGATGGAATTGTGAATGGTAGCATGTGCCCCACTTAGATGGAATTGTGAATGATAGCATGTGCCACATTTAGATGGAATTGTGCATGATAGCATATGCCACACTTGGACAGAATTGTGATTGTATATCTGTATTTGTATATCCGTACTCCCATATATACCTTTATCGACCCCTGTCGCTATATATCCATATGTCTCTATGTACGTCCCCGCCGTCCTGTTCACGTGCCTGGTCTCGGGTGCTTTACAGATATCCACCATACTACGCCAATACGCTTACTCTCTACTATACATCATCAATCAACTAGAACACAGCTATACCCTGATAATTCGGCCTAGCTGTTCACATACGAATACGACCCCATGAACACCTCATCATCCTAATAAAACGCAGCTAGCTGCGCACATTCCGGCCAGCTTCTCACATAGGCGTTCCTCAGGCCTACGCAGCCAGAACCCAGTCTGGGTGTCCACCCACCAGACTGCACACATCCAACGGATACCTTCAGCACCACACCTATTGCTAGGAAGCAGATATCATCTGACAACTACACCAGCTGCACACATATCTGGTGCACCCACGCACCATACAACACTATCTCTCTCTACTGACCTGAACTACGGTTCCCGAGGGCGTTCAACCTACCAGCACTTTGAGGTCATACTAATGATATATAGGGCGCTATATAAATGGCAAGTAACATAACAGTAAAATTCTGGTGTGAGATCACCATTTCATTCCAATACACGTGTATAAATAGAATATTAATTCCTGCATCTTTGGTAACATGAATTACCAAGATGGCTGTTATGATCCATAAATATAGAAGTGTTTCAAGCACACATTGTTTTGACAGGCCTCGCGGTCTCCCTGTAGTATCACATATAGTATTTTGTGTGATCGTTTAGTACCCATCAAATGTGGGATGAACCCAAAAAAAATCTTCTGTAAACCAATCACTTCAAACTCCCTACGTTTATCACACATGCCTGCAGTGTTTATGGGATGGGTGAAATCCTGCAAGTTCCTTGATACCACTCTCTCAACTAAGAGCCTGCTAGAAACTAGGTCTACTAACCCCTCCTGTAGATACCCCCTGGTTCAGCACTCCAGGGAGCCATGCCCAGTCAATTCACCTAGTAGCCGAGTCGAGCATGGACACTACATAGTCCGTGTCAACACCCGGTTCACAAGAAATTCACATCGACAAAGGTGCCACATTACATTGATTGATCAAAAATAAACCCTGGTGGTGACTGGTGGGGCCGTTAGGACCCAGAGTACAAAGAACAAAGCCCCACTGTCTTAAGTCATCTGAGGCGGCCAAAAGTGTTTCTCTTACAATCGCTAAAGACACATTTAACATTTAATTCCACCCTATCTAGCCTAACAGGATCCAGAAATTTCAACAAAGTAATGTCTTTTGAAGAGATCGGCCTCAAAGCTTGGATCACATGAAAGAGAGATTATATATTCTGTTGATTCAGAGTTACATGTTCGTCCCTTTGGAACATTTCTTCAAGGATTAACCTTGGAGTATCCATCTCATTCTGGTTCCCATCATATTACTTTTTTCTGCATCAATGTCCTTTGCACTTTTGGCCCCCTACAAGAGCACGATCTCGCTTCCTGGGTTGCACTTTCTGTATCATTTTGAGAACCCAGGTTCCATTCAGCACAGCTCATATCAATAACTGGTACAGGGGTCATAGATCTAAATAAGGCTTCAGTTTGCGAGGCGACATCTGCACTCACTCTCAGGATTTCTATGTGCCCAATCTTATTTTTTTCATTTTTGCCATTTTTGTTTTATTGATGTCATTATTAGGTGATGAATCAGAGACAGCGGGAACCAAAGTATCCTTTTCCTTAAAAAGAGAAAAAACCTTTATCCAGTTTCCCTCCTGTAACTCATTGGATAGTGATTGACGGAATTTCAGAGAGGAATTTTATTTTGTTTCTTTTTAGATTTGAATTTTCTTATTTTTTTCTACATTCTTTTACAGGATGCTTGATCTCCTAGGTCAGTTCTAGAAGCCTCCAACCAGATAACCAAAAGTAGAATCGATGTATCAGGGTCACATGGAAATTACAGGGAAATGCACTCATCTACAAAACTCCCTCAAAATATTTTCAGAGCAGGGGCATCTGGTTCTAGCTGAAGGCAAGAAGGGTTAGAGTGTAACCTTGGGCTCTGTTCTAGTACTAATTCTCCTCGATTCTCGATACACACATTTTCTTTGAGTGGGGTAACAAACTCGTGTACTTTTTTAAGTGAAGCCCGATTAACTGGGAGCTATGACTTTTTACTTCCATTTGCTAAATTTCAAACACCTTAATCAGAGTATTAAGAATGAAGTTCAAAGTCTACAAAGATGGGGGGCTTATATTATTCGGCCATCCCATGAACAATGAGTTTGTGGTGATGGAGAGTCAACAGAAGAATCAGATTATTCGGAGGAGCAAATGTGTATCAGCATCAGTCGTGAGCAAACAGACAAAGAAAAAGACCCATTAGCAGAGGTATTACCACATCTTGTAAATTGCTTTGTCATTGGCGGCGGTAACACTGCTTTTTCTACAACTCTGGCACTATTATCCGAAGAGACTGGCGAAAAACCCTTGGACAGGAATGTCAAAAGGTCCACCTGAACAGATGAGGAAGGTAGGGCCCCTGTACTGGCACTCCTTGCCCTAAAAAATCTGTAATTTTGTTTCTTTATATTTGTAGAGGTTTAAGCCAAGTTAAAGCCTGACAAAGAGTGTGACTCTCTATTTGCACATTCATCCTCGCCTTGGGGTGAACCTGAGGCCATCATCGGTTGAAGTGGTGTGGGGAGACCCTCTATGCCTTCCCCTTGTTTGTTCCCCAGGAAGTACATGGGGTTAATACAAGTAAGTCACTCAAATCTTACCGCCACCAGGTCCCTGCCCTGCAGAATTTGTTTGCTGCTTTCTATTCAATGGCAGCAGCGCCACTGGTAAGCAGATTTTCTCATATAAATGCAATATGAGGCACGTTCAATTTGGTTCTATGCCACTCAGTAACAGCCATCCTGTTACTTCTTTTTCCAGTACAGTATCCGTCACACCTCTTGCTGACACCTTGCGAAATAACTCTTCCTGCATAATCCTCCGACGCACAGCAGGTAATACTTACTCCTGTTTACTCACAATTTATTCTCTACCTAAATTATAAATAGGACTAATTAAGCACATGAATATACTGTTTGGCTTTTTAGATACTCAAAAAGTCCTGCTCTAATCAATGAACACACAACATATAGTCTTCAACATCGTTGTTTCCCAGCCCGAAGCCGCTTTTCACCGTCTGGTGGTATGTTGACACGCTTTTGTTCCTATCTCAAGGACTTACATCATTACTTGTTCCACACACTGACTTTCTGTCTTGTCCACTTTGTTTTTAGACAACGGCTAGATCTGTGATCAACACGTCTTCACTACATTTAACTTCATTGCCTCTCAGCACCTTGAGTCCTGATAAAAGTTCGGAGTGCTCTAGTGAATTGTATAACTTGATGATTTCATCCTGTAACATATGGCCTCTGAACCAATATAGTGTTGACAGTTTGATATGTGCCATGTATTCGTCTGTAGCACATAAACACCTTACTAACCTCACCCATCTAGCATAGCCTGAACTCTAAATTGACAAGATCAGCTACATGCAGAAGTTTCTTTGCTCTTGTCTTTATGTTATTTCAATGCAAACATTTTAGAATACATTTTGTTTTAACTGCCTCTGTGTGAGATCAGTGTGATCAAATACTGTTAATGGATCAATCCATCAATTGTATGTCGTTTTGTCAACATCCACCCAGCGTAAAAGGGAGAGGTAGCCTTGACTCATTCTTTGTTCATGTATACAGTTTATACCTGCATACAATTGAAGCAAAAAATTAATCCATAAGACCTGCTGAGGAAAATGGTACAGATCCTATTCAGAAAAAAGTATGTCAAAAACTCTTTCTCAATGTCGCTTTGTTGCAAAATATTGAAAGCAAAAAGAAAATACGGAATCTAGCTACCTAGTCTTCTAAAAGCAAATGTTACCACAGGCAAAAACGCTCATTTCAGACAGTCGCTGTAAAAAGTGTAAAATAATGTTGCCTCATGTATTGTTGAAACAATTAGTTACTGCTAGCAGTGTAACATGAATGTAAACCTTTTGCTTCACTTGATCTGCTCACCATAGTGTGTTCACAGCATTTTCTTCACTAAAAAGTTGCAGCAGGTCTTTGTAAATGCCCGTAGCATCATCTTTTTTTGTTGTTATAAATCACAGGTAAATTTCACAAAAATGTTGGGTAATAAGTTATAGTTGCTATTATTTAGATACACTATTATTTAGATACACTGTTGTCTGTTTTCTGTTTTGCATTGCATTACTTATCATTTATCACTGATTCAAACATTTCCTGTACTTCGTGATCGTGTTGTTTTATTTTTTTATTCTTAGTCAATCCTAATGGAAAAAACATCAAAAAAGCATTTGGTGAAATCACGTGTACATGGTTTTACCCGCAATGTGCAAAAAAAGAAAAATAGATGGGACTCCGGGCAAAAGATAGTGCTATATAATTATTTAGTTTAACTATTGACCCTTAACTTTGTATTATTCATAGAGTCGGCGCTGATGATAGACAAGCAGTCCAAAATGCATAGTGTGGGGTGAAAAGACAGTGCCGGAGAGATAGACATGGAGAGGCCATGCTAGGCCCCTATATTGAGAGCAAAGCTGGCTTATGTGGAGTTCCATTGAAATATAAAAGCCAGTAGAAAACAGTGATTTCGACATAAGGCCTAGTGAAATGGAAAGAAATTATGCAAAACTGCAGCAGTGCACATGGAAAAAAACACATTTGAAACACTGCACATTTGGAACATAAAAATGAGGAATGATGCCTGATATTTAAGAAATAAAGTCAAGTGACAGATTGCATTTATGATGAATAAAGAGACTGAATTTCCACCATATAAAATGACAGCCTGTAAAGAGAAAGGCCTATTTCATTTTTGTAAAAGTGCACACTGGCTTCCTATGTTAACTGTGGCCTGTCTGTGTGCATTAGATTAATAAGGAACATACCTTTGTTCTAATATAGTAGATTGTATTTATGAAAAGCTGGCCTAAAGATAAAGCAGAAATGTTACATGTAATCACATCTTGTCGATTTAAAGCTGTATTTTCTGAAGTATGAAGGCAGCTGGTGTTTTCCCCACTGAACTGAAAGGTCTGTGCCTTTGAAATCTTGACCTTAAGTTATTTGGCAGAGGACCCCTAGGAGAGGAAGGTCTGGTTTTCAGTTTAAATGCTAATATATACAGAGAAGTAGATACACATTATGGGATTTACAGATAACACAGCCAACAAAAATTACCTTTATGGTCATGTCCCCCATTAACTGTGCATGAACTTTGAACAACAACTTTTGAAGCCCAAGAACGGAGGGCATGATCAAATGGGCCAGCCAGATGTCCTTATCAGGTCACAGAAGAAGAAAGGAAACCTAATAATAGGTAGGGGATAGATATGGAGTTACCTCACATGTAATGCATAGCCATATGTTTAACATTGAACACATTTTCTTAAATAAAAAGAGCATTATATGTTTCCCTGAGCTCACCCTTGACTCATTTTGATGGGGATAAAAAGCCTGACAAAAGCCTGTCGGGACCATGTAAAAAACACATTTTATGTGATGGATACAATTTGAGTTATGAGAAAAATTATGATTCTGGCCTTCCCATAATTCTGAGGGAATAGAAAGTTGTTGTGATCGTAGGTTATGGAAGTAAGGTTGGAATCAGGAAGGGGCAGATTTGTGACTATTTCAGCTCAGGAGCAATTGCGAAAAACAAAAGCTCCACCCAGAAAGGGCATGCCATTATAAATTAATATTGTCTTACTCGCCATAAAATGTAGAATCCAAAAATGTATAGGTTCATGCAGTTATCTGAAAAATCAGGGTAGCTGCCACGTTGTGAGATTTTTCAACACAAAAAGGTAAAACCCACCTGTTATTTTGAAATTATGTATTTTTCCTCCTCCCTCAGCTTCTATAACACATACCGCCAACTTCTGGTCCTATCAACAGCCAGTGGGTGTCTTGGTGGGAGGTGAACGAAAAAAACTGGCCAATCCATAGCGTGGGAAATATGATAATAATGGAGTTTCACCAGCCCCAAAAGAGCTCAGTTTTCTATCTGACAAGGACTGACCTGCTGATCTTTCTTTGACTTTTCGACTCTTGGGACCTTTCTTTGTACTTTTGATCTTTTCCTTAACTTTCCAACTCTATTGCTGGAGGTAGTCTGCTTCTGGACTCTTGCAAAGAACTAGCAGAGGGACAGGAAGAGCTACCAAGACCTTAAACACTGCGTGGGAGATAGAGACTGGGAAATCTATAAGTTAGCTGGGGCTGCAATTTGAAGAGCCAGATGAAGTCTGGGGGCTGGGGACTACCCTTGAGCGAAGCCTTGCACCAGATCTGTGCTGCCTGCAGAGGAGCTCTTTTGTTTCCCTGGATGCCCCAAAACCAAGGCCTCCCATGTAAGTAGATATATCTCAAAGCTATCAAAAGTGTTGGGGGGAATCTGCCCACCTTAAACTCCATCTCACATAGCAGGTAAGGGGTGGAATTGGAGAGACCCTTGGCACATTTTATTACATCTTATTCAAATTAATTCCATCATAGAAAATTACCCTATCCACTTAAATTGAATTGTGTTGGGAACAGCCCACCTTAATCATTTGTGTTAAATTATGGGGTGGGGAAAAGCTGTGTACATCCTTAGCGCATTGGATTGAAGTTAAATCAATGAAATCCCATATAGAAAATCACAGGATGAGTGTTTTTAGATTTCAAAACTAACAAAGTCCAGGCCAGTGTGTTAGAGCTAGTATAGACAATTAAGTACTTGGGTAACTCTACATTTCTGAAACCCCTGTCTTCTGTACTAAAGGGGGGTGACTATAATACCAAAATTAGTAACCCTAAAAAAATGCTTTTCAAGTGAATGTTGAGGGTGCAAAAGGAAATTCCCCATTTATTTACTTGCATCCCAAAAACTATTTCCCCAAAGCCATGCATTTCATGAAAATAAAAAGTACAAAGCGATTTTCCCATTGAGTTACTTTCCTGACTTTGCCTTTCATACAAATAAAAAACCCAGAACGTTTTTCCCCATTAAGTTCCTTTCCTTTGTCTTATATACAAATACAACCCAAAACTATTTTGCTAATGTGTTCCTACTCCCTGTACCTTGCCTTTAGATCAGAGGGGTCATATCTAATTGATGCCTGGAGGGTGGGAGTTGCTGGGAGAAAGGAGTATTATGCCAAACTAAGCAATCACTGTGTGTTTTGTACTGGTTAATTTGCAAGAAATCTGATGTAAATTGTGACTACCAACTTCAAAGTTTACCTGTGTGTTGTAATATCTGTCAGTTCATTAGAAATATAAGTTAGTCAATTGGTGCGAAAAACTTTGAATTTGTGAAGTTGTGTAGTGCCACAGCGTTGGTGGCTGAGTTTTTGGTTGCTATTACATTTTGTCAAATCTTAAATAAATATATATATATATATATATATATATATATATATATATATATATATATATTTCAAAAACAAACAGCTTCAGACGGAAGCTATTCAAGCGAGCAGCACTCCACGAACAAAAAAGTGTATCTATAATCCAAATAATCACGAAAGTCCAACAGCAAATACTGCATCATAGGTTGTGTGAAATATAACAGCCTTTATTTTCCATATGCAGCAGATAAAAAAGTAATCTCCCAGTGCTAATTTAGCTTAGCCAGACGGCAGCCTGACGCGTTTCACCACTAACCATATATATTCACCGGCCTGGTTCCGGCCTGGTGACCGGCCTGGTTCCTAGCTCATTGGTTGTACATAGGGTATTTATTGGGGTGGTGCGAAATAAGTGGGAGGCCTCACTAAAGGTGAATCTGTATAAGCGTTCTGGGTGCGTGCCACATTGCTTGGGGGAGGGGGGAGGAACTCCCTGAGTTGAGAGTGACCATTGAATATAACGGGACAAATGGCCACACAATTATGCCTCTGAATTACCCATTATGAAGCATTGTGAATGAAAGAAACAAGACCATTTTATTGAAGAATTCAAGCTGCCTTATTTGATATACATGTAATGTAATTTTTACTATTAAGGTGCAGCCATGGCTTTAAGTGGGGTAAGAAATTGAGGGGGGGTCCTCATTTGGGGGCGTGGCTTGCAGGATGGACGTGGCCCAAAAAGTACACAAACCATAGTAAGGGACGCAAACAAATATATAAATGCATGTAAGCATTACACATTTCTATGTTTATAAATGATGGCTTGAAAAGTACACACACCATAGTAAGGTGTGCACATCTTTAAATATAAATCAGAATGTATCTATGTGTGTATGTTTGTCCGGCTATACCAATCCACACTGTTGAACCCATGTCTACCAAATTTAGCATGTATTCCTCTTTTGTCTGGGGCAAGATCGAAGTCTATGTTTCCATTCAAAAATCTTATACGCAAAAAATATTTAGGATGTGTGTCTGTATATTATTCCTGCTATACAAATCCACACCGTTGAATCCACGGCTACTAATTTTGAATGGATTCCATATTTGTCTGTGTCAAGATTGTAGTCTATGTTTGTATGCAAAATATTCACTCTCTAGACACCCTCATTTACTGATGCTCACCCGATTCACAACAGTAGGTACTAGAAGGAGGCAACATTTTGCAAAGTGTCTAAAGCAAAATGTTCGATGTGTTGGTTATTCCTTTGAAATGTATTACTACTGCATACAGTGCTAAAGTGTTTATTAAAGCATTTTTAAAGGGAATAAATCACACCACTCCAAATATGGGAAATGTCAAGGCTACAGTTTACCCAAGTTCATTCATGAGAAGAGAGCACAATCAATCAATCTTTCTTGGACATTTTTTCAAATGTGCTGAAGCCATTGAGTGACTGAAATATGCCACACAGAAAATGAGCATCACCTGGAAAAGTTCCATCTGGTGCAAAGCAAAAATCAATATCAAGGGCTTTTGAAATGCAACAACAAACAGCAGTACGACCTGCCAACCAGAGGACACGAGCAACTTTCTCCAGGGCATATGAGACACCAGAGCAAACTGAAGCAAGGAACACCGACAAGAGGACAAGAATAACATCCTCCAGGGCACATGAAACACCACTCAATCAGGACACGGGCAATGCTGGGTACCCCACCTAGTAAATATACAAAAGTTTACATGTATATATTTGTTTGCTTGTCTTATTATGGTTTGTGTACTTCAAGATGGCTTGAAAAGTACAAACACCATAGTAAGGTCCGCACACCAATATATAGCATTTATATATTTGTGTGCATACCTTATGGTCTGCGTACTTTTCAAACCATCTTTTTTAAACATTGATATATTTCTTGAAAAGTACACAATTCAATCCATCTTTTATAAAGCTTAGATGACGGACAAAGTCTGAAGTGTCTTTGTCCATCTGCAAAGCTTTATAAAAGATGGCTTGAATTGTGTACTTTTCAAGCTATCTTTTATAAACATAGAAATGAGCACGGAGTCCCCAGGTTAGCTGAAGGTCAAAGATGCTTCAGTGACCTTGGGAGGGGATGGGGAAACAAAAGGATAGTAACTTTCTCTTGTGTCCCATCGTGCGAGGGGTCACACGAGGAAGTTACAGTGAGTGACAGATATGCCAGCCAGCCACAATTCTGCCAGCTTGCTTAACTCAAAAATGGCGGGTGCATCTCCTGTTGAGACTGAGGCGAGTTAATGTGTTAATGTGTCCCACCAATGTTGTGGTGGGACCGGGGGAACCCAGCCCTGGCTGGCCCCAAGCCCTCCTAAAGCACTGGGTGCAGCTAAACTTTGATAGGATCCCCCATTTTCTTTGTACAATTGTATTAACGGGAATTATGCAATTCTTTTTTTTTTTTTGGCTAGCACTAAATTCCACATTATTAGATACAAGAAATGCAGAGTATTGTTGATACAGCTGTGTGGTGCCCGCTAACCATATCTTGTGTACCACTCCTGTGTGCTCTGTTTGCACCTGGACCACCAACCACTCCTATTTATTATTCCTATGCTACTGATGTATTGATATCCTGCTGTCATCATTCCTCCTCTTGTCTTAATTGCAGTTATTAAGCTCTTGCGTTACTATTTGCTATTCCCATTCTTAATGGTCTCCAATATTACTGTACATCTTACATGCTGTTCCTCTTCTCTACCCATTCAAGGAATATCTCTTATATTAATTCCCTTCCTGTCCCCCTTTATCCCTCTTCTCCAATTGTGTTTGGGATGTGGAGTGCCAGATCTGTCTTTGACAAATCTCATTCTACCTTTTATCTGTTCTAAACGCTCAATCTTCAGTGTATCTGTCTTATAGAAACCTGCATGTCCCCCAATAACACTACTACTTCTGCCTCCTTTTTCTCCTCTACTTTACATTTCTTTCACACCCCTCATTCTATGAGTCATGCTGGTGGTGTAGGCATTCTCTCCCATTCTTCCTGGTTTCATCAATACCTTTCTTTGCCTTTCTCCTCTTTTCCCTTGTTTTAACATAATTTTAATCCTTACTTGGACTGTTCTCAATCACTTCCTGATTATTTACCATTCCACTGGCCCAATCACATCTTTTCTCTCTTATTTTGATGCCCTTATCTCTTCCATTTTGTCCTCTAATCTTCCCTCTCTTTGTACATGGAGATTTCAACCTGCAATCTACTCATTCCACATCTGCTTTTCTCATGCTCATTGATTGCTATAATCTTTTTCCACTGAATTGCCCCCGGTCACACACCTCTGGATCCTCTTTAGATCTTATATTCTCTTTGTCCCCCTGTAATTCTTTATTTTCTTCTCTTCCCATCTATTGATCAGTTCAATTTCTTCTCTCTTTTACCGTCCTTATTACTACTCCTTATTTTTTGCCCCTTCATCGACCCATTTTCTACACTGCAATCTTCATTCTTTTGACACTGCCACTTTTGTATCTTCCTTCCCCCTTCTCTTCCCCCTACCCAGTTCTTCTGACAACTATCGGTCAACTCTGTCCTTACTGCCCTTCAATTTTTTCTCGCTTCTAAATTGACTCTTTTTACCTGGCTCGTCCCTTTACCCCCTACTGTAAATCACCTCAAACCATGACTCACTCTTTCTCCTATTGCCCTTCGATCCTCTATTTGGAAACTTGAGCACATGAGCACTCTGTCTTGTATTGTTCTCCTATGACTCTCTCTGTCTCACTGCTCAAACCAATGCTTTTCTTCACTCTTTACCAACATTCTTTCTCTTCGCCCCCCTGACCCCTCTCAGTCCTCTAGTCTTACTGATGTCAACCTTGCTGCTTACTTCACATCTAACGTCTCGGATCTTCATGCATCCTTTCCCTCCCCATCCCTACCCACTCCTGCCTTCTCTGCCCGTCCGCCTTCCTTCTTGCCTACCTTCTCTGCCTTTTCCCCTCCTACGTACTCTGATACTGCTCATTTCCATCCTACAGCTTCTCCAGCTGACCCTCTTCCTTCTACACTTATCCCTCCGGTCAATCCTCAGATCCTCCCTTACCTCACTATGATCATTAACCTGTCTCTTTCCTCTTCTGTCTATCCTGTCTCCTTCAAATATTCTACTGTCATCACCATTCTGTAATACCCTTCCATTGACTCTTCCCTTACCACAATTTTCATCCCATTTCTCTACTCCCCTTCATATCTAAGCTTCTAGCATGAATTGCTTATGTATCCAACTATCTGCATCTTCGTTATCTTCTTCCCCCACTTCAATCCAGCTTTCAGCTGGCACACTCCATTGAAAGAGCTCCCTTGCATGTTTCTGGATTACTTTTCTCTGCATGTCACAACAAGCTGTGTTCCATCTTAATTTTGCTTGATCTCTCAGCGGTGTTTGACACGGTGGATCACCCTACTTTACTCTATTATCTTTCCTCATTGGGTATCTCTGGTTCCCCTCTCACATGGTTTAAATCCTATTTTTCTGGATATTTCTCTACTCTGTGTCCTGGGCTGAGCCACTCCATTTCTTACTATGCACCATCCCTTGTTCCTCAGTTATCTCATCCATCAATCTTTCCTGTCACTTTTACTCCGACGACTGCCAAATTTATTTTTGAGGTCTTTCATACTCTGCATTCTCAAGTTTATGCCTCTCTTTCTTCTTTTCAATCTTGGATGCTTTCCCACTTACTTCACCTTAACACATCTAAAACGTAAGTTATTTTCTTCACGTCATTGTCTCCCTCCCCTCACACCCCCACCTTCCCTTTCTTTTCCCATCTCCTCTCTCTTTCTCATCTTCTGCTTGGAATATCATTGTTTTTTTTATTCTTCTCTCTCCTTTTTCGCTCATATCTCTCTTACAGTACGTAATTGTCGTTTTCTTCTCTTTAATCCCTGCCACGCTCGCCCCGTCCTTTGTTTACACACCACTAAACCTCTCATCTCTGCTCTAATTGTCTTGAGGATTGACTACTGCTCTTCCTTTCTGATTTGACTTCCTGCTTTTCATC
Source organism: Ambystoma mexicanum (assembly GCF_040938575.1). Taxonomy (NCBI): domain Eukaryota; kingdom Metazoa; phylum Chordata; class Amphibia; order Caudata; family Ambystomatidae; genus Ambystoma; species Ambystoma mexicanum. The sequence continues at coordinate 490,008,921 of NC_090933.1, read as the reverse complement.
TGACCCTCCTTCATTCTATTTATAACTCTGCTATCAGGGTTCTTTTTGATCTCACTTCTATCTGTTTCTATCTTGAATATTGTCTCCTGTTTCACTTCCTTTCTATTGTCTTCAAATGTCTTTTTGGTCTTGCTCGCTCCCCTTTTGGCATAATTAGTTTCCTTCTACTGCCCCACCCGCGATCTTTGTTCCCAGTCTATCTTTTGGCTTCTTGTCTCCAAACCCCCCTGTGCATCTTGTCACTTTCGCTCATTCTCCCTCCTTGCACCACTACACCTGAATGCCCTTCCCTCTTGCTCTACGTATCTCATTTTCTGAATTTGCTTAGACTCATCATCTGTCCTCTCGATCTGCTTTCTAACCCATTGTCTGATGCTGCCAACTTTGCATTGTTTATTGTAACGTTGCTCTATTTCCCTTTTTCTTGTCCAGTGCTTGGTTGAAATCACAGTATAAATTCAAATAAATACAAATACATAAATGGATATTTCGTAGCAGCCATCTTAACACTGTTTGAAACATGCATGTATGGCTTCCCAATTTGAATACAAAACAGGTTTGCACATGACGTACGTGGCAGCCATTTTGGCCCAGTTATGGAGGTGTCCTACTTCATTTAGAACACACACAATTAAGCCCAAGCCTCACGGGTAGATTTGATTAAACAGTTAACATTCTCTTTCTCCTAATTTGAATTTAGCTGACATCATTATTGCAAGGCATAAATGTACCTTGCATGGACAATGTCTCAACACTACCTAAAACATACTTAAAACTGACTCAAAAATAAGGGGGCAGGCTAGAGAAAAGAGCAGAGTACAACCTTTGTGGCAGCCAAGTTGGCACTGATTGGTACTTGTCCCTCTTTCCTACTCTGTGGCTTGCATACTAAATTAAACATGGTTATCAATGTGCCTTGCATGACGGACAACACCAGATGGTTTATTGAGTCTCGTTTTCATTTTCTATTGGTCTGGTCTCTTTATTGATGCAATGGAAATGAGTCACAAAGTCTCAGCTGACTCTCTTTTTTCCACCTTTCCACCATTTTCGTTTTTTTATTTATTTAAATAATACATATATTTTTTCTTTTTTTGGTAAGAAGTACTTTAGAGGGTAACAAATGTAAGGTAATGAATGGATAACTGAACATTTTATTGTAAACTATATCATTTGAAATAAAAAAAAATAAAAAAAATGAGTCACAAATGAATCATAGGTTGGAAAAAACAGTTATCTGACCACATAGTAGGATGTACTCAGAGAAAAACACATAGTAAAACAAGCTTAAAAAAAACTAAACGTGAGGGGGCCAAACCTAAAGGGCAAGTAGAGAAATCCTGATGTGTGGAGATGCGATTTAGAATTCCTGTGTCTGACTTTGAGCTTTGCCCACCTTAGGAATCAGCAATGTTAGTTGATCTTTATTGGGTGAGGTGTACACTTCACACAGCAGTTTAAGGTTTGTAGGGCATACACTTCACCCAGCTGTTGGAGTTTGGGGGGCTGACACATTTTCCAGTGCAAAATCAGAGGCTTATAGACAGGCAGCCCATATTAAAGCGTAAGTGGCACCCAAGGAAAAAATGCCCCAAAGGGAGAGTTATGTTGATATTTGTGGGCTCATGTTACTAAGTGTGAATTTGAGTGGAGTGCAGACTGTGATGGTCACAAACCCTCTTTAGAGACTCCAACCAAGAGATAATCCCCACCACTGATATGAGACAAACAAGGGCTTGTACTGCCCATCGAAACAAATCAGTGGTGGAAAAACTATTTTGCATAAAAGTTGTTTATGAGACTGATATGGCTGGAATTTCTTACAAAGATGAGCTTGTTAAAATGGTTTGTGTCCAACAAAAAGCCAAGAGACCAGAAGCCATAGGCAAGAGAAGGAGAAACATTTTGCTGATTTGGGATCAGAAGCCAAGACGGTACTAGCTGTGAGGATTTTGTAGGTCCAAACAAATACAACTCTGTTTGTCAGAGTGTTGAATTTTGAACTTTCCTATGCCATAAAGGCCTGGAACATGTATAGCCCTCGACCAGGTGGAAGATGTCACCTACAGATGGCAGGGGTAGAGCTAAACTTGTATGTTGTCAGTTTACCTTTGGGTGGAAACATCACAATAAGCAATTGCATCCACCAGCACCTCTGTGTAATAATTGCATCTTAATGAAGAAAGAGTGGGCATCTGAGGCATTCCATGCTCCACTGGAAAGAGAGTACGGGGGTCCTAGAGATGTCCATCCAAATAGATTGGAATCTGCCTGATAGGGGCAATTGAATCCACTCTTAACAGCCATGCTTGTGAAAAGAATAGAAGGCAGTGCCCAACTGTCAACAGTGCTATATAAGTGTCCGCAAGCATGCCCCCCTACCATCAGTAATCCAGAGGACTTCATCAGTCACTTGCAGAGTAGTAATTTCAGTTCGGTGCCCTGATTTAAATCCGGACTAATAAAGCCATAAAATAATGCTTTTGTCTTGTTGGTCCTGCAACTGAATAGCTGTCAATTTCAAAGTCCTACTTCCCATGTTTGGTAGGCTTATAATATGCCGAAAGTGAACAAAACACGCCCATCAAGACCTGTTTATTTATTAATGGGGTAATAAAAACAATGTTTTCATAATTTTGGAAAAATGCCCTCGGAGAGAGAATCATGGAGAGTAAAGCAACACTGATTTGAGTACTTCTTCTGGACCACTATTCTTCACCTACCTTCTTTGACACCTGCTTCATTGACTTCCCATGTCCAGGCTTCTAATTGCTTGCCAGTACCCTCTGACTCCTTCCAAAAGTGGGAATTCTTTCATGTCATGTCATTCAATTGACACTGCCACAGACATGTACATACTGAATGTTTCCTTCATCTACTCAAATGGGGATGAATGGCAAACATGTTGGTGTTTAGTTGGGCATATATCATTCTCATTTCTGAAAGTAGTGCAAGCATGTACCTTCCATCAACTGACAGGCAGTAACCACACCCTAACCGGAAGTCCCACCCCTCTGGTGTGTCCATGGTAACGGAAGTCCCTCCTTACCGGATGTCCCTGTGCTGTAGTGACGTTCTGGAAGTGCAGGCCTAGGAAAGGGTGTTTCCCGAAAGTGATGGGGTGTTGTTTGCTGTGATTTTGGGGGGTTAGGCATGGCCCAGCAGGGACTGTGACATCACAGGAGTATCCCTGTAGTTTCCCGTAAGGCTTAACCTAGTAGTGACGTCATGCGTTGTGTTCCGGGAAGTGCAGGCGTAGGAAAGGGCATTTACCGGCAGTGATGTCGTGGGTGAGCTTTGAGCTTTGATTTTGGGACTAGGCATGGCCCAGCAGGGATTGTGACATCACAGGTGTGTCCCTGAAGTTTCCCCTAAGGCTTAACTTAATAATGACATCATGCATTGTGTTCCGGGAAGTGCAGGCGTAGGAAAGGGCATTTCCCCTCAGTGATGTCATGGATGAGCTATGATTTTGGGGTTAGGCGTGGCCCAGCAAGGATTGGGACATCACAGGCGTGTCCCTGAAGTTTCCCCTAAGGCTTAACTTAATATTGACCTCATGCGTTGTGTTCCGGGAAGAGCAGGCATAGTAAAGGGTGTTTCCCGGCAGTGATGTTGTGGGGTGAGCTGTGATTTTGGGGCTAGACGTGGCACAGCAGGGGTTGTGACATCCCGGGCGTGTCCCTGAAGTTTCCCCTAAGGCCTAACTTAATAGTGAAATCATGCGTTGTGTTCCGGGAAGTGCAGGTGTAGGAAAGGGCATTTCCCAACAGTGATGTCATGGTGTGAGCTATGATTTTGGGGCTAGGCGTGGCCCAGCAGGGATTGTGACATCCCGACTGTGTCAAGGTCCAGGGCTCTGGGGAAACAATGTAGGCATGAAGTTGTGATGTCAGGGGGCAGGCCGGGGGGGCGTTGTGGGGGTGATGTTGTTATGTGCCCTCCCATAGGGGTGGAGTGAGGTGTGTATATAGAGATGGAGCTTTGGAGAGAGGTAGACAGCGCTCTTGGAGACTGACAGTACTATTTGCATAACGCTAGCAATACCCCTGAACCATGAAGCGTTACAGCTACTACTCTAAGAATACCATAGGGAAAGACGCCTGCAACACCGCTGAAAAGTCAGATAGTCCTAGAAGTCCGACAACAATAATTCCTGTAGCTGATGATGAATCGCGATGCCCCGCTGGTAGTGGGATGGAGTATGAGCCAGGGCATTTTTTTAATGAATCTTGGGGATATGACACCTCCTGATTCTTACCCTTTTAAATATGCTGATGGTGTAGAGACTGGTATATTGGATGCAGACTTTACAGAAGCCGATCTGAAGGATATGGAACAATCTATGAAGACTCTTGAAGAACCCTTGTATGCGGATCTGGGGGTTTTGGATGAGCTGTTTCCAGAGCTGGCCATGACCCCGGAGTTGGAAACAAGTCCTGATGAAGATAGGCTGTTTATTGAGACAGCTGATGCTGGGGTGGTCGGATTGTCTATGGATGCCACTGTTGCTATGGAGGCAGAAGCAAAGGGACCTGTTCTGTGCAATTTGGTATGTAGGAAAAGGGTGTGTTTGTGTGAAATATGTGTAAAAATATATATTGAAGAGTTACATTTCTTTCTTTTTTGAATTGCAGAAAACGGCAGATAAAGTTGACAGAGCTGAAAGTCAGCGGTCTTCATTTAATACTGTTCAAAAATGATCGAAAGTCCAGCAACACAAGCCCGTAATAAGTGTAAGAAGTGTGTTTGTTTAAAACACTTTGAAAGTTCTGATGAAGAAGAAGAAGAGAAAACTATGGGCCTCATTCCGAGTGGGGCGGTAAGGGATAACAGGCACCGGTAAGGAGACCGGTGCCAGTAATCCCTAATCGCCCTACTACGAGTTCCCTTAACGGGTCCCTCCTTTAACGCCTGGTCTGACCAGGCATTATGGACGGGACCCGTTAAGGGAAATCAGAGCCAATAACGGTACCGCAAATTGCGGTACCGTTATTAGCTACTTCCCCCTTCCCATTGAGCCCTATGGGGGCTCAAATGGGAATTGGGAAAGGTTTTTTCAATGGGGAGTTACCGGTCCCGCAAAGGTCGGACTACACAGGTAAGTCCCCATTGAACAAGACCGGTGCCGGTACCGTTATTGGAGGCAGTCATGGCGCAAATAGCGCCATGACTACCTCCAATCTCGGAATGAGGCCCTATGACTTTTTTGGAAACCTCAGCTGTTCAGGCTTTTGCGGCCTGTGTAGTGAAAGTATGCTTGAAGTGTGATTATTACAGCTGGTGCTATGGACATAAATGTGATGACCTGCAACAGGATGCTCATGACTGTTTACTTCCGAATTATCACGCTAGAGCAATACGTCGGATATGTTTTATGTTGAATTCATATAAAGCTTTTCAGTTGCTTAAAGCTGTGTATAAAGGCATGGGCATGCACGTACATGCTAGTGTGGAGAGTGTTTTATCTAAAACATGAATAGAAATATACCATTGCCCCAATCCTGAGAAAAAATTGAGATCTTTACAAATGGCTGGTCCTGTGCTGTTTTGAAACAGGCTAGCCTGTTTAATGGATAAAGATTTTTGTGACCTATACACTTTTGGGAATCCCTTGAAGCCTTGTGTAGCACGCCGGAAACTGTTTTAAAGAGAGAAGAAATATCCAGAGTTTGTTTCTTATATGTGTATATTTGTTTCTAGGATAAGATATCTGAAGGACCAGCAAGGCGTGTGGATCGTAAACTGAAACCTGGCCGCGTATGTGTGGAAAAACTGTTATATGCTGAAAGAGCGGATATCAGAAATTGCCCCAGACACCCTGAAATATCTACAGATACCTACCCCCCTGGCCAGAGCCGTTTTGTAAAAGTTTGATCTGTTTAGGTAACATATGTACCAACACTTGGCTCCCTGTATTGGATGAATACTGGCCTCTGTACAAATATGATATGGTTTCTATATACCTACACCCTAGAGGGGTATTAAAGCAGCTTTTGGAATTGTATGAACCTTACTTTAGCATTAAAGGATACATTTTACAGGACAGCAAATTGTATGAACTTTTAAATGCCTCAAGTGTTTTATGCATACAGAATTATATGCGGGGGGAACGGGAGATTTTGCATAATGCTATTTATAAGGCTGCAGAACAAATATCAGAAAGGGTGATGTTGTGTCAGACGCTATATGTATAAGAGTTGTAATAGAATCATCTTTCACCCATTATGCCTCTGTTTATTTTTTGAAGTGTTTCAGCATTTAACAGCTCTTATTGAAGCATGCATGAAAGCTATTATGATGAACGCGGCATTGGCAGTTATGGGGGTGTTGATGCTCTTTATAAAAAACTACAACATGACAAGAAACCCATCACACGTGGAGCTGTTAAGGAATGGTTATCTGGTGAAGAGCCATATAGTCTTCATAAAAATGCTATAAAACGTTTAATAGAAGATGAACTGTGGTTTCCTAAAGAGACCAACAGTGGCAGTGTGATTTAATTGATATGCGGACCTATGAAAAGCAGAACGATGGGGCGCAGTACATCCTGACGCTTATTGATATTTTATCAAAATACACCTTTGCCGAAGAATTGAGGGAGAAGACCGTATCAAGAGTTACAGCGGCTTTCAAACATGTTTTTAGCAAAGGACGGGTGCCTGTAAAATTACAAACGGATGCCGGCAAGGAGTTTTTAAATAGGCCCTTCCAAAATCTTTTAAAACAACATAATGTGTATCATTTTATAACGTACAATGAGGTTAAGGCTGCTGTTGTTGAACGCTTTAATAGAACCTTAAAATCTAAGATTTGGAGATTTTTTACAGCAAAGAATACTCATCATAATGTGGACGTATTACAATGTTTTATAGAGGTGTACAACGATAGCTATCATCGATCTATAAAAATGACTCCAAATTCTGTAACCCCTGAATATTCCCTAACCGTTTGGAAAAACTTGTATGCTGACATAGTAGCGAAGAAGGTCAAGAAACCATCCTTTCGAGTGGGGGACCATGTCCGATTTTCCAAGCTTAAAGGAGTCTTTACAAAGGGGTTTCAGCAATTATTTACTGATGAAATATTTATAGTGACCAAAGTGTCTGTGAAAGAGGGGATTTACATCTATCAGCTCTTTTATTATGATGGTGATGGTGTGAGTGGTAATTTTTACACCAAAGAGTTACAGAAGGTCACCAGTGAGCCCCAGCGCTTTTATAGGATTGAGAAAATTCTTCAGAGTAAAGGAAATAAAAAACAAAGTCTGGTAAAATGGATAGGGTGGCCTGAGAAATTTAACAGTTGGGTTAGCGCTTCATCTCTAAAGGATCTACAAAGCAAAGGTGCTCCCTGAGAAGATGCAAAGCAGTGGATTTTATATCACCTTACCCAATAACGCTTCTCTAGATACATTCCCCAACAATGAAATATCAAATGTATGTGTTAAAATGGCCAAACCCACTGTGTCTAGAAGAGAGGCCACATTTACATCAAGCGTGAAGGTCCTATTGAACTGTTACACGCCGGCTTCCCTCCTTGATTTTATGGCAGTATACAAGCTTTGTTAGAGGCTATCAATAAAGGTCTCGCACACATTGAATGCTATTCGGATATACAGTTGTTTCTGGATAAGGTGCAGAGAAAAGTATTTCTAAAATCGGCGGATCTTACCACTGAGTTTATATGTACATGGAACGTTTTTCGGGTGTTGGGAACCGTTCAACATGTAAAAAGTACTAAACATTTGACAGAACACGTGCTGACATTGATTGGGGCTTTTACAGTCTTATGATCTACAGTGATATAGTAGAATATCAAAGGGTCAGTGACTCCTACGCCCCCTAATGAGAACAGCCCAGGTGAAAGGTGAAAACAATGGCATTGTTAATATACAATATATTAAACCTGATTATATACCGGTTTCTAATAGTCATTTTGACACCATAAATATACAGATAAGGGATGATCAGGAGGAGTTGGTGTCATTTAAATACGGGACGTTCCTAGTGAAACTACACCTCCGGCCTAGGAGAGAAAAAGACTATTAAAAACATGGTATTTATGGAAAACTATGGGGAGCCATACGTTTATAGGGATTATTACTGGCGACAAGCTAGTTATGGCAATCAACCTTACTTTGAAGGGCCGCCCATTATGTATGGAGCGGGTTTAGGAAGTATTTTTAGAAGCCTCTTTCAAAGGGCTATGCCATTTCTATGAAAGGGGTTTGAATTAGCCAAACCACATGTGAAAACAGCAGCTACAAATATTGCTAAGGATGTGTTGTCTGCGGCTACAACCCCCATCGCAAATCGTTTTGACCAACCACCGGAAGAGGGTTCTGGTCTGGTTTATGTGAAAAAAAACACAAACAAAAGAAAAAGGGCCGCATCAAAAACCAGGATTAGCAATGAAAATGACTCAGAAGAGAAAAAGAACTCGCAAGAACAGATCGACCAAGAAAAATAAAACTAGCCCCGGCATCAATATTTTCTAAAAGATGGCGTTCATCCATTGTGCGTCGGGGGAATGTGTCAAATCTGAACTCGATCTGTTTGCTGTACCCCCGACATAAACTAGCATCGAAAACAGCTTTTTCATGGAAGTGGCTCCCCTTGCTGAGCTAGCTCCGCTAGCGCCTATAAAGTTTTACATATCAGGCTCAACAGAAATATGCCTGGATTTAAATGACACGTTACTTTACCTCACTTGTAAAATAATAAAGGCCGATGGGTCAGCTATCCCAGCAACGGTTAAAGTTGCTACAATTGCTTACCCCATGGCTACCCTCTATAATCAGGTGGATATTACTCTAGGCGACCGCCTGATTACACAGCGTGACAACATGTACGCCTATAGGGCCTATATAGAAAGCATTTTGAACTACAGCAATGACGCTTTGGACACTCTACTTACAGCGGGGCTTTTCTATAAGGACACAGCAGGCCATATGGAGGATTATGCTCTAAATGGGGCTAATGCCGGCTTTATAAAAAGAGCGGCACATGCCACAGGGAGCAGAAAGTTTGATTTACTAGGCCGTCTACACTCCGATCTATTTTTCCAGGAGAAACTAATGGTGAACGGCGTTGATCTGAAAATTAAACTTTCTAGAAATAAAGATGCTTTTTGCCTCAACAGCGATGATGCTGACGCTTACAAGCTGATCATAGTATCAGATAGTTTATTTATTAAAAGGGTGAATGTGTCACCCACGGTCAAATTAGCTCATGCTGATGCTCTACAAGTATCAAATGTAAAATATCCGGTGGAGCGGACATCTTTGAAAATGTTCAGTGTTACAGCGGGTAGCAGTGTGGCCAGTCAAGATAACTTATTCCTTGGGCAGTTACCAAAAATAATCATCATTGATTTGTGGACAACACAGCTTTTTCTGGGGCTTACGCCAGCAACCCTTTTAATTTTAAACATTACAACATCAACAACGCAGCTCTTTTTAAAGACAGGCTCGTTATACCATCTAAAGCCTACAGCCCCGGTTTTCAACAAAAAAATACAATTAGGGAGTATTTGGGACTTATCTCCATCAGCGGTAAACACTTGCATGTTGAAGGTTTTGTGATACCCTGTGACGATTATGATGGGGGTTATACTCTGCTAGCTTTTGATGTGAGACCTGATAATACATCAACCGGACATTATAATCTGATTTGGAATGGTAATCTACGCATCGAGGTATGTTTTGCTGCAAATTTACCCAACAATGTGAATCTAATTATTATGGCTCTGTTTGACTCGGTTATGGAACTCAACAATCAACGACAAGTATTGTACGACATGTCATGGATACTTACCAGATCAAACAATTTCTTTTTTTTTTAATTTGGTTTTTATTAGGTTTTAACACATTACAATTTTTCAATGGAAAAGAAACAAAACAGGAACAAAAGAAAAAGTTACATGTGGATCATAGGCGTTAGACAGGTGGAAATAAAAACCAAAATACATTGCACAATTTCGTTACCATGAACCAAACTGAATAACAGGGAAACGTTTTACTTAGATTCCTCGTTTTCTTCATTCTCTTATTCTTTCCCCCCACCCCGTGGACTAGGAAGTCATGTTGCCAAGGAGTCGTGCTTGTATGGTCTTGCGGTCATTGTCACAGTTTGAAACTTTTTCGATGTCATGTGTGCAGGGGTTCTCCATAGGGAGGGCTTCGTATCCTAACTTGATTTGGATGTCGTCTGGTCGGTAGTATGGGAACAGGATCAAAACGGAGGGCGGAGGGGGGACAGCATCAAGCGGGGAGGGACCCATTCGAGCCACACGAGCATTGGACCTTGTCCCACTAGGATGGATGCCTGTTTGATGTATGTTTGGATGAAAAGTCAGACCACAGGGTCTCACACTGTCTTGCCCTGCCGTGGAGTGAGGCTGTGATTTTTTCCATGGTGCATATGTTCATTACAATGTTTATCCATTCAGTCTCGGTTGGGGTCATAGCTGATTTCCACTTGGTGGCTATTAAGGCTCGGGCTGCAAGCAAGAGATGGGGGGCCAAGCCTTGCACTCTCTTCCACTCATCGTCAATTTTCTCTAGACCGAAAAGGACTAGGTGAGGGTCCGCTGTTCTCTGAATCCCATCCAGGTGTCTAATCCACCCCAAAACCTCATCCCAATAGATCTTAATCTTAGGGCATCCCCACCACATGTGCCAGTAGTCCGCAACTTGTCCACATTCACGCCAACAGAGGGGGGGGGGGATGACTGATACATTTTGGATAGTCTGTAGGGGTCATACTGCCAGCGATGCAAAAGTTTGAAGGAATGGAGCTTGTATTGGCATGATATGGATGTGCACGATGCCATGCGGCACATATTATCCCACATGCCATCATTTATTTCTAGGCCCATGTCTTTCCCCCAACGCGTCCTGAGATTAAGTATGTTCCCTCCACCCGCTTCTACGAGTAGTGTATACATGGCGGAAATCAGGCTTTTCCTGTCAGTTTTGGAGTCCAAGAGCTTTTCGAAGGGGGTGAGTTCTCTACTAAGTTTTGCCTTCCATGCCGCCTTCGTTAGGACCCCTTTGATCTGTAGATAATGGAAGGTGGATAGTACGCCTATATGAAGGGCCTCTGTCAGTTCCGGGAGAGTGATGAAGGAATCACATCGGAGGAGCTGTCCTACCCTCTCTAGTCCCGCCTCATACCACGCCTGGAATCTTTCAACATTGGGGATGTAGTTATTAATGCCCGGGGACCACAGGTGACTCAAGGGGGACGGCCACGTTGTGATTTCTCTTATCTCTGGACCCTCTCTCCATATTTCCCATAAGGTGGCAAAGAGGGGATGCTCCCTTGTCTTCCTCAAGACTCTTTTTCTTGGGGACCATAGCCACTCCGAGAGTGTCGCTGGTTCTAAATAGTGGTTGTCCATAGCTATCCACTGAGGTTCTTTATGGTTGCGTAAGTGAGGGATGAGCACTCGAAGTTGAGCTGCGACATAGTACTTCCTAAGATCGGGAAGGCCTACTCCTCCTTTGTCTTTGGGCAGTGTCAGTATGTGGTAGGCGATTCTAGCTTTCTTCCCCTGCCACAAAAACATTGGGGTCGCTTTTCGGGCCTCGGCGAAGTATCGTTCCGGAATTTTAATGGGGAGCATCTGAAAGGGATAGAGGAACCTCGGGAGGCATGTCATTTTTATAGCATTAAGTCTGCCAAGCCACGAGATGGTTAGTTTGTCCCACTGGCTAGGTCTGCATGGAATCTCGCAAGGAGTTTTGGGAAATTTGCCTCGTATAGGGCGTCTATTCGTTTCGTAATATGAATCCCCAAATATTGCATAGCGTCATGTTCTAACGTAAATCCAAGGGAGGAATATTTTGTTTCATTCGCCTCTGGTGTGCCCTGGAGGGGGAACAGTATGGATTTAGATCGATTGACCTTAAACCCTGATAACTGGCCATATTCTTCGAGGAGAGATATAACTCGTGGGATGGATCTGGAGGGATTGACCACATCAAGGAGTATATCGTCAGCATATAATGCCAGTTTGTGTTCAGTATGACCCAGGTGTATCCCTTCTATGCTGGGGTCCGATCGTATTTTATGCGCCAGGGGTTCAAGCGATAGGGCAAACAAGATTGCCGATAATGGACATCCCTGTCGGGTTCCTCGCTTCAGTCGGAACCACCTAGAACTTGTCCCATTTACAAATACCGAAGCTGTGGGCCTCGAGTAAACTGCCTGGATTCCCTTTTTTAAGTTTAGGGCCCATACCAATCTTGCAAAGGACTCCCATCAGGAAGTCCCAGTCAACCCTATCGAACACTTTATCTGCATCGATGGAAAATAATGAAGGATCAGTATCCAGGTTGTGGGAGGCATGTATCAGGTGCAGGGTCTTACGAATGGTGTCTGCACCCTGGCGGCCCAATATAAAACCAACTTGGTTGGGGTGGAGGAAGCGGGGCATGTATGACTCAATTCTAGCAGCCAGGACCCTTGTGTATATCTTCGCGTATAGATTGATCAAGGAAATGGGGCGATATGATCCACATTTTTTGGGGTCTCTCCCCTCTTTCGGGATGACAGTTATGAGTGCTTTAACGAATGAGTCTGGAGGCTTCCCAGTCTCTAGGATTTCATTAAATAATTCTGCTAGGAAGGGCGTAAACTGGGTGGCAAATGTCTTGTAAAAACCTGCAGTGTACCCATCTTCGCCCATGGATTTACCCAGTGTTAATTGTTTTATGGCCTCCTGGATCTCCTCCTCAGTTACGGGGGCGTCCAGGGCCTCTTATTCAGTGGGCGACAGTTTGGGCATGTCGATGTCAGTCAGGTAGGAGCGAATACCGGACGAATCCGGTATCGTCTCTGGGGTATACAGAGCTTCATAAAAGTCTGCAAGGCTTCGGGAATGGTGGTGCTAGTTATCGGGGTGTTGGGGCCTCCATCAACTATTTCCTGCACTTTGCGTTCTGCCTGTTGTGCTCACAGCCTGGCTGCCAGCAGCGCATCCGCCTTGTCCCCTTTCTCATAAAACTTTTGTTTAAGGAAGAGGAGTTTGCAAGTTATTTTATCATGTTCCAGGTGACTCTTTTTGTCCGCGCTTGGCAGGCTTTAACATGGTGTAGCACATCCCCGTCCCTCGCCTCATTTTCTAGTTGGGTGATTTCCTTGCAGAGTCTGTTTTCGATCAAAGCCCTCTCTCTTTTCGGCTCCCTCCCTTATAAGGATTCCCCTCCAGGTCGCCTTGCCCGCATCCCAGACCCCTTGTCTAGAAACATCCCCAGTATCATTCATTCGAAAGTATTCGGTGATCTCAGTTTCCATTTCCAGTTTAAAGACAGGGTCTTTCCATAGGGTTTCATTGCATCTCCAATTCCCACCTCAAACTGGCAAGGACTCCCATACCATGTCAGCGCTCACCATGTCATGATCAGACCATGTGATTGGTGTGATTTCTGTGTGTGAGGTCGTACCGAATAAGTCCCTTGAGAAATAGAGGTGGTCGATGCGGGTGTAGGTGTTGTGTGGGGCTGAAAAAAAAAGTGTAGGCTTTCTCTGTAGGGTGCATTTGTCTCCATACATCAGTCAGTCCATAGAGTTCCATCATTGACCTGAATTGAGCATGATCTCCTCCGCGCGTTTCTGGATTACCAGGTTTCCAATCAAGCGTGGGGTCTGCCCATATATTAAAATCTCCCCCAAGGATGACATGACCTGTTGACTCTAACATAATCTTGGGAATTGTTTTGGAGAGAAATCTAATTTGTCCTACATTGGAGGAATAAATGGTGGCAATCGTAGTGGACACATTCCCAATGGTCCCCGAAACCAATAGGGCACGGCCCTCAACATCTGACCAGACCTTTGTGACCTTGAAGTCCAGCCCCTTCCTAACGAGGATTCCCACTCCCCCCCCCTCAACGGTCCCGAGCCCCAAAATTCCATCCCGGAACGCCTCCCCAAGACCACCCTCTCCTCTCCTTTCATATATTTAGTCTCCTGCAATAGAAGGATATAAATATTTGATCTGCGAAATTCTCTGTAGACAAGTGATCTTTTTGTTGGTGAATTAAGACCTTTGGCATTTAACGTCCCCACCCTTATGGTACCCCTGGAATATGATTCAGCGGTCATCATAACGACGGGATCTAGGACGATCCATACTTTCTGACCGTTGCAACTCACTTCCTTGATATGGAAACAGCCACATGACCGTTGCACTGCTCATAGTTCTTAAGTTTACATTTGATTCAACACGCGCCCCAGTCCCCCGACCCCTCCCCCCCTTCCCTCCCACTACCTGAGTTCGGTGGCGTCCGATCGGGCCGAGTTAGCTTCACTCGCCCTGAACCGAACCACCAGTGGAGACCGTTACCTCACGGTCCCCTCGTAGAGTAAACATCAAAATAAATAATGAGCCCCCAAGAATCTCCCCCCAGAGTGAGCTCAATACCGCAACATGAGTGGAAGTCTCTATCACATTTCACCCAAAAAAAAAGCAACCATGTTGTCCTTATATCAAATGTCAGTTCAAGCAAAGAGTACTATACTTATTGAGGCTTAGCTGCCCCCCTCCGGAGAACAGTTCCCTGTGCGGTATTTCCTCAAACCTTTCACCTTCCTCCTCTTCGGGCCCTGTGTCTGCCATTCCGACCCATTCCTGGGAGGACGGTCGCTGGATTCCTCGCAGTCCTGCAGGCCCAGTAAGTCAGCGATGCAATCCTTGATCTGCCGTTCGGAGCTCAGCCTGATCTTCGTGCCTTAATGTTCGAAGGAGAGAGAAAAGGGATATCCCCACCGGTAGCGCGTGTCCCGAGACTTTAGCCACATCGTGAGTGGTTTGCACATTTTCCTCAGGGCTAGTGTCAGGGCGGAGAGGTCCTGGTATATTGTTATTTGGGCCCCACTTAGGGTAATGGTGCCCCCACTACGTGCCTTTTCCAGCACTCTCGACCTATCTTGATAACAGTGGAATCTTGCCAGCACCGACCTCGGGCCACCAGGTGGGCCTCCTGCTCTATGAATGCGTTCCGTTTTGGGTTCATCGTTGTTGTCTGCAACGAGTAGCTTGATGATATCGTGAAGAGTCGTTTTTAGGTCCTCCTCTGTCTCTCCTTCCTTCTCAGGAATCCCAAAAAAGCGTAGATTGTTTCGCCTTTCGCGATTCTCCAAATTGTCCATCTTGAGTTTAAATTCTTGCTCCCTCCGTTTTAATTCGGTTATTCTGCCTGAGAGCTGCATTTCCAGGACGTCAATTGAGGCCTCATTGTTCTCAACGCCCTCAACCCTGTCCTCTATGTTATCAAGGCGCTGTGTGAGCTTATCGATTTTTCCTCCTATGCTGGCACCCATATTTCTTATTTCCGCCAGTAAATCCGCAATATCTCCTTTTGTCGCGGCAGTTTCTGCGCCAAAAATTGATGATGTGGCCATTGTGGGTCCGACGTCAATTCGGGGTGCTAATCCGTATGCGTATATGGCAAGTTTCTGGCAGGCGTTCATGTGCCTGGTGTTGCAGATTCAACGTGTCGCAGATGCAAAAGCTCAAATACTTAGAACCACAGAGGAGGCACACGCCCCCAGACCAATTTCCCCCTTCTATTATTTTGGTGTCTGGCCCAGACGGACCGTTGTAAGGGTGTCGCCGGGGGCCTTACCCTCTGCGGGGGAGATGCGTTTGTTGTTACCGTCCAAGCAAGGGCCTTATCGTCTTGAGGGAGCAGGGTTGTTCGTAGTCTCTCAACATCCCGCGGACACCCCCACGTGGGGACCCGTGAATCAATCGCAAAGTGCATCCATCGTGTGCCCGCTTCTTCGTTATCTTCGAACCCCAAGGCACCACACGGCTGGAAGGCAGCATGTTTTCGGTTTCGCGGGTTTTAGGGCGAGGGGCGCCGGCAAGGCCGAAATCAGTTGTGTCGCAGTTTCGGGCTGAAAGCTTTGTGCGCTACCGCCAAGCGATGGAGAGGTCAGCGGGAGTCACTCACTTCTCTTGGGTCACGCTCCTTGCAGAGGGGGGTGAAGTAATCCTTCCGCAGGAGTACGACTCATTAGTCTTGTGGCAAACACCGATCCCCAAAATCAGGAAGGCACCCATTGGATAGGTATGTTTATAAATAAGGATAAAATAACAGTCTTTGGTAGCCTGGGGTGTTTCCCAAGCCACCCCATATACAGAGGCGCAATCCTGGACTATGTGAAGGATATAGCCCCGTCATACATTATAATAGAACAGATGTGCAACATCCTGAAGACATCATTTATGGACAGCACACATGTTACTTTGTATCTAACATGTCTGAGAAACACTCTCTGATGAGGGTTGTGCAGACCTACTCACTGGACCTCCGGCAAAATGATGTCATGGTTACTGCTTTTGTGGATAAGAACAGCTTTTGGAGATCCCCTGTAAATGTTTTTGATCGTTGGCAAAAATGTACCCTTGTTGCAAAACCTTAAAATTGTGTACACATATAAATAAACACATTTTTCTTTAATTGAAACAAAGTGTTTTTTGTCTTATTTTTCATTTATTTAATATTTTATAAGCATGCATAGTTAGACATGATTGAAATGATTAGACGTAACGCGTTTGTAAGTATGAATAATGTTTTGATTGTAATTTTAGCACTTTTTTTTACAGAATGGAAAGTCAATCTTAATAAAACAAATATACATGTATATGCATATTTTACAAGTGTTAAAGAATTTCTTAAAGGAAGAAGAGGTTACACATTAAACCAAGAGGCGCATTTGCGGGATTTATTTATTTTTTCTTTTTTTTATTGACATTTCAGATGATTCAATAGCTGATGTTAAGGGTTTGATCTCAGAGTCTTTTAAATTTTCCAGTAGTTCGTGATGTCCCATATTTCCAATTAAGGTAGTGGGCAGGTTGACATCGGCTGCTGCTTGCATAAACAGGTCCCACCCTCGAGGTTTTGTGTATCTTCCAAAAGCCAGAGGATTGGTAATGCTGCAAACTAAATCATGAACATTTGATCCTTTAACAACTGTTCCTTTATAAACACATTCTCCCTTGTTGTTCCATGTTGCCACATTTATTTCACTCCCCATTTTGTTCAGCAAAAGTTCTGCATTTTTCCGATAATTGGGGTTAATAGTGTCCAAAACTTCCATCACAATAGGATCTGGGGCAGAGGTAGATAGGGAGGGTTTAGAGCTAATTGCAGGGTCTTCGGGGGGCATGTACAACGTCAGTTCATTTTTCTAATTTTCGGCCTGTCTAAAGTATGTTACGTTTTCTTGTAGAATAGTTGAATAGAGCCCCACCTTATCATAGTCTGATAAATCATGCCATTTTAAAACCTCTTGCATTTCAGAGTCAAACCTTAAAGTGGCTGATTTCCGATATCTGCTTCTTTCCGATTCGGAGTACTTATACCCTGCAGCTGGCGTTTGTCAATCAAATACATACCACCCACTAAGAGCCTAGTAATCAGAGGCAACGCAAAACTTAGTAGCACACCTATAAAACCCCTAGATTGTTTTAAAAGCTTTCTTTTGGTTTTTATAGACAACCTCTTGTTACTCAACTTTTTTAAGGAGGCGTTTTTTCTTTTTTAAAGCACCTAGCTGCCGGGTGGATAACGGAACGTTACCTTTTATAGTGTGGAAGGCAATCTCTGCTATAGCCGATACTAGATCATCAGAGGCTGAGCACAAAATGGCCTTTCGTTGTTGGGGTGGAGCTGTTACTAGCATTTTAAGAAGAGCAAAGTTCCTACGTATACGGGCCGTCATGGTAGCTGGTCGTCGTCGCTAATGAGGAAAGATTGTTTTTCACTGGGGTTTTCTAGACGTCTTTTGTACGTAAACCACTGGTATATCCGGAGGGGAAAACACTGGCCCTCAATCTGTAGTCTTCTAAAGTGTTTGTTTTTAGATCCACCAAGAGGTAACCATAAGGTTTTAAGGTAGCGTCTTCAAAAGCCTCCATAAAAAAAACGGGTGTTACCCGGGTACATTTGTCTCGCTAGGATGGTTAGTTGGTGTTTATCTCTAGGGTTTTTATATAGCACTTTGTAACTGGTGTCTAATGTTATCGAGCGGTTGCCCTTTCCATGGTAGAATACATTTTGGACAATGTAACAAATGCTAAGGTTCCGATGATGTGAATATTGTGATAAGGCTTTTTCGATCTCTGGGCTATGCCCTCCCTCCATCATAAAATCATCTACAATAATCATATTAACAAGATTTGGTGGTAGCAAGTGGTCGTCATTCAAAGAATTTGTAAGCCCTCGACAAACTTCAGATGTGGTATTTTAGACACCAATTCATTATACAAGGGCTGCCAGCAAGAAAAAAAACAGATCACATTTTCGGGAATCGTATTCATAACAGAGGGTGCATTTTCTAATAGCTGTTTAATAAAATAGCTATTACCACAGCTAGAAGGTCCTGCTAACATACATGAAAATGGTGTTGTAACTGAGTATCCATCGTATACGATGTTCCCTTTTCAATAACCATAGGGTAATGTCTTGTAATTAGCAGTGAGCACATGCTTATCAAATACTACCCTCAAGGTTTTTTGCAGAGATTCGCTGCTAATCTCCCATTGTTTCTTTTTGCGCACTATTGAAGATTGTTGAACTGTGATATTTCTGGTTATATTGTTTAAAGAGTACTCCTGCACTAGCTCCTTTAAACTGTAAAATTCATTTTTATATTGTTGATAACATTTAAAGTGATACCCTTTAATTTCATACAGACAGCACCGTTGGATGTCCTATAGGAATAGGTTTTGGGACCTGCAGAAACAAATTCTACAATGTGTTCGCCGGAGCTAGTTCGCTTGTTAAATTACCTAGATAATCCCTCAGGGGCGTGTTCTCATCACCGGGTAAGCTGACAAAAATAACTGAGTCAGTATTGTGGTACAAACAACGTTCTTGGAGGGCATCCATGACTTTATATAGCTCCAAACGGGCATGGGCTGTTGTAAAACATGCAATAAAAATCTTTATGTTGTTGGAGCATGTTGGGTACTCTTTGGCGTACTTCCAACTAAGACACGCTGTTTCATCGTCTATAAACTGTAAGCTTAAAATGTCATAGCCCATGTCAAAAAGATAAGCGGTCAACTCTTCGGGGTCCATTATAATCGTTCTGTTTGGAAGGTTGGTTCTTTGCACAAATTTACCCCATAAGGAATTTAAACACAGTTTAGCTAACTGGTGTCTAGAGGGATTGTTTTCAATAACTCAGGTCTTAACCATATCCCTTGGTGTTTGTAATACTCATCTATATACCGATGCCGGGATTCAGCATCCTTGCAACTCTCGGGATAGCCCGACGCTTCCTGTTTGTCTCGAAGAAAAAGACAAATGTATTTTGTAAACAGTTCTACTATAGCTTTCCCAAAGTGCCATATTTCATAAATCCTACCCAGCCGGTATGGTTTCTGCAAGGCCGCTTGTAGCTCAACAGTGCACCAGGTACCAGTAACAGATTGTTCTTCTTCACTGTGTGTGCCTTTTTCAGTTTGTTTTGTAGTGGCACAAGTCATACATAGCGGGAACATTAGTTTTCCACAAACTCTTTGAGGGAGCAGGTGAGTACACTTGACATTTAATCAGCCCAAAATATTGTTTAACATCTCCAAAATCTTCATAGATGATTTGGGGGTGCCCTAATGGGTATGGTTTTGAATTGTTAACAAAGGGGTAGAGATTGGTAAAGTCAAAGTAATGTATCTTTTCACCAGGAGCTATCTCGTGGTAAAGTTTAACAGCATTAGTCCTCCCCCCAAAAAGAGCATCACAGGGTTGTAAGGGTTCTGGTAGATTTGTTTGTTTAAAAAAACTGTTTAGCCCCTCATCTTTGTTAGCATATTTGTCCATTCATGCTCTCAAAGTGTAATAACGCGCAAACCACTGTTTTCAAGAAAATTCTTTTTAAAAGTGTTCTTCTATGTAGATGGTCAAAAGTACAGCCCATCATGGTGTTATAGTCATTTTCCTTATAGCAGCAGGGGCACCTGTGAAAAAAACAACCATTAAATTCATAGGCCAATTCTTCCCCATTTAAATACGCATAACCATCTAAAAAATAGGGACCAATCTTTTTTTCCCCTCCACGCAGGGCATGTTGTCTAGGTATACTGTCTTGATGGGACACATACATCAACCACTGTATGGAAGGGGTAGAAAAGCAGTTTTGTTTTCCATAGTACAAGTCGATTGGCACAAGGGCTATTGTTTCAGGCTCTAGAAACAGTTGCTTGTATAGATGCATACACATGCTAGCTAGCGTGATAAAAGTGAATGGATCTACATACGTCACATATTTTAACTCCTCAGGAGAATCAGGATTCAAAATGTGCTCCTTTTGGGTTAGCTCAATGATACCATTTCTAAAAATGTTACAGGCTGTTCTCAAAATATTGACATCTTCGCAACAATACCTTTTTAGCTCCCTCTTAAAATCAAAAACATCTTTACTGGCCTCTGAGTACCATTTTAGAAATGCCTCCTTTTCTTCAGACATCATAAATTCTGAACCATAGCACTCCACAGGGGGAATAGGGCCCACATAGTTTTGTTCTGCTGGGTATTAAAAAATGTGGAAAATAACCTATCGACCCTGGAAATCCAAAAGCTTTAGGCAACTTACTTAACTTCATAGACAAGAAATTCAAGCTGTCAATAAAGCAAATTTTAAAGTCTATTACCTCTAGAAGTTTTAGTTTTGCACCTTGCATTATCAGTTTGACTGCTACTCATTCTTTAATCATTTCATGTATCAAAAAGAATGAATCATACCCTTGACTGCTGTGTGCCAAAAAGCTATACCTCCTAAATTTTTGATCCAAGAAAGTAGTAATAAAACATTTAATACAGTCTATACCATAAAAGGACCACGTTTTATCACCTGTCAAATGTTTGGCGTAAACATAGTTTGGGATGTGTATGCCTGTCTCTTGCATACACTCTATATCAAACACAATGTAATCCTCAGTTTTAGCCACATCTTTTGGAATGGCCATGTAACACAAATGGTCCTCCATTGAAACAACTTCAATTTTACGCCTAGGACAAATCTTACCACGGCATTCATGATTAGCCTTTATAAAGCGACCACATGAAACAGTCTGTTTTCAAATAGCATTGGGTTACACCCTGGTTGCTTTCTCAATGTGTTTTTCAAGGGATTCTTTAGACCGTGCAAAGGTTTTACACTTGGGACATTTAAACTTCCATTCATCCATCACAAGACACCGTCTCTTTGACACATGTGACAATGAAATCTACATTTGTGAGACATTCAATTGTTGTATATATGACAACAAAAAGGGCATACATTCTGTACCCCTAGAAAACCTTGTAGATTTAAAATACCGTAATAGTGTTTCTCATGATGTAAAAGGTAGACAGTGTTTTTATTAAAAGTGTCACCCTGGGGAAAATATTTCTATTCATTATACAAAATTTTGATCGGCAGCCCAAAGTAATCTTCAAATAGACACACTTCATTAAAACCTACCATGATGTCGGGGGTGTACCCAGTATCTGGTGGACCTCTAAAGCCTTTCTTTGTATGTAACCGTCAGTAGCAGTTCTAGGCTCCAGCAGACCTATGATAGTGGCAGCCATACATATATTTAAGTTGCCATAGTTAAAATCCAAAAGCCAACGCTTCTTCTTAGCCACAACCATACTGTAGAGTGTTTTCTTTAAAGGCCTGTACATGCTTCCCTCTCTAGATCTAACAATCACAGTTACAATTCTTAAGGCGTTCGTTACAACAAGCTCTGCCTTACTTTGTAGCAAACGTCCAATGTTTTTTAAAAACTCTAAAACATCAAACACCTGGCGTGTCTGGTAAAAAAAGGTTTGTTTAAAGTAGAACTGTCTAAACGGATCTGGACAAAGTCATTAGGACCAGCTGATTCCAAAATGTGGGAAACAAGCCTCTCAACCGATTCTGTTATCAGTAATAGTGCGTGACCTGTTGAAGTTATCCAATCTAGATTCATAAAACGAAAAACTTCATAGTATTCAACACTTTTATATTTTGGTATATCATGATGGTTTGTTCCCAAACTCTGTAAAAAAACTGTTTCTGTATCAGACGTGTTAGGTGTATTTGGAGAGTGAAGCTCTAAATCTTTCTTTGCGTGGATGCTAATGATAGCTTTTGCTTTTTTTAAACGTTTCAAAAACATTTTCCTCTGCCTTCTAGAGTGAAGCCATTTTAAACGCAAGGCTTCATTATCTTTTACAGGTAAATGTCATATGTCTAGAGGCTGAGGGGGTGTATGTGCATCTTCCAAACCATGCCCTGTGGTGCTAGGGGGTGTTATTACATCTACACCGTTTGTAGACTTCCCGAGACCTAGCCCGGTCCTTAATGCGGTTATGGGGGTTGTCAACTGTTTTGTAGCAGTCCTAGCTTTATTTTTTAAAGGCTGCTTTTTATAGACTAGAGCCATTGCATTGGTCTTAGATTTCATGTTGAACAAAAGGTATTTGGCTTTACAAACACGCCTACGCATATCAATTAAAGCTTTTTTTGTACACTTATGCTTTAATCTATACCTCTGGCGTCATAGGTTTACTTTCATATGTAAAACTGGTAAATGTTTTACTTTTTTACTATTTAATACATTTACCACAAAAAAACGCTTAGCTGCACCACCCTTTTTATAGCCGGGAACCGTCACCCTGTCGGCTGGCATGTTAACATGTTTAAAGGTATGTAGGTCAGACAATGGTCTATTATCTTATCAGTCTTGTAAAAATTGTTCACTGCACACACCCGTTTGTTTACACCATTTGGCCCTGTGCTTGAAAGATCTAGCAGCTTAGGGGGATCATTTAACCTACAAATAACAGAGGCATATACAAATTCTTCACAATCTATTTTTATGTGGGAGTCTGAGATAATTATAACAGGCTCTTTTACAGGGGAATCTACACTAGGCTCTTTTACAGGGGAGTCTATAATATTATAAGTTTCAGAATCAGGGGCTGTTGGTATATCTGGTACCACTGAGTCCTGTTTAAAATTTTGGGGAATATCAGCATACCGCTCGCTGTTGGGGATTGTGGGTGAATACGTATGGGGTGGTGTATGGTTTCCACAATTCGGAGACCACGGTCTAACGCTGGACGCTATTGGGTCTAAAGCAGGGGAATCTACAATAGGCTCTTTAATAGGGAGTATATAATTATTATAACAGTTTCAGAATCAGGGGCTGTTGGTACTCCTGGTACCACTGAGTCCTGTTCTAAATTTTGGGGAATATCAGCATACCTCTCACTGTTGGGGATTGTGGGTGAATACGTATGGGGCGGTATACGGTCTCCACAATCTGGAGACCGCAGCCTAGCGACAGCAGGTGTTGGGTCTAAAGTAGGGCTGTACCGAATAGCATATTTAGTATTCGGCCGGATACCGAATAATTTGTCAACTATTCAGCCGGAGCCGAATAGTTTTTTTTTTTTAGGCAAACATATTCTCGGGCATAAAAAATTAGCATTTCAATGAATAAACTAAGGAGGCATTCTATTGCATGGGTACATATTTATTAATTGGACACATCTCTGTAAGCTTATGACAAAAGACAAAGAAAAAAAACAAAAGTTACGGGAAAAGCCCTCACTCTTAGTAAGAGTAACCTGTAAGGGGAAGGTTGTATTTTAGGAAAACAAGCCTTTCAACATTTTCAGCTAAGAGGCTACTTCTGTGTTCGGAATAAATATCTCCAGCTGAACTGAACACTCTCTCGCTGTCCACACTGGTAGGAGGAGGTGCCAAGCACACACGCGCAACTTTTGCCAACCCAGCAAACCGAACACTGTTCATGTCCCACCACTCCAGCGGGTTTGCAGTTTTAGGGAGCAGCGGCTCTATCAAAAAGACAGTGAGCTCAGTGTCCAGGGAACTTATGGACTGACTCACACCAGCCGTGGACTGCTCAACAACACTGTCCCAGAATGCCCATATGCCACATGGTGGAACGCTCTTCTTGGGTGGTGGCTCATCCTCTTGTGGGTCAGGGTCTGCAGGTTGCCCCTCAGGAGGGGAGGACTGCTCACAGAGGGCTAAGGCAGTAGAGTGCATAGAACATTTCACATTGTTGGCCACAACATCATTGCTGAAAAATGTTAATTTGAACCGCATATCGATGCCTGTTGCCACAAAGTAGATAGATATAGCCTCAATGTCTTTGAATCTTGCCTCTACAGCCCTCAATAACTCTGCTTTCACTAGCTTCACACCAGTGTCCCTAACCTCGCCAGAGCTCAGGTAGGCCCTTAAAGCTTTCACAGCAGGAACCACCAAGGAGATGCTTGATGCATGAGAGCAAATCTCCTTTGTGAGCTCTGCAAAGGGTGCCAACAAAGATAAAACATTTTCTGCCAAAAGCCGCTGGCAGGCAGAAAGATTTGACACTTTATCGTCCTCCGCACAGTACAAACGTACTGGCCGCCTCTGCCCTACCAGTCGCCCCAGCATCAAAAAGGATGAGTTCCACCGTGTAGATACATCTTGAATCAACTGCAATTCAGGCAGCCCTAGATCTTTTTGCAGTGCGTGCAGGCGGGACGTGGCCGAACTAGAATGTTTGAAGTGGCCTACAAGTTTCCTTGCATGTGCCATCATGTCTGACACAGATCTTTGCACAAAAAGGCCATCATGGATGCAAAGCTGTAGGGTGTGAGCAAAACACCCCACACTAGCTAGGTCTGCTTCTCTGAAGGCCTTGCACATGTTAGCGGCATTATCCCGAAGAATGACGTGCACTTTGGAATGGCTAATTTGCCACCTTTCTAGCATTTCTTGAAATGCTAATCCTATTTTGGCACCAGTATGGCTTCCGCCAAAAGCCTCGCACTGCAACAAAACTCCATGCCTTTTCATGTTGCTGGCCAGCCAATGCCCTGTTAAGCTCATAAAAGATTTCACAGTGTTATCAGATGTCCAAATGTCCACAGTAAATGCAATTTTCTCTCAACCTCTGAAGCAATAAACTGGCTCACTTTCTCATACAGGTCGGGGATGATGCGTGTTGAAAAATATTTACGTGATGGTACCTTGTACCTAGGCTCCAATTTATGGAGTAAACGCACAAAACCGACATCCTCAACAACAGAAAATGGTTGCAAGTCTAGCGCTATCATTTCGCCAATACTGCGATGCACTGCATGTGCGGAAGGGCTGTCCAGAGGCCACGCTTGTTTTTTGTCCAGACAATCTTTAATGGACAGCTGTGACAATGCCCTCTTTCACTTTGCAGGAGACACATTGCTATTGATTCTCCCAACAACTGCCTCTTTTTTCCTTTCATATTGGACATATTCATTGTGATGTTTGGACCGCAGATGGTTGGTCAGTGCTGATGTGCTGCACTGTCTCGAGTTTGCAGATCCACGAGACAAAACCGCAAGGCACACAGAACACAATGCCTTGGAGTTATCGTCCATTTTAATGGTAAAGTAATCCCACACAGGGCTGGTTTTCTCCTTGGTGCTACTCATGCCGACAACGAAGGGGGTTCTGCAGCTCTGGGCGAGGGATAGGGTTTCTGCTGGGCACGTCTCCTAGCTGTTGCTTGTGGGCCTTTAGGTAAATCAGAAGTTCGTACTGGTGACAAAGAAATGTAAAGAAAAAGTCAAACTTAATTTTTTGGCAGGGCAGTACTGCATGATGGCTCTGGGCTCTGAAGTGGTATGTGGGTTCCCTTTAAAAAAGTTTTTGAAAAAACCTTTTATCAAAAATAACTATGTAAAAAACCGAAATATGAACGACAAAAACCTCACTTGAAATTGCCAGGAGTTCGAGTCATTATGTACATCCATTGACAGCAGCAAGCATAATATAGCAGTCTTTCATTTATTCAGGCATATGAGTGTTAACCTCCCACCGCAAGCTTCCCCTGAATAGTAGAACCCCCATAGTACTCACCAGGATTGTAGGCACTAAGCAGGCATCTGCATCAAGGTTGTGTAAGTCCGTCTCAGGGGTGAGCTTCCTTGGTAGGTGCTGTGTCTTTTCTGGGCTGTGGTATAACTAAAGTAAAGAAAAGGATGATGTTACTGCTAGACAAGTGTTGCAGGATTAAGAAAATGCACAATTTTTCTACTCATCACATTTTGTCACAACAAGTCTACAAGAACAAATACATGGCCCAGGACAACTGGATCATAAGATCAAGAAACTATGGCCTAAAAGGAACAAACTATGAGACTCTTTGGGACGCAGAAGTTGCATCACAGCCAGCGGGACTGAGATCCACTCATAAAATATTTGAGACACAGAACTCTATGGAGGGCAAGGCTAAAAGCAACCCTGGGGGCTGCTCCAGCAGGGACATCATGGCACAATGGAGGGGGTGGGGGAACATGGGAGAACATTGCGGGACAACAGTGGGGGTGGGGGTAAATGGCAGAACATTGCGGGACAACAGTGGGGGTGGGCGGGAACATGGGAGATCATCATGGGACAATTGAGGGGAGTACATTGCTGGACAACTGTGGGGGTGGGGGAACATGGGAGAACATTGTGGGGCAACAGTGGGGGTGGGGGTAAATGGCAGAACATTGCAGGACAACAGTGGGGGTGGGCGGGAACATGGGAGATCATCATGGGACAATTGAGGGGTGGGGGTAAATGGGAGTACATTGCGGGACAAATGTGGGGGTGGGGGAACATGGGAGAACATTGCGGGACAACAGTGGGGGTGGGGGTAAATGGCAGAACATTGCAGGACAACAGTGGGGGTGGGGGTAAATGGCAGAACATTGCAGGACAACAGTGGGGGTGGGCGGGAACATGGGAGATCATCATGGGACAATTGAGGGGTGGGGGTAAATGGGAGTACATTGCGGGACAAATGTGGGGGTGGGGGAACATGGGAGAACATTGCGGGACAACAGTGGGGGTGGGGGTAAATGGCAGAACATTGCAGGACAACAGTGGGGGTGGGCGGGAACATGGGAGATCATCATGGGACAATTGAGGGGTGGGGGTAAATGGGAGTACATTGCGGGACAAATGTGGGGGTGGGGGAACATGGGAGAACATTGCGGGACAACAGTGGGGGTGGGGGTAAATGGCAGAACATTGCAGGACAACAGTGGGGGTGGGCGGGAACATGGGAGATCATCATGGGACAATTGAGGGGTGGGGGTAAATGGGAGTACATTGCTGGACAACTGTGGGGGTGGGGGGAACATTGGAGAACATTGCGGGTGGGGGGGAACATGGCACCCCTGCTGCCTCACCGTGATGAGGGGGCACATTTAAAAGCGAGGCCGCCGGGGTGGCTTCAGTGCCCTGGCAGCCTCATGAGTCTGGGGGGGGTGCTCCTGTAGGAGCGGCCCCCAATGCAAAACAAATGTCGGGCCACCGGCTTTGCAACGGTGGCCCGACCAGCATACCTGAAATAACTGCGGTGAGACCACGGGGGTGCAGGGCACCCCCGCGGCCTCACCGTGATGAGGGGGGATGGGGGCACATTAGAAATCGAGGCCGCCGGGGTCGGCAAAGTGCTCCGGCGGCCTCATAACTCTGGGGGGAGCCGCGGCCCCCCTATGCAATACAATGTCGGGCCACCGGCTTTGGCCCGGTGGCCCGACAAACACAACATTATTGCGGTGAGGCCGCGGGGGTTCCCTGTGGCCCCACGGCCACACCGTGCTCAAGGGACGAGGGGGGGCACATTTCACAGCGAGGCCGCCGGGGTGGCTTCAGTGCCCCGGCGGCCTCATGAGTCTGGGGGGGGGCCGCTCCTGTTGGAGCGGCCCCCCAATGCAAAACAAATGTCGGGCCACCGGCTTTGGCCCGGTGGCCCGGCAAACACAACATTATTGCGGTGAGGCCGCGGGGGTTCCCTGTGGCCCCGCAGCCCCACCGTGCTCAAGGGGCGAGGGGGGGCACATTTCACAGCGAGGCCGCCGGGGTCGACAAAGTGCCCCGGCGGCCTCATGAGTCTGGGGGGGCCGCTCCAGTAGGAGCGGCCCCCCAATGCAAAATAAATGTCGGGCCACCGGCTTTGCACCGGTGGCCCGACCAGCATACCTGCAATTACTGCGGTAAGACAGTGGGGGTGCAGGGCACCCCCGCGGCCTCACCGTGGTGAGGGGGGATGGGGGCACATTAGAAATCGAGGCCGCCGGGGTCGGCAAAGTGCCCTGGCGGCCTCATAACTCTGGGGGGGGCCGCGGCCCCCGATGCAATACAATGTCGGGCCACCGGCTTTGGCCCGGTGGCCCGACAAACACAACATTATTGCGGTGAGGCCGCGGGGGTTCCCTGTGGCCCCGCGGCCTCACCGTGCTCAAGGGGGGGCACATTTCACAGCGAGGCCGCCGGGGTCGGCAAAGTGCCCCGGCGGCCTCATGAGTCTGGGGGGGCCGCTCCTGTAGGAGCGGCCCCCCAATGCGAAATAAATGTCGGGCCACCGGCTTTGCACCGGTAGCCCGACCAGCATACCTGCAATTACTGCGGTGAGACCGCGGGGGTGCAGGGCACCCCCGCGGCCTCACCGTGATGAGGGGGGATGGCCGGGGGTGTCACTTACCTGGTGATTTCTCTGGGTCCGGGTGCTGGCATCTGCTGGAGCCCGTCTGTTGGCATAGGAAGCGAGGGAAGGGAAGAACTGTTCCCCTCCCTCGCTTCCTATTTCAACACGTTAGGCTGGTTCCTCTGTGGTCAGACTGCAGAAGCCAATAGGCAAACAGCTTGTTTGGCTTCTGCAGCCTGAACACTGTCAAACTTTCTATGATTGGCTGTCATCTCCCAAACAGGGAGAGGGCAGCTAATCATAGAAAGTGGACTTTGAGTCCCTAAACAGAAACTATTCTGCCTAAGCCGGATAGCTGTATTTCAGCCGAACTTCGGCAGAATAGGGACTCGAAGCCGAAGTTCGGTACAGCCCTAGTCTAAAGGGGTTCCGGCCTTTAGAGATAAAACACATGAGGTAATCTCGCCACAACCTATACACTCCAACCGCAAACTATCAGCTGTTGGGGCTATAGGTGATGTAGCCTTTACCCGGGAACATATCATTTTATCACAGCTAACAGACCGGGGCTGAGGGTCATCCACCAGGGTGACCTGAATACTCCGGGCTTCCACAGTTTCAGAGTTAGTAACATTTCAAACATGTTGAACCCCTTTAAACCGTACATCTTTTTTCAAACTTAGTTTAGGTTTTTTCTTTGAAATATTTTGGAGCCCCACACATTCCTCATAACCCCCCTACTGTTGTTAGGTCAAGGTGTTCTGTGTAGGGCTGACCTGTTTTGTTCACACAAGCCGTTGGTGGGACCGCAAAGGTCATAAGCGCAGCACTAGACCCTAAAAATAAACATAATCAAAATAATTAGATACATAATTACAAAACTAAAAGCAAAAGCCTGATTCCTTACAAACATACACCATCCTTAACCCTAATACATGTTTCCGTTTAATATTTAGCCTGTCAGCCGACATTAGAACTATTTACATAAAAATGTATATCGTCAGAGACATGCATCTGGACTCTTACATTTGCAGACGTGGCCTTTTCCAAACTGTACACGAATACTCTAAGCTACAAATGTGTACAATGACACTGCTTAAAATTCCATGCTCCATTCAAAACGAAACTAATGCTTCTTTTACAAACATGAGCCAAATGTGACATATCAGAGAGCGACCGAAATATTGTTCGTTCCCACAACGTCACAAAGCTTCAATAAATACCACAGTTAACTCTAACTCTACAATGCCAGGCTGATCCTTCCAAAAAGCACCAAACTTTTGCCACACACAAGTTTACCCACAACACAGCTCAACGTTTAGAACTTTTAAGCTTTTATTTTACCCTGCTTATTTCTAAACACACAAACACACAAACACCAAACCTAATCCAACCAAACCCACACACACACACTACACATACCCATGTTAACTAAAAGCTTTTAACACCCTATACAAAAACTTACACATTTGGGAAATGTATTTATTAATTAAAAAGTTCCACAGCCAGTCCAAGCATATGGTCAGACCATGCATACTAGCGCAGACTCCAAGAGCACTGTCTACCGCTCTCCAGAGCTCCTTCTCTATATATACACCTCACTCTGCCCCTATGGGAGGGCACATAACTACATCACCCCCACAACGACCCCCCGGCCTGCCCCCTGACATCATAACTTCATACCTACATCATCTCCCCTGAGCCCTGGACCTTGACACATTCGGGATGTCACAATCCCGGCTGGGCCACGTCTAGCCCCAAAATCATAGCTCACTCCATGACATGCCATTTCCTACGCCTGCACTTCCTGGAACACAATGCATGACGTCACTACTAGGTTAAGCCTTACAGGAAACTACATGGACACGCCATTGATGGAACAATCCCTGCTGGGCCACACCTAACCCCCCAAAGTCACAGCAAACAACACTCCATCACTTCCGGTAAACGCCCTTTCCTAGGCCTGCACTTCGAAACACCTTGCGGTCACTACAGCACAGGGACATCCAGTAAGGAGGGACTTCTGTTACCAAGGACACCCCAGAGGGGTGGGACTTCCGGTTAGGGTGTGGTTACTGCCTGTCAGTTGATGGAAGGTACATGCTTGCACTACTTCTAACAAAGAACCAATATCACAATCTCGTTGCTTTCTTTGATTTGAAATATCTCACCATTTGATCTTCAGATCTTTTCTCTAGGTAGATTATTAACACATTGCATCCATGTGCCGAAGGCTCACATATCCAAACCAGGAACTGTCATTAAATACCTTGATTGCGCTTGCCACTTGCCAGTGAACTCTCATTATGATTAAATGTCATGACACTAGATCAAATTAATAAATGAGCCATTAGCACACTTGGCCGTATGTGCTGTTCAGCCCAGCCAATCGGGATGGAGGACTGCGAGCATACTCCAGGCACTATCAAACGGTATTTGCATCCAATTCTCCTTCCTTCCCGGCATTGCCAAACAGAATGTTCCCTCAGTGAGAGCCACGTGTCCAATAGCTCCCACTCGACCAATTATTTCTTCAACCAAAGGTCTGAGAAAGATACATTTTAGTATGAAATGATGTCCTGTTAGACAAAATGTTCGCACACCCTTGAACAATAGGCCTCATTACGACCCTGGCGGAAACCGAAAAACGATGGCGGAAATGCAATACCGCCATCGAATAGCGCTCGGTGCGACTATGACACGTCACCGCAAAGTACGATGCCATTAGCGACACCGTAGTGAACGCCAACGCTAACTGCACCAAGTACGCGCGCGCGCGCCATGCCAAACCGTAATTACCACCATGGCGCAACGGTACGCGAATTCTGACCCTAGCGGACATGCACCTAACGCCATCAAGCACGGCGGAAAGTACCATTCCGCCATGGTGAGAAGTACGGCATCGCGAATCAACCGTAAACGGCCCCACTGAGTGCCTGTACACCGCTCCCAGGCCACATTGTACAACTCCCCGTAGGTGCAATGAAGTCACACAATGCAACCAGTGAAATGTACTAGTCATCCATGCCTGCCAACGAACAAATGAATCTCAAGAGGGGCCAATGGGAGCTGCAGGGCACAGATGGCACGAATACAGAAGCCATCCCAATGGACATGACCTCAGTCTCCCACCAAGAAACGCACGCAAACACAGGCACCTGTGACCAGCAATATTCCGAAAATCACATCATTCCACCAATCCACCTGGCTGACCGGCATCTGTTACACAAAAGCAAATCCCCCGCCCATGAGCAGGACATCATTAAAACAGTCATATTGGCAGCCCTCATCCCTGACCTCACTGGGCTTCGTAGGCAAACGCGCCCAGCACAGTACCACGCAACTATACTCCGAAGCTGGAACCCAATGCAGATCTCCTCACAATACATCGCTCCCCAAATAGGAATATGCCACATCACTTGCAAAGAAGAACGCTACACGGTCCCTATCAGAATAGAAATTTAATGCACAACAAATTCACCAAGCCCATACAGCCATTAGGCCATGAACTCCAAAACACATTTCACCATTGTGGGCTGCATCCGCAATAAATGACCAGCTACTTCTTGTGTGACGCCCTGTTCCTTCATGGTACACAGGGGCTACATTCTCGTACGAAAAGGCAACATGGAAGCGCCTAGAACCGCAGGGCCGTCCCAATAGGGAGGCACTAGTCCAGCTGAAAGGCCGAAATGTTGCTCCTAGCCACTAGTACTGCGTAAGGGCATGTGGCCCATTGGCGATCGTCCCATAAGATCGTAATGCTGCTCCACTGATGAACACGAAGCAGCAGGTGTCGGGAGTAAAATCCATCTGCAGGAGTGGCATACAGATGGCAGTGGCAAAAGGGGAGGAGATACCTGTCAACCAAATGAAATGAAAAAGAACAGTATGGCCATCAGAACTTCATTAGTATTACTCACTTCAATGATCACACCAAATCCACAGCCATATGCATGCTAGCCCACTCCAAAGGATCATCATCACCCAAAAACCACTTGCGAATCATAACTATCTATATCGAGGTGAAAACACCATCACAAACGAGTGTACCTGTGCATGCGTCTGTTAAAACAGAATCCATCAGATGGGATTGGTAACGTGCATAGACACAAGTGTCTGAAGGCGCGTCGAGACAGGGAGGGCTCAACAAGGCCAGATAGACGATGGTCCCACTATGGCAGCCCTGCATCACATAGCGCAGGGGAGGCGGACAGATTCCAAGAAGCCCTGTACATGGCAAACTCTGTATCAATTCATCTGTCCATGCATCCATTCATCATTCCCTCATCCCGTAATGAGAACGCCTGTTTCCATACTCACATAACATGTGAAATTTCCATTGAGTCTGTGCGTTATGCAGCCTGCAAAATCCACTGTGCCCCAGCCCGTAATTCCAGTGTTGTGAAGTAACATGTATTTGGGAACGTCCGGCCTCATCGTCCACTTCGCCATTGCGCATCCCAAACTATTCATATCAATCATTGCATCCTCGCCATGGCCCCTGTCCCAAGGACATTGAACAATAGAACGTTATATTTGCAGTCAGACCTGTGGGCATCTCCTCGCCGCTAGCTGAAAACCGAAAGCGCCGCCCTTCGAATTCCTCATTTGCAACATCACGTCGAAAAGGCATCTGTGGCCGCTTGAAATCACAAATTAATCCATCTAGTGCGGCTGTGTGTGAAAATGGCAACTGCCTTCACTCACAAATGGGACGCCCCGCCCGTCGTTGAACCTCGGTGCAGTGATGCATGAGGGTCCACCGTTACTCGAGTACTACGTTCCACTGACCCTTCACAAGTCTGTTCGCGACTGCAAAGATAGTATGTGAAACAATGGGACCATAGCCGAATGAACATATCAACCAATGTTACACTGCCATCGGGTACAAATACATGATTGTAATAGCAAGATGCCATTCGTCGAATTGCAGCGTTGTGTGCGGGACGTGCTCGCCCAAAGGGGAGGGCAGCTTGCACAGGTGGAATGAATCACCACAGGTGGAGGCCATACAGCCTGAAAACACATAAATTGCACGCCCAGTCTCCTCCCACACCCACTCCGAAATGCTACCGGCAGGACTAGCTATGTTGGCCCTGGGGGACCTGATAGCACTGCAGGTACTCCAACTTCAAGAAGAAGACGAACACCAACTACAACCGGCCGCACGGAGGAGACGCAGGAGGAGGAGGAGGGCAAGGCAGGGCCAGCAAGGGCCGCCAGCACAGCCACTACCACCACACAGGCAGCCCGCAATCCCACGCCTCCGAGCACATCCGTTCAACCTCACTGATGAGCAGATCCACACCCTCTACCGTTTGGACCGGGACACCATAACCGCCATTGTGGACATGACACAGGCTGACCTTGTCAGCATGATAGATAGCCCAACCGCCATCCCACCCCTACTGAAGGTGGTGTCTGTACTCCACTTCCTGGCCACAGGCACCTTCCAGCACACAGTCGGACAGTTGCATGGCATTTCACAGCCACTGTTCTCACGGACACTATTGCAAGTGCTCGATGCCCTCCTGAAGCACGCAGACGACTACATCTCTCTACCACGCTCGGAGCAGGAAATTACGAACACAAAAGTGGGATTCCATGCACTTGCCGGCATACCGGGTTACATTGGTGCCATCGACTGCACCCATGTGGAATTGGTCGTCCCACATGCCATGGAGGCCCAGTACCGCAACCGGAAACAATTTCATTCTCTGAATGTACAAATGGTGTGTGACTCCAACAGGATCATTACACATTGTTGTGCCCGATTCCCTGGATCAACCCATGATTCTATGATCTTGAGGAACTCTACAATACCACGCTACATGGAGCGACACGCAGGGAACAGATCCTGGCTACTCGGTGAGTCTCATTTCATGCATGATGATGTGGGGTATGTGATGCGGCAATGACCTGGCAGGAAGGGGGGGGGGGGTGCGTACGTAGCAATGGCATTCCACATGATTCGTTTATCGTCCACATACAGGTGATGCCGGATATCCACTGAAGAGATGGCTCCTCACACCAGTCCGGAACCCACGGGACCAGCATGAGGAGGACTACAACCATGCCCACTCACGTACCCGTGTAGTCATAGAACAGGCATTCGGCCTACTGAAGACTCGTTTCCGGTGCCTCAGCAGGTCTGGCGGGGCACTCCTGTACCGCCATGTGAAGGTTGCGAAGATGGTGATGGCATGTGTCATGCTACACAACATGTGCGTACGTAGAAATGTGCCCATGCCCCCTGACGCAGAACTGCAAGCACCTGAAGATGGTCATGATGAGGGTGGGGATGTGGCAGCACCTCAAGGAGTCTGCGAGGCACAGGAGGGCCGTGACATTCGTCAGCATCTCATAGATGCATGCTTCTAGCACTCACGCCTGGTGGCTGATACATGGACACGGGACTCGTGGCACTGTGTGTGTATGGTACATGCACGATATGGACTGTACGCCTATAATGGCCTCGTACACAAAGATCAATGTCCACACATCTCATTGGTTGATCGTGCATTGTTTATGGCATATGTGATATCATGTTAAACACCCTATCGACCCGCCACCCAAGTGAGCCCAACACCCCCCCTCCACCCTCCTACCTCCCCCCCGAACACCAGTGTCCAGAGATGCTCATTGCCAGTGGGCAGTCGCTATTGCAAGCCCCCTCTGCGGGTATCAGGGGCACCCCTGCCTGTGGAGCGCAGGTTCCTCCCAGATCTACGTTGGGGGCTGCCCTGGACGGAACTTGCAACGGATGATGTCTCTGCCTGCTCACGTCCATGCATTTCCCTAAGGGTTTGTGAGAGCTCAGTGAGCACACGGCGCACTGCGGCAAGTTCGGCACATACGTCTTTGGACGTCGCATGCAGTTCCCCCCTCAGGCTCTCTGTGCTACTCTCCATTTGGACTCTCAGGCTCTCGGTGCTACTCTCCATTTGGACTCTCAGGCACTCGGTGCTACTCTCCATTTGTGCCCTTAGTGTCTCTGTACTTCTCTCCATTTCTGCCCTAAGTGTCTCAGTTGATGTTTCTATGTCTGCCTTAGTGCCCCCACATTCATCGGCATGGTCCTTGAGGAGCGTGGCCAGTTGCTGCTGTTGCACGATTAACTGGTCGAGGGACTGTTGCCTCTGCTGGGCCATGGCCATTTGCGGTGGTGTCACAGAGTGGCTGTTCGCCTCATGTTGCCCTGCCACAGGGCTTGTGGGGGATGGCCAGTCGTCGTCTTGTGGGTGCCCCTGCGTGGTATCCTCATGGTGTACGGGATGGAACAGACAGGGGGATTGGGACAGGTCATGGATGGATCTGACTTTGACATCCCCGTTTTCTGTGTCGGAGCATGCTGCCATTAATGCAGTGTCACCTATGGTGCTGCTGCCACCATAAGCAGTGCCTACTGTGGCATCCATTGGGGGGACCTGTGGTGGTGGTGGTGTGGGCATGCTGGCTGCTGGGGTGCCTGTTGGAGTTCCCTCCTCTGTGCTGCCACTTGATTTGTGCTGCTGCCGTGTCTTGATGCGTGCAGCTGAGGTGGAGGGTCTTTGGCCGTTGGTCTTGGCCCTCTTTGCAGGTGTGCTGGTAGGGGTGTCCTGGAGCTCGTCGTTTGGATCGGACCCTGTGGTGGAGTAAAGGAGGGCGAGCGTTATTGATGGGTCTGTGGGAATTGGAATGGCAATGTATCACATGCATTGGGGTGGTACCTGAGGGTGATTTGGGTCGGGGCATTGGAGGTGGTTTCATTTGTGTGTGGTGTGAGGGTGCAGTTGTTTGGCAGCCTGCAGTTAGGGTGTGCCTGCTGCACGTGTAGAGGGTGTTTTTAGGATTTTTAATTATTTATGTATTTGATGTGAGTTTTGATGTGTGCTATCAGGCCTATGTATGTGGACGTTCTCCTGGACATGTGTTACTGTTGCACTATGTGTGCACGTGGTACTTCACATGATTGGACATTGTGGTTTTGGCATTGTTTTATTTGGGCCACCTACCTGATTCTTCGGATGTCTGCACTCCTTTCTCCATCCCTCCGACTCCCTCTATGCTCTCCATTCCTATGGTGGAGGCACAGATTTCTTCCCAGGGGGTCAACTTGATGGGTGATTCCGATCCTCCCCCGGTGGCTGTGGCAATGTTGCGGTTGGCAGACAGTATGCTACGGACGCGTATCCGCAGGTCGTCCCATCGCTTTCTGCATTGCTGTGGGTTGCGGGGTGCGGTCCCCACCGCACTTACCCGCTGTGCCACCAGGGCCCATATGGCCTTCTTGTTCGCAAGTGCCGTCCTGGTCATTTGCGTGGAGAAGACGGCGGCTGCATTCTCCTGGAGGGTCTCTGTGAGTACGGTGAGTTCCTCACGGGAGAAGTGGACCTGCCGCTTGCGGTCGCACGCTTTCTTCGCTACTTTTCCCATTTTTCTTGGTTTCACTAGGGTGGATGACGGGTTGGGATGTGTCTCAGGGTAGTATTTTTAATGGTTGTGTGGATTTAGTGGTTTTATAGGTGTACGGCGTGATGTTTCCCGTTCCGGGACCATGCTTTTACTTCCGTTTCCGTATATTTACGGTCACCGTACTTTCCGGTTGGCGCTCACTGCGGTGTCCGCTGAGATGGGTGGCGGTATTGCACCTAGGGCGCCGTACGGCGGCGGTGTGTGCCATTTTGGGGTCATTTCCACCATCGCGGACTTTGCACTTCCGCCATGGCGTGGTGCTCGTGCCCGATGGGTCGGAATGAGCCGCACTTTGCTCCATCGTGCAATGGCGGAAACGCTATTTATGCTGTGGCGGTCCGGTCAGTCACTTTCCGCCAGGGTTGTAATGAGGGCCAATGAGTTTTCCCCAAGATCCTTCACTTGGGATTCCACAGGTCCACTGGAGGTCAGTCCTTTCGAAGAATTTGAATACTCCAAATATAGCTGCCTGGAGTAACTCAAAAATCGAATGCATCTCAAAGGAAACAGAAACGTTCACAGGCAATATATGTCCAATTATGAATTCGACTTTTTAATCCGAAAAACATTCTTCGTTATGCATCTTGTATTTGTATATTCAGCATGCAAAGACCACCATCTCATTTTGTCCACATCACACACAGCAGCATCACAATGAATTCCCAAAACCCCAAACAAGTGGCCACAACGAAAGATTTGTTTCTCTCAGTAACAACAAATCTGTGCTATTTTGCTCTGGTGGCAATACAATGAATGTATGCACAACTGTTGCTGCTTTGCTCAGATTACGCTATTCTTTAAGCCTTATTGCTGAAATGTTGCATAGGTGCAAGTGAATTTATCACTAGGCCAAATTATGCCCCAGCGCAGTAAAACAATGTTCTTTAAATGCTTCTTTGCACTAGGGCACATTTTACACTATTTTTATCACTAGGGCAAACATTGCCCTGTTGAAAAAATGCATTTTACAAATATGCATTTTTGCACAGGGGCACGTTGTTGCTCCAGTGGTCATTGTATTTGCACTGGTGCAACGTTTTACAACCATGTGTCCATTTCACAGAACCTTTGCACCAGTGCAAGCGCAGTTATGCATGGTATTGACACGAGGGCACACATTAATTGTATGCATTCATGCACCTGGAAAATGTAAGCACGAGTGCTTACACACACTACTATATTAGCACCAGAGCAAATACTGCTCTGGTGCAAACATGCATTGAAAGAATAGCTCTTTAGCACTACGGCAGGGGTCTACAATCTGCGCCTCTCAAGATATTCTAGACTCTGAATTGCATAATGCCTTTCCAGTGACAATTCATGGAATAGGGCGACTGGGAGTTGTAGTGCAAAACATCTGCAGAGTAAAAGGGTGAAGACTCCATAGCCACAGTGCTAATAAGGTACACAGCAGCACTTGAAGAGTTGCACTATTTCTGTATTACAGGTCCTGAATGGATATGTGGCTATTTTAATTCGATTTGGATTTGATTTCTTTTTATTTGTGCTAGTTACCCATAAGGCATCAAGGCGCAGAGGGCAACGACAACCCCCAACCGCTACTATGCTCTTATAACAGCAGAGTCTTGATTCCCTTCTTAAAAGTGGTCAGATCACTAGTAGATCGGATATACTCAGGCAAGAATTTCCAACATGTGGCTGCCAGCATTCTGGAGGACCTGGGCATGCTGCTTGATCGATGACAGTGTGGGACAACCACAATGCATTTGGTCTCAAGATGTGGCGAAGAACATCTGCATCCACCATTTTGAGCATTATTTTAATGTGTGTGATAGGACTGCTAGTGCAAGAAAAGCTATTTTGTTGTGATAAGCTAAAATGTCACTTAGGAGGTTATCAACCAAACACATCAACATCAGGATGAAACCACATATTTTGTGCAACGATTAATTCATGTTAGGAAGGGGCATCGCAAACTTCCCACAATAACAACTCTGATGGAAAAACACATCAAATACTATGGGCACACAACAATGAATGTGGGACCAAATTATAGAAAGTTGTTGCAAGTGCATTTTGCACAGTGTTGGCATCAGGGTATAAACTGCCCCGAACAACACATGTGTTTTTTAATGTTAATGTTAAAGAATATTTGTACCGTGCACTATCACCACCGGAGTGGTCCCCTGGCACTCTAATTAATGCTTTTCGGCACCAGTGCAAAATGTGCCCTCGCAATGCGAATACATTCGACATGTGCAAAAATCCATTGAATAAATGCACAATTTGCTCTATTTAATACTGTGCAAAATTGCATGTGAGTTTTTGCACATTTTTTGCAATACGGCCCAATTATATTTATGAGAAAACACATGAGGATGGGGTGCATTCAGGAGCATTGCACCCCCTGTTCCTGAATCTTGAGACTGTGAAGCATCGACACAAATGGTCACAATAAACCACATAATGCATGTGTGCCTGAACTTTGGCAGTACACACGATTGATGACATGCACATTGATCTCCCAGGTGGCTGCTTTCTGAAATGGCCTCTAGGCGCATGCTCCATTCCACTTCCTGAAAAAGCTCAATTTTACCCCCATTTCTCAACCAATCCTATACAATGGCAGCTATTTCCATTCCCTGCTTTGCACCACTTTTATGAAAATTCAAAATCCTTTAATTTATTTTTTTTCGTTAAGAGGGCAGGATCTATATTGAGAATCCTCGTTTAGCCATTGTTACAGAAATACAGAATATGCAAAGGGCAGTGGAGTAAAGAAAATGGAAATTCATAAACACGTCACTCTCGAGTAGTCTTTGTTCCACATGACTCAGATTTTAATATTTAAATATTGCCAGAAATATCTTTGCACACTCTACTGCATGGGCAGTCACTGGAGCCATTAAAGTGATAAGTGGAATGCATTAACATTACACTAACATTAGATTTCACATTTCAATGCGCTCCTGGGAATTCTCGCGAAACGTACAGAGATAATGCTTTCGCGGCCCAAGTTCACATTATGAAAAGCGCCGTGGAATGATTTTATCAGCCGGTGCCTCTGCATTCCAAGAAATCCTCACTGCCAGTGTTTTATGCAGTCTGCGGACCCTTGGAATCTCTGATAACTTTAAGAACAAAAACATTGTTTATCTTCTTGTGTGAATTATTGAAGCATGCTCATGGCATGCGTCTCCCTTTGGTAGCTGAGATACATGTATCTAACACGTTTTCCCAAAAGGCAGTGAAGTACACGTGACATAGATTCTAAACTGCAAGTTCAAGTCCAGCTTGCAACATTCATTCACAGAGTATTAAATACTTACGCCATCGAAAGCGCATTCCTGAAAGTCAGACTTGATGCCGTTGCCTCTTTGTCTCTGTTTATTGCACTTATAGCAGCGTTTTCAGAACTCATAGTTCAGAGGAATGCTGTCATAGTACAACAGAATGGCAGTATAATACCTGGCAAGTGCAGCATGCCCGTGAATTATAGATGTCAATCAGTCGGCAACAAGGTGTAAGGCGCGCGCGAAACTGCAACCTGGTGCACACAGAATGAAGCAAGTCAAACACATCTCAGAGGAGCCCTTGTTTGCTACTTGCGTGGTTCTGAGAAGTGTGCAGACCATCACATTCACAAAGGTGACGTGCTTATTAGACGTCAGACACACCCGTGCATCGGATGTGCGAGTGGGCCTCTTTGAAAAGCACTGTTGTCAGGAGCAATGCTGTTACGTTCTTTTAAAAATGCACACAACGGTCAGAAATTAGATTTGTATGCACTACACACCCAGGGACAGTATTTTGGGCCAAGGCAAGAGACATCCTTAGACCCTCCACACCCTCCCTTGAAACCCATGCCTGCCTCCCAAATTCAACAGATACTTGTCTAGGCTTTGAATGAATTATCTACTTGGTAAAAAATATAAACATTACACGTCACTGTGGCCTAATTTTGAAAGGGCAATGATTGGAAAGGTGTTTACACGTCACTGTGGCCTAATTTTGAAAGGGCAATGATTAGAAAGGTGTGTGGTCTTGTGGCTCAGTGTCTGGCCTTGCGCCACCCAACCTGTGTATGAATCCTGGCCTTAGAACTGTTTACTTCAGCTAAGTGGGTGCGGCACAAATAAAGTTCCATTCCTCAAAAGCACATCAAGGGAACTGCGCCCGCCATCTGGAAAAAGTGGGTTGATGCCAACCACCCACCCCTGTTCCATCAACTTGCACAAGTTAGAAAATCATATATCACATTGAGAAAAATATTAGGGCGGTGTTGAATTTAGAGGTGCACGTGTTTTTTTAGTTTTGACTATTAAGTGGTGCTTTGTTTTTTTAGTTTTGACTATTAAGTGGTGCTTTGGGGCTACTGGCCTGGGAGTACGGATGGGAGGGGTGATGGTATGTGAGGAGAGACACACCCTTGGATGTGTTGCTTCTTACCCACCCAATGACGACCCATAGACATACCATTCCAACCAACTACCTACCTACTCGCACCAACGTACACCCTCTCCTGGGGACTCTTGTGGCTATATCAACCATGCACTGACATCAAGCTGTTGGCTTTTATGGGGATGCATGTGTTATTTCCAGGCCGTCTTCAGAAAGGTAATGGATTCAATGCAGATGTAAACCTGGTGTAAGAAAAACTTCTTATCTGGGTGTCCCTTCAGCCAATTGATTTATAAGCAATACGAGTGTCCTTTCACCTACTCCTTGCACTAATACTAAAACGCACAGCGATAAAGATAGCAGTTTTGACTCTGGTATAGACATTAGATAGGCACTTGCTTAGCAGTACTCAAAACATTTACTGGCTGTTACCATTTTAGAACAAGGTAGCACCATTATGGTAGAGCATGGCACTTGCCTATCCCATGCCTACCCAAAAGTCAACTGTGGGCTTTGCCAATACTTGTTTGATTTAGACTTTGCGTCTGGTATGAGTGGCTTGTAGCCACTATGAGTGGTACACATTTGTCTCGAGAGATTGCTAAGCCAGACCCCACACCTGAAATGTGAAAAGACTAGCGCCCGCCTGTGGCTTTAGGCTCAAAGGTAGAAATCATCAACAAGAAAAACATCAATTGCACCAGTTGGGCACAGATAATAGACGCAACACAGTTTTACTTGGAAAGCAGAAGGCAGGGCACTGACATGCAGCAAGAGAAATCTGCATTTTACAGAAGTCAATTGGAAATTAAAGGTAAAATGACAAAATGTGCACCAAAACGTCCTTTAAAGTGACTAAATGGTATGTTATTGTTGGAAAAGTGATTGATGTACAAAGCCGCTCTGTGCTACCAAAGCCTATGTCATGCTTACTGGCTCATTTTTGGTTCAAGCAGAATGTGCTGTCAAATTTTGCTGTTGGCAGTCTGGCTCTTTTTTGGGTCAGCCCAGTCCGTCTGTGCAGTCTGGCTGCACTGATTGAGTCGTTAAATGCATTTCTGAACTCTTCACCTGGGCTTTCAACCCACATTAAGTGAACAGTCAGGTCAAGCAGAAACAAATACCTCTTTCTCTGCATTAGGCACCGGGCAATCAGGTGGCCAGGAACGTGGGCGGAATCCACTAGGAACAGCTTCTGTTTTCTCCTGACCAGCAGAGCCTCGCTTGTGGGCATGTCATTCCTTTTGTCTTGCCATTGTCCCAGGCTATATTTCTTTCTTTGCCCACACACCCCTTGACACCAGTCAGTGTTCTGTGCAAACTTTCCCACCAGAATCCTACACCCCTCCTTCTTGCAGAACCATAATTAGCTTCCCTTGCCTGTCTCCTCACGTCAATCCCCCATCATCCTAGACGCAGATATTGTATATATTACGGATTTTCCTGACGCTGCTATAATTTTGATTCCTGGCCATAGATGACAACATCTGGCAAATGGTGTTAAAACTTGAACATATTAAGGCATGCCTGGAAAATGTGTTATCTAATGCATATTCAGGAGCCAACAGTTTTGGCTTTGCTAAGGCTTGTTTTAATGGCAAGCCTTAGCAAAGATTGAAAAACTTTATATAACAAAAAAAACACGGCGACGGCCACAGCCAGCTTCCACCCTGATCCAGCACAAGTACTCCGGACTTTGCACCGACCACAAAACCGTATCTCCTCTTGCACGCTCGTATCACCTTGAATCACAGTAAAATGGGTGTCACAGCCCATAGTTCACCGTGGCGTTTTTAACTTGATTCCTGCCACCGACAGGATACCAAATCGATAGACATTACCTGATCGTTTTGCTGACAAACACCACTCTCACGAGACACCCACACCACCGGTGTTCATCATTCCGGGTCCAACACTCACCATTCCAACACATCCCATGCTGGATGTACATGGGCCTCGTGTTGTGCTTGAAATACACTGACTCCCCCACATGCGGGGATAACGGTATACTTACCTTTGTCTCTACAGCTCCCAGAGACCATAGGCATTAATCAATAGCCCGAGTGACCCGAGTCATACGAGTCTTCCCATGTCCCCAAGAGTCCGGCAACCATAACAGGACTCCAGCACAGCGTCCCCGCTGCACCACAGCAGACGGTAAGCTGTTCTATGGCAATACACTCCGAGTGTATTTTTAGGCACCATTTAGCCATTATTTATTAATACGTAAATGAAACCTTAACTACCCTAGATCCTGACAGCTCTCCCCTT
Organism: Ambystoma mexicanum; assembly: GCF_040938575.1. Classification (NCBI taxonomy): domain Eukaryota; kingdom Metazoa; phylum Chordata; class Amphibia; order Caudata; family Ambystomatidae; genus Ambystoma; species Ambystoma mexicanum. Next base: position 489,965,352 of record NC_090933.1, on the reverse strand, counting down.
CCCCCACAGATTTCTTTTACGGACAGAACCTGTAGTAAGAAACCATCCTGATGAAGGCCACTACAACCTCGGGCTTAATCCCAGCCCAGCTTGGCCGAAACACCGTAGTGTCGATTTTCTGTGGCACAACCCCTGTTTATATGTGTTTGTAGAATAGTGTTGTGTTCACTATTGTTGTTCTAGTACCCCTGGACCTATCACAGTCCTGGGCTGCACACTGTTGACACCTTTTGTCATCAATCACTTGTACTGTATATTCGTGCATCACTGTGAAAATTGTTCCTCCACAAGAAAAGAGGACGATACTCATTTGTATTTCGCAAAAAAAGAAATATCTGTCCACCTAACCTTTCATGCTTATCGAAAGTTGTGTAAATGTTTAAAAATACTAATCTGTGCAAAATCTTTTTGAAGGCAAAATAAAATAGCTTCAAAAACTTGACAGCTGCTCTCGGATCTCTCACCCTGATTTCTATCTATGTACCTACTTAGAAAAAACAATGGCATCCTCTAAAAAGCACAGAGCTAATTCAAAGCCATCCCAGCGGAGGGAGTGTTTTGGGTGCAGTGGGTCAGGAAGTGGTTGCCAATTGCCATAGGGACTAGCATGGCCATGGGCATTCAGTGGGTATGGACAATGACCAATAAGACCAAGAGGCTGTGTTGTGTTTCTCATCACATCCCTTCTGTCTCATATGTCCACTTGCCATGCCACTAGCTTTAGTTTATGGGCAGTGCATACAACACGACCTAATAGCCAAAACTAAGGAACGTTCTACCAAGAGTTCAGTTTGTATTGCAAATCCTCGCTAAGCTCTTCCCGAATAGACAAAAAGCAAAACTTCAAAGTACAAGAACAATATAAACCCAGAGGACACATCAATTCACAAACTTGAAAGACCCAGCCTTGTGAGCCACCTCTATGATTTACAACTACAAAGAATGATGTCCCAAGTAGCAGTGTACATGGATGTTACATGAAACCATTACATGTACAGCACTGTAAAAATTTTGAGAGCATAAACGCGGTCAGCTTGTAATGGAAAACAGAAAGCATGATGTTCCCGTCCCTTCTCGCAGCAGCCCCCGCCTCACTACCATGGAAACCAAGGCAATACGTTTGCACGGCCCGGTCTCCCGGGACACAAGTTCACAGTGGTGGGGGCTGCTGCGAGAAGGGAGGGGAGCGGAGCAACATTGAAACTGGCTTGTTTTTTGTTGAATGTGTGTATGCAGGGCACTGACACTGGGCACAGGTGGTTTATCTTTCCAGGCTAGGCCCTCAAGCTAATGACCCGGAAGCTTCCCGCTCCAAGCTTGACTCCAGCCCGCTTCCCCAAGTTGGGCAGTAGGTCCCCCTCCCCCGTACCCCAGGTTATTGCCAAACCATAAAGACATCACTGTGCACACCCACTGTGCCGGTTAGAACCAAACACATATGTTTTCCCTTTCCTAGCTTTTGTGAATCGTGCTGCACTTTCGAAATGTGTGAAAATGCTTAATTTGATGTCATGGTTTGCAGGCAGGAGAAGATACATTTATGAATGTGCTCATCAATAGGGGTGCTCGAACTTCTCAAAATGTCTAGTTTTTTGTGTGGGAGGGATCGACCCAAGGATTGGACCCTGCTGGTGGTCTCAAGGTGGAGTTTGTTGCCTTCTTTCCATATTTAAAAAGGCCCAAGACTCCGGGGGGGACCTGTGAGGTTTTCTAAAACAGGGTTGAGGAACCTTAAAAGCCCAAGCTTGCTTCTTGTTTCCTTTATTTGTTTTGTTTGGCTTTCAGGTGAGGGGTGGATATGACAGGGCAACACATTGGTGATTTTGGGAGAGATTTGAAGTGCTTCAAGTGAGATTAGGAAGCTTTAGATGTGTTTTGGATGAGTTTGTTAGTTGTCAGTGGTGTTACAGGTGTGTAGTCATCCTTGTTGTATCCCTTTGTGCCTGTTTCTGTATGTACTTTAGGCTCCCCTTTAAAATCCTCACTTTTCCCCCTTACTCCCTCATGCCTTTAAAAAAAACAAATTCCTCTTGTACTTTCCTCTGTATGCTCCCTTTGTGTCACCTCTAAAGGAGTTAATTTATAACATGCTGAATACCAGCGAACCTGTGTTGCCCCGAGTTGCCTTGCTTCAAAGACAAACACATTGCTCTGAGCTATCCTTCCTCCCCTTCACAAATCACACATTCTTCCTGTCCTGTGCTCTGTCACCTTTAATACTGTTTGTGTGTTTCAAGAGCTCTTTCCCTTCATGCGAGTCTTAAGAGAATCCATACTTGTTTTGTGTTTTGCACTTTAACAGCTGAAGGACATTTGACATCTTAGGCACATTCGTGTTTTGCCGATTTGGACATTAGGGCAACATGTCCTTTTATTTAGAGGAATTGCTAAGGGGTTGACGGACTTCCCCCTTGTCTGAGGTTATGGGAGTCAGCTAGCAGGGGGTGCCTGTGTCGGAGGAGGGGCAGATGGAGGTGGAGGCAAATAGTGAGTTGGGGAGGCATGGTTGAGTAGCTGAGATGGTGTTTGAGGGGGGAGATGGAGGTTGAGTAAGGGGAGACTGATGGATGAGGAATGGGAGATGGTAACTGAAGAGAGGAGATGATGGTTGAGGATGGACACACAGAGCAAGAGGAGTAACCTCCTCCACGAGGAGCAGGGAGAGGCAGCTACAGAGGTGCAGAGTGATGAAGGGCAGAAGGGAGAGGATGAGGACTTGGTGGTGCTTTCGCAGTATGATGAGCACTAGCTGTATGCGCCATACATGAGCCCACCACAAATGCCTCAGGAGAGTGAGACAGGGGTCACTGCACCATTGCCTCACACAATCACCAACTACCAGAGTCAAATTCAACAGCTTTCACCATGTCACTCCGTCTGAGTGAGTGTAGCAGGCTTCCACACAAATGTTCATCACCTCAGGAGATTGTGTGTCATTGCAATTAATTAGCCTGCTGGTTCCTCCTGCAAAAGCTCGTGTTTACACAGGGCTTGTGAGAATCTGTGCATCTGCAAGATTCTCTCTTGTAGTGGTGCAGAATGAGGGTGCACATATTCCCATTACCTGCAGTTGTGGAATGGATGAGGCCATTTCTCGATTTCCTTTTGCCAGGCATATGGACGATGCCATCTCACATAGGCCCACAGAGAAGAGATGCTAATATTGCTTCCCATCTTCCATCTTTCCATGCGAGACTCTTCTATTGTTTTTTGCATATTTGTTATATATCAGTGAAAACACTTTAGTTAAGATTGAGATAAGATGATCTCATTGATCACAACAAATCCCATGAAATTCAGTTCGTGTGGGTGGGACGGCTGTCTTAACTCAGAGTCTCATCTTTATTCAGCCCATGAACCCACAGCAGCAGGGACTTAAATTCACAAAAAATCCAGGAGTAGTGGACGTGACATCACTGACTCAAATACATCACAGGATATGACATCACACAGCCTTTGACCTTGGTGAATTACAGGCAGTAGCATTGAAGATACAACAAATAATTCGTTGGGATAGATAAATTAACAAACAAGATGGGACCTAAGAGGCCGGAAGGGCACAAGTAGAGGTAGTTTAGTCCAGGGGTACTGTGTTTATCTGCCAGTACAGCATTTAATGGCCTGTTGCTGCAATCTTATGTCAGTTGTAGCATCACACACCAGTTATAATCATCATATGCTAAATAGTGGCCCACATTCCATGGTGAGGCCATAATATTCTGAGTGTAGTCTCTTATGTGTGGGTACCGCCAGTGTGTTGCAGTTATTGCGGCATATGGCATGCATAGTCATGATATGCAAAAAACAGCCTCATATCTAGATGACGCCAACATAAGTCAAGTGCAAAGTTAATGATATAGTGATGCCATCTAATGACAGTTAATGCCTTTTATGACAGCTATATTCACCATATTTAAGGGACAGCCTCACATTTCTGCTCGCAACTCCTATTTGGTAAGCACAAACTCCATTTGGCAGTTAGGACCTTACATCCCACCTCAGTTACTTCAAAGGGCCACTGAAGCACCTTTTACAATAAAGTACTTTGAAAGTTGTCATTTTTTAAAAAAAATACTCTGGTGTTTGCACTGTAACTCATTTTCAACGAGTTATAAGTAGCATGTGGCCCGCATTGTGGAATTGCCATAGTGGATTACAAACTAGCTCCAAAATGTTATGGATGTAATGTGCAAATTCAGTCCCAATTTCCTATTTTTACTTTGCGTGTTGGGACTTGGAGTTGCACTTTTCCCATTTTAAATCAAGGATTACAAGCCTCAATGCCATGGTTTATGTAGGCCGAAGGAAATGGTTACTTGAACAAAATACACATGTGCTCAATCAGATCCTATAGCCAGGAAACATGTTCACCAACACATGTTAATGGTGTTTAAAATACATGGTGTGAATCTTTTAAATGTGACATAGGAAACTCTGTGCAAATGATTTGTTTTAATAGGTCAGGAAAACCTAGGCTGCTTTTGCATGAATAGGAGTGTGTACTAAAGATTTTACAAAAGCAATAGTGATTAATACATGTTATCATGGGGTCATTTAATTGAGCCGATTGAACTCAAGCTTCCTTCAGTGTTAGGCAGAATTATATGCAGTATCCTTTGGGAACACCACACACAATTAAGACTACAAGTGAAAGCACAAATTCCCCTTTGGTACAAGCCTGTACAACACAGTAAAGTGGTAGCGATGGCTGAGCAACCAGACTTATGTCAAGAGCAAGTGAGCAGTATCAATAGTTACACAAAGGACAGCAATTTCTATGATTCAAAGAAACACTGACTCAAGGTCTCTGAGTAAAAGAATATACATTTATTTACACATCAGTTGTATAACATCTCACTAAAGTAAAGCAGTCGAAAAATCACACTCTTAATACACCACACCACTCCCAATAGATTCTGGACAAGTTAAGCTAAAAAATGAAGTCTGAGCAAAATGGCACTCCAACAATTTAAAAAGGGAGGGAAAGACAAACTTAGATACAAATTAAGCAGCCCCAACAGGTAAGTAAGCAGGGCAATCTAGAAAGAGGAACTACAGTGATGGAATCAAATCGAAAAGGCTTAGGGCCAAAGTCAATAGGACAAAAGTCTTTTGCTCAAGATCACACAGTTCACACCGCTAATTGCTGTACCGTATTTAGCAACAAGGTCCCTTTGCGGGTCCCTACTTTAACGGCTGGTCTGTACCAGCCGTTAAGGTCGGGTCCCGCAAAGGGACCTCGTAATCAGGCGCTAAGTAATTAACGGCGCCGTGGCCTTTTACGGCGGCGTTAAACACTTAGTGCTAGGGTCATAATGACCCACAATGTCTTAGCTTAAACCAAAAAAAGACACCTCTACAACGTGTTGTGCCCAAGTTGTTTCTGAACTGGTGCAAAACTGTCAGGCAGTTTTTGAACTAAATGTGTTCAATGGAAGCACTGTTTTCACTATGGAAACATGAATGAGGGTAGGCAAAAACAGTCTTTTTTGTTTTCTTAATAACTGTTGAACAGTTGAATGAACCTTCCACAGTTTGGGTGGGCCCTTGGCAGTTATTCTGGTTCGAAAATGTCCAAATCTGTCCAGCAAATCAAAAGTTATTAGCAATAGACTTTTAGGACTCCTGGAAATGTTGCCACAGAACCAGTACTTCCTATTTTGCACATTCTCTGTTATGACAGATGGGGATTTGGAGCATGCTTCCTCAGATGATGGAGATCCAGAGTTCATCACAGGCATCTAGTAGTGCAGCCTGGGTTTGGTGCTCCACTCTACACTGAAGATATCATGGCGCAGCAAGCATGGGAAGAATTTCTATAGTGATTCACCCCAGATGTGTGAGTTCATTATTCCCACAAAAGCATAGTTCTTACATTTAGATCGTTTACTTTTTGGGAAACTATTGATCCGTGAATCGGAATACAGAATGTAACCCTAACTACATACATTGCAGTAACAGAAAACCAATTACCTAAGATTGATTGAAAGTCTTGATTCAAAGGAAGATTCCCTTCCATAAGGACTTGCATTTACGGTACCTATAACGGCAGTGCAATATTAGATCATTTTGTACTGCATTTTTTATATAATGTATTTTTGTAATGAACCCTGTAATTTACCTGAAGGTAAGTATTTCACATAATGTACTCAGTGACGTTTTGGGGAAATGGAAATTGGATGTAAGTACTCATCTAGGAAATGGGAAATATCAGCCCTTAAGAGATATAGAAGAAACCAACCCATCCACTACTTCAGCCAAGTAGCCCACAAGCCTATGTCACCCATACATCCTGCCACTCATCATGTTGACACCATGACAATGGCCGAGTAGCTGCCCTAAGATAAATAACATAGCATGACGAATATCTCAAGGGTGGAAACATTTGTTTTGTAAAACAAATGAATCAAAGCAGTTACCTTTCAGCAGCAGCACAAACGTTTAGGCAAAAGGAAACAAGATTCGCACTGTCTAGTCGTAAATAAATAGAACAATACACATACACATAAGAAAAACCTCTAACAGGACAAAATAAAATAAAAAAGGACACCTTGTGAGAGGTCCTTTCGAGTCTCTCTTCAAAATGCCAAATCATGACCTATACATGATACAGGGTCTGGACTTCCCAGAGCTTTGCATTTACTCTCTTCCACAGTCCCCAAAGGCTGTGGCAGTGGATCTGATGGTGGGTTGGTGCCGGTGCTATTTTGGCAGAGGTCGCTGACGGATGCAGAGTCTACTAAGGTCGAGTTCACGGACCTCTGCACACTTCTTTTGGAGCAGCGACTTCCCCCGCCACTGGAGTGTTCCAGCTGTGGCTGCTGATTTCCATCTAAAAAAAGGAAACAGGTATATACTGTATGTGGGATATGATAAGGCACATTTTAGTATTTATATTTAGTTTTTAGTATACAGTATACAGTTAGTTTGGAGTAGGCTCAATATCTTTCTCATGCTGTGTTTCTCAAGCTGCTCTTATGGTCAATGTCTTTACTGTACCCTCATTTCCTAAGCTGTTGGAGTCGTGGGGCACCTGCCTTGCCCCCATGCCACCATTCAAAGATTGCCCCCCTTTGTCCATAGGTCCTCCCACCTCCCATCATTTAGAAGGTGCATCCTCGCCATGACACAGCGTGTCATGCCCCTGCCGTCTCAACTTTACTTCGGCCTCAGTCCCCCAATCCTCTCCACCTCCATTCCTGATTTCACTGCACCCTGCTGGCCTGCCGACTTTAGGCCTGTGAAAAAAATGACGTTTGCCTCGCATGAGTGCAAGGATGAGTAGTGGCTACACCACCCCGGCAGACCCCACACTTCAACGAAACAGTGATTCCAATCATAAAGGTAAGAGAAATACCTCCTTCACATTTTGTTGTTGTAAAGTGGGCTGAGGTCAGGCTATATTCTTAACAGGGTGTGAATGTGAAACAATAGCAACCCAAACAGAAATAGCACAACAGTCTAAAAACAGAATGTGCAATCAACGTTCTGCAACAATGTTTAGAGATACTTTCATTAAACACACCAATGTACAACTATAAAACACACTATCCCAAACTCACCCTTGCATAGGAAGAAAGAGACATGTAGAATGTAAAGATGCAAACACTCTGGATATTTAGCAGGGAGGAAAAAGGCAATACAATACCACAATATTCGGATATGCTTCTTTGTGAAAAGGTACAAAAGGTACAAAAGGGGGCTTAGTCAGTTTCTAGGATCCCAACAATTGGACCAGACGGTCTGAGGCTTTCCAACAGTACACCTTAATCAGTTCTTGGTGTTTTGACAATACTGAGGGCATCTCTTCATTGCTTGGAGGCAATAAGGAATGGTGCTCCAGACGGGGAGCATGCGTTGAGACTGGTACAAAGTGAGGCTCATTTCGGTTCAATGTGGTGCGTTAATTAAGCTGGTCGATGGAGACACCAGGGTCTGTTCGATGTTTAATCACAGGTCGAAGACGAAGATGCTGGTGGTTCAAGGCACTTTGTCTAGATGTGGCAGTAGTTTGTAGACCAATAGAGTGCGAAAAGCAACTCTGGCGGGTCCTTTTGGTTTGAAAAGTGTTGAATGTGATTTGAAGACGGCTTGAAGCAGTCTGACAGGGATGTTCTGGTTCTCAGGATGCTCTGATACCAATCCAGGGGCATAGGGACAAGGTATTACCCTTGTTGTCATTCTCCCATTGCAGAGGAGGCTGGCAAACACCTGCATGGATTCTTACCTACAGTGAGGTCCTGGGTACACGTGTATTTAGAAGACAGGTAAGTTATGGTCCAGCAGTGGTCACCCCCAATGTGCACTGGGGGTGGTAAGGGAGCAGAATTTGTCTTTGCCTTGGAACACTCAATCTTCAACTCACTGGTGGAGGGCTACAGAAAGGTCAACTCTCCTGAAAGTGATTCATATTAATTCTTCTTGGAGTCTAGGAATGAATCAAAAAAAGGTGTGGGATACCACCTATTTTATAGGCAAAAGTCCACAGAGAATCGGACAAAAGCATGCCTGCTTTAAGAGGTTCAGCTCCTGTACTTTTGACAAGTGGTCCTTGCCTTCTTGCATCGTTTCAAAAGTACTTTTTTGCTAAAGGAAGGAGAGGTAAAGAGACAAACAAGATGGTTAAATCCTTCCCCAACTGTGCCGAGCTCCCTCTGTCTACACTAATCTCACCCACCTCTCAGACCCATAGCATCAAAGGCCCATTGGTATGCAACCATCTAGTGTGAGGCTAGTCCTTCTGTTTAGAGTGTGACCATTGATTCTTGTTTCCCAGGACAGCTCCTCTTGAGGTGCTGTCCTGCTGGAGAGATATACAAAGGGTCAAAAAGAGGCATAGTCTTTCAGTCTCTTGTCCTGCCAGCTGAGAGAGAGAGTCTCTCAGCATAGAGCTCACACACCCTTCTAGAACTGACTTGGGTTCACAGTGTTGACATGGGTATGATTCAAATCAGATGTGCTTTAATAATGAAGTGTGATACCAGCCACCATACCCCAAAATCAGGGATGGCTTATGTTTAATGAGTAAACTGCCATCAGTATGATGATTCCTTATAATAATTTAGTTTCGGGAACAGAGGTGGAAATTTAAATGCAACCTATGTGCTGCAGTGGCCTGGCCATCACAGCAGCTGTCAAAATGGCACCGGTTACCTCTGAATATGCTCTGTGCCACTGGAGCGTAAAGGCTGCAGATCAGGAGACTGATGCAGCAGTGCACTTGCATCACTATGCTTTTCGCATGGGGCTTATTGAAAGGGTGTTCTAGTAGAAGATCACCCTTTCTGAGTTGGAATTACCTGCACCATTTTATTAATTAATTTAAAACAAATGTCAGGGCTTCTACACTCGTGCCAGATGACAAATGCCTCACAGGGCCCCTTCCAAGCTCATTGCTGCCCACACACAAATCATGCCTCTGTCTGCCTCTCACTCTGCTACCAGAGGCACATAAATTACTTGTGCAGCAAGCTGGTGTGGTTAATGCTAGAGCTCCTAATGACAGCATATTAAAGAGATGCTACATTAGAAAATACACATTACCGCCCTTTGAAAGTTCAAATGACACAAGGGTAGAGGTGGGGGCATGGAATCAGAAACACATGTAAAATTGTGTGATCTAACATCCACAAAATAATACGATTATTGTACAGAAATGTATGGCATAATACCCATGGCTATTCCCCGTAGCTAACCATACAACAACCAATCAGCTGGTATGGTACGTTAAAACGGCTATGTACATCTGGACTTATACTTCATATGCATGGATATGCATAGAGAAAATGAAAATGGCTTGTTTCTGTTTGCCATAGCTGTGGCTATCGGGGGAAAAACAGCTGGATAAAAAATGCTAACCTGCTCTCCCACGCCCTTGCCAAGTGGCCCCCACATCTCTACCAGATACCCCCACTCTCCTGATGATCTCCTCCCCTGCTCTGTCGTCTACTATTCCCCCTATAACACTAATTCCTGTGATGTAGTATTGGTTGAGATGTTAGGAAGCCACGGATACGCGGTATGCCAACATACACAATGTCTTATTGGCACAAAGATAGCTGCGATTTCGTACATTTGTGCGCAGTATACTATTGTTGTCTTCACATATAGTAATCATTGGGTCATTGGGAAAAAATACAAGTTGGATAGAAAAAACCCATACAGTATCTCATCCCAGCAAGTTCATTATAAACATAAACTGAAGGCCCATGGACCCCAGTCAGAACTCCACCTCTGTTCCTTTAAAATCTTTCGTTCGTACGGCTACATAATCACCAGCTACAAGTGCACTCTGAGCTGCTCCCCCATCACCAAGCAGTACTACTTAACCTATTCCACTGCTAACAACCCAGGATCCGTTGCAGAAAAAACTGCAGACAGCAGGAAGTACTTCATGGTTGAGGTGCAAACAAAGTTCCGAACAAGGCCAAGCAAATAAACGTTTAACCTCAGATCAACCTCAATCCCTTCACAAGACAAACATTCTACATGGGTCAAATCACCGAACCAATCTATTTACAGAAGGCCACAAGAAAGGAATTCACTCACATCTTCTTGAATCTCCAAATATAAATCTGTAAGAAGGTTAACAACAGATTAAGATACCGCAAGCTCAGAATCGAAGGACAAATGCACTCTCATAATTTACACTGCAAATAATCCTGCACATGTTAACTGAAACTTACTATCTTAAAGGTTATCCCTTCCAAATAAAATGAACATTTAGCACAGAATATAATCTTAATTAAAAATCTAATTTTAATGTTCAGCAACAAAAAAAACAAATTACTTAATACAGCTGACATACACACACCACACTGCAAACAAACCTTTATTGTTTACTGACACTTCCACATCAGCCACAGACTCAGCATATGACACTGTGAGTTCTGCAATGAGAATGGAAAAACTCTACACCATGCTGCCTAAAATGCTTTCCAAAATCAATGGCACAAAAAGAGGACAGTGGTAAGCAGAGTACTAAAATGGCGACATGTTTTCACTGCAACCTTTCACAGCCAAGTACACAATCGCAACACTCACAACAACCAATTGCAAAGACCAAAACATATACAAACCTTTTTTTAAACTATCTTTTACAGCCTCAGTTATTCCACCCGTGACTTTGCGCACACCCTCTTGTAGCCATGGGTTTTACAGCTATAGTGACATCGGGGGTGAAAAATCACTGGCCGTGGCCAGTAAAACAATTGCCAGCCAGGTATCCTGTCCATGCAGTAACCAGGACAGACCCTGCTTAGCTTCAAAGAAAGGAAGGGGCCAGCCTCCTCAGGCCATGTTGCCTGATAGATGAGCCACAGTTACAAGACCACTGAGAGATACAGGCTGTCCCTTTCCTTGCTTTAAAGCTAAGAAGGTCAGTCCCGTTTTAAAGCTAAGCAGGGTCAGTCCCGGGTACTACATGGATGGGCGACTGAATGGACATCCAAATTATTATAATTATTTAAACAGTGCTACTGTCAGTCCTTGAAAGTTCTGCACTCAGAGACATTTTGTTACCTTTTGCTGAATTGAATTCTGGTATTTGTAGTCTCCCAGTCAATATAAAAAATAAATGGATATTTTTACAGCAACAGTGGGTTTCTCATCCCGGCAGCAACTGAGACAATCACTGCTTAGCTTCAAAGTGAAGAAGGGGACAGCCCCCTAAGGCCATGTTGCCAAATAAATGAGCCCACTTTACAAGACCACTTAGAGAAACATGGCCTAAGGGGGCAGGATCTTTCATTGCTTTGTATGCGATCTATCACAACAGTCATCAAGAGACCAGCCACAAAACAAGGAGCTTGGAGCACAGGACAGGGCATTTTGGCATGACCAGTAGGGCGCACGCCATTATGGTGCAAGCGTTTAGCCACAGGTCCCGTTAGGGCACGCACAGTTAAATGCAGCAAGTTAGGCGCAGGGACCTCTCGGCGCAAGGATGATTTGGCACAAGAGGTCGCAATCGGTACAACATGAACCTGCAGGCAATTTGCATTTTGGACTTCTCGGAGCAAGGACGTTTTGGCGTGAGAGGTCATAATTGGCTTGAAACTGGAGACACAAATGTATTTACTGCAACATTATAAAACAGAATGGAACATGTATTACATTGTCGCTGGGCAACAATATAAAACTGAAAAAACAAGACGAATCACTTAACCATTATGATACAATTATATTATTGTTTGGATTCTCACAAGTTTCATACTTAGCCTTTTACAACAGGAAATATTAAATTGTAGGCTAACTATGAAATGTATGCACTGTGGAGCACTAAGCCGTTGTGGCGTGATGGTTGAATGCTGGTTCTTGAACTCTGGCAGACAAGGGTTCAAGGCTTTTTAAAAAAAAAGTAAAACAGTTTATTTTGGTAAACACTCTGTATTCTGGACTATGTAGTCTTAACAGGCATGCCTTTGATCCATGTGCCCTCCTTCATGGAAACATTCACTGAATCACTGCATGATTTTAAGAAGATCTTTTGAGCTGCACTACCAATGGGATAATGATAGTTGCTTGTCTTCCATTGTACATGAGCCGGCACAAACAAGACTTTCTTTGCAGCTCAAGGGAGGGGCATGCCACACAGTCCCATTATTTCCTTAATATATGCGCTACTTTTAGACTTTGAAAACTGCAAGCAAGTAGACACCACTCCTCTCCAGTCCCCTATTTGCACTTTCCCCAGCTGAAAAAAACATATTTTACTTGTTTCCCCCTTCTCTGATTCTACACTACGTACCTCCTCCTTCAACAACTTACAGATCCCCTAATGTTATTCAACCCAAACAAAAAGAGGTGCAGGAGAAATCATGAATATAGCTAAGTTACAGTCTTGTATATGTTGTTATATGCCACACTTCCCTTGTTATTTGGAAGATGATCATTCAGATTTGCTTTTTACTTTGCATGTTGGGAAATGTACACCAGACACTTGATGGACAAAATAAAACTACAAGTAACAAAATGTTTTTTAAAAAACAAGAACAGGATGGCCAGCTACTGAATTACATAGAGACATGCACACACACTGACACTGAAAACTCACACTCAACGTGTCACAATGCTCACATACATGCACAGAGCAAATGCACACTGCATGCACAATCCCTCACACACACCTTTACACCATGTACACACACACATGCTCATATCAAGCACACACACATTGCATGCACACCCTCGCAGATGACATGCACACCCTCACACCACACCTCTCCCCTTACACTGCACATATATCCAAAAAGAGGTCCACACCGTCTCTGGGCAACATTATAAAACAGAAAAAATTCAATTTAAAAAATCACGTTTATGCTGAACTCTGCCATTGGAGAACTCTGGCCTGTAGGAGTTCAAGACGCTGCACTTAACCATTATGCTACAAGGATGTTAATGTTTGTATTCTCCCAAGTTTCATACCTAGCCTTTTATCATTGAACTTATTAAATTATAGGCTAAGGATGAAATGTATTCCCCATGAAGCACCAAGTCATTGTGGCCTAGTGGTTAAATGCTGGGCCATGAACAGTGCAGTCCTGTGATCTTATTTGGCATGATGGCATTTAGACATCGCTGCAATGTCAGCCACGTCCAAACATCCCTTGGCCAAAATAATGGCGCCGAGAATGGCTTTTGCACCCAAAAGTGTGGCCCAAAATGGGCACTGTGGTGGAATGGCTGTGCCAAATTGGCCCACGCCAAAATGACGGCCCCTTGGAGCACATTGCTTAACCAAAGTGTGCCGTCCATGGCAAATCATTTATTCTCACTGAGCATTGCCTAAAAACATTGTGATTTCTCAAAGCCTGCAATCCGAAAGCCATAGCTAGTGATCTGGTAGCATTTAAAAATTCTATGGAATAACAAAACCCTTGAAATTCAAGGAAAAAACCTTTAGTTGCAGGGAGATTAAGATGAGAACGTAACACAACAAAACCCCTGAAACTCAGCTAAATCCACCTTAGCTTTGCACCCACTGTTGTGCAGCCTATGAACACAGTGAAGACATCACAGATCACATCACTGATGACATCACTAATTACATGTTGCATGAGAACCCTGCTGACATCACAAATCACATAACTGATTGAATCTCTGGTGATAACACTAATTACATTGCATATAACTGATTACATCAATACTGGAATTAGACATAACATCATTTATAAGTTAGCTCATGAACATTTTGATTACCTTAATAACAATTCAGGCCGTGGATTTGGCAATGACAAAGGCTGGGCTCGCTGGACAGCACCAAAGGCCATAGCAAGTGGTTGATTAGTGTTGAAACATACCAATGTGCATGGTTAAAAGCCATGCCTAGTAGCCCATCAAATATACAGTCAGCACTGTTGAAAGCTGCAATCAGTGACCGTGGCTAAAGGACATGAAAGACGACCTTTCATGTCCTGGGTGTTAGTCTTAGCAGTGCACAGTGGTGGCAAGAGGTATGGTAGCTTAGCTTACCATAACGGGCATATTTCTGGGGTGTTTCAGTTTTACTTGTAACCATAACGTCCATTCAACAAAGTTTTTCCATTGACTTTCATAGGATTTTATTAGTGAAATTTAACCATAACGTCCCTTTAACAAAGTTTTTTCAAAACATTTCATAGGTTTTATTAGTGCAACTTAACCATAACGTCCCTTTACAAATGTTTTTTTCATTGAATTGCATAGGTTTTTATTTGTGCAACAAAGTTGTTTCAGTGAATTTCGCTAATTTCCTACAACTTACTATCATACTTCCCCCAATATAGCAACAGTTTTGTCAAATTTACAAAGTTTCAACTTAGAACTCTGCCATTACCCACCTTCTAGCATCATTTGTAACATTTCTATACACTGTTTGCAACTTGACCATGCGCTTGTGCGCGACATGACGACGTGTCCGCGACGCGTCCGCAATTCGTGAACGGGTCGGTGCTTTGTGAACCTGTTTGGAACTGTATTTTCTGCTCATCTAGGAACTTTCAAGCTCAAAATGTACCCTTGCACAGCTCATACACCTATTCCTACTCATTATCCATTAACGATCTAGTGCACAGCACATTCTTGGAACAATATTAGCTAAACTGCTATCTGTAAAATGGCATCAGCTATTGCCATCCCTCCTCCCCAAGAGCCACCTGCACAACAAAAGAAGTGCAGTACTTCAAAAAACAATTAAGAGGACAAAGAAGATGAGGTAAAGGAAGTGCCTACCTCTACCACCCATAGAGAATCGTGGGTGTGACAGTTCTTCACCACTTTTGGGAATGTACCAAAGGCTAAATCTACCAAAGTGAAATTCATTGAGTGCTCATCAGGCTCTCAAGTAACTAAACATCAGTCATCTGTCCTAACCTGTCCAACTAACTGGCCCTAACACTAGATGAAAAAGAAACACAAATTAGAGGAAGGTTTTTCCACACTGGAGGTCATCAGGGCCTCCAAGCTGATGCCATCTCTTGTAGACAATCTTCAAAATTACATTTTTGTTTCAAGACACGATTCCTGGCCTAGGTTACCACAGCGGTTTTCAAAAGAAGAAATGAAAAGTTCACAACCACAGTCTCTCTCAGTACCTCTGGTTACAAAGTCACTCAGTGTAATCTTTTCAAGTGTTCAAAAAGGCAAACTGAATTCAATAAAGGTTTCAATGCTTGGGTCCAATGGACTACTCTGCCCAGCCCCCTCCAAAAATGCTGTATCTTAAGGTCCAACTTGCTCACTCGAGCCTTTGCACTACAGGTCAGCATTGGCATTTCACTTTCCAGTTCCCCTTTGTGGCAATCCTGGCCTTCAGTATTGATATCAGTCCTCTTGTGCTTTGGGACACCTCAGTCCTTGTGTAGGCTATTCACAGGTTCTCTAACCCACAAGTTTCTCTGGTATGTTCATGTCCCATCCTCCTTATGGGACTTTTCAATCTGTCTTTCTTGCTTTGAGTATTGGTATCAGTCCTTGTGCCCTTCTGTATACATCAGCCTGTGTGCAGACTATTTACAGGTTTTCTAACCTGCAAGTTTTCCTGTGTTTCTGTATGCTTAGCCATTCTATCGCTTCTCAGGACACTTCAGGCCCTCCTCAGGGTGGTTCACGGACTCACTCGCTAGTCAGTGACTCAGGGTCTGGGCTTTGCCACAGCATTCAACTGCTGGCCTCCCTTTTTGTGCGGCTCTCATACCTGTGGTCACACATCGCTTCCACATAACCAAGGTAAAGCTACTCGTTCATAACTATCCTTAGTATCTCCCATGCATTGTTGTGCACATGATATAACTGTGTCAAAATGACTTCTGCTCTGCAGGAGTACAAGGATGTGTATTGGTGAAACTGCCTACTCAACACCCACACCAACAGGAATCTCGGTCATAAAGGTAAACCAGGCACAGATAAGAGATATACCTCCTTTGACTTTTGTGCTAACATGGGCCCAGGGAAGGCTATACTCGCACAAGTGGTGTGAATGTGTTCCAGTAGCAATCCCAAACAGCAAAGTAACATAGTTCCAAATAGAAGAATGTTCTATTGAAAGAAATCAATTGGACAAAGCACTACTAAAAACACTATAAAAGGCAACCCTGTGATAGAAAGAGAAATGCAGAACAAGCCTCTAGGTACACTCTGGATCTCTTGTTCATGGAAGAGAAAACAAGAAATGTAAAAATGGTTCAAAAAGGATATGTTGTTGAAGAATAGGTTGCAACTAGGGTCACAAAAGTGGACCAGTGGGGAAGAAACTTTCAAAGTACATTATTCCAGTGTTCGACCATTCAACAGAATTCAACCAGACGTTGAGCTATACTACGGTGCGTCTAGTCGGTTTGAAGCAGAAGCTCGGTGCAGGTTGAGTGTGGCTTTCAGGTCATGTAATTGGGATGGCTCACCAGGGTTGGTTTGAGTGTTGATTCAGTTCGAGACATTGATAACTGCTGCATGAGGTCAATGAATGACGTGATGCTCCAGCGATTCGAGTTGAGGTATGTTGGTTTGATGTGTTGACCTTGGTGATGTGATGCAGGGTCCAAAGAGCTGGCAGTTCGAATTTGTCGGCATTGGTGAACAGTTTGTTTAAGCCGAGCAGGTGATGACCGTCACTTGTGAAGAAGTGGCAGCTATCCGGTGCAACAGGTGCAAAGCAGCAGTGATTCACAAATTGGCAGACTGCCAAAAGCAGCACCAGTGGTTCCCTCTGGTTTATTGTGGTGAACAAAGCTTGAATGTGGTTCAAGCGGTTTGATGCAGTAATACAGGGTTCCTCGCAGATTGGACCCTCCAGCCAGATGATGTGAGACCCACAGTGGGGGGATTAGGACAGGGTGAGTCCTTTCAGGGTCTGCCCTCCCAGCCTAGGGAGGTTTGATGCAGGGTGGCAGGTCCTGGTTCTCAACAAGAGTCACACCAATGTGCCCCTGGAGTGGGTATGGAATAATGTTTGCTTTGGTCTTGGAATACTCCTCTTTCACCTCAAATGTTGAGGACTTTGGAAAGATTGGACTCCTCCAAAAGAGGTCCAAATGAATTCTTACCTTTGTCGTGGGTGGTCAAAAAGTCTATCAAAGAAGTAATGGGAGACATGCTATTTTATAGGCAAAGGGCCACATAGGATTTGGAACCCTCTTCCCAACTAACCTGGGTTCCCTGTCTGCCCTAACTCTGCCCCCTTATCAGCCTGCAACTTAAATGGATCTCTGTTGTGAACCCCCCTAGTGTGAGGCAACCTTTTGACATGTGCTTAGCTCTTTGATGATTGTCTCTCCTTTGTTTCTGACTAGGAGATCCCAGGCATGGCAAGAGGGCATTACATCCCCTCCTGGAGAGTCAAAAGAGGCAGGCACCATGCCCGATTGTCTCATTCACTTGAATTCAGACAGGGAGAAGGCTGGAATCCACAAAGCTTTCCAGAACTGCTTGAGCTCACAGGGTTAACACTGGTATGCTATGAATCTGATGCAGCTTTAATAATTATGTGAATCTTCAACCACCATACCCTAGCTCACGTATGGCTTATGTTTATAGATTCAATGACACGTCCCCATACTTATGTAGTTTTAGAACAGATGCGCATATCTTAAATGCAGCCCCCCGCTGCAGTGTCTTTGCTGTCACAACAGTTGAAAGACTGGGCAACTGTGCCCTTTGAACCTGCTCTCTGCCAATTAGGAGCAGGTACTACAGGTCAGGAGACTGATGTAGCATTGAACATGTGCCACTAAGCTGTTGGCATGAAGTTTGGTGAAAAGGCGCCTGGTTACTAGACCACCCTTTCTGAGACAGAATTACCTGCATCATTTTATTAATTAATACAAATCGAAAAAAGCCAGGGCTTCTACACCCTTGCCCGATGGCAATCCTTTCACAATAACAAACAAACATCAAAGTGAGACCTTGTCAGAGAAATGTGATGTCATAATTCAAAATGTTGCCTGAGAAAACTTAACTGCACCAACCTAGCACAAGGCGCCTATTATCATGAACCACAATCTCCTGAACCAGGTGCCACTGAAGTTATTGGCTTCAGAGAAACTCCCCTCATACGGAAGAAATGAGCATGTTTGAAACTACTGTCAAAGGGCCCATGTATCTATAATTGTATTCCAGCAAGGGCCGCCATTTCAATGTTTTCATATTTTGCAGACATTTCCTTCATATCCCCATGGCTCAGATGAATAATATTTATAGGGTCCAAAACACATGTAACATAACGAACACAGACAGTGGAATCGTTCCTTTGTGTCAACCTAACAAAAGGCTCGGTCCAGGGAACATTTTGAGAATGCAGAAAATGGGTTTTCAATGACTTGTCACTCCGACGTGTTGCTCGGGTGTCCAAAAACATTTCTTCGATTAGCCCTCCCCAATAAAATCCCTGCAGAGAATATGGCAGCATTCCAAGGTATGGAAAGTATGCACACAGATGAGGTTATTACAACCTGCCATCTCATAAACCACTTCCTCGTAAACAACCTTGATAGTGCCTGTTGTTGCTAGCTCTGACTTACTTGGCAGAGAACCGAACATTAATGACTGTGTAATTGTTATGTGACCTAAGGGCTTAGTGTACAATAATAAGTAACTAGTGATTGCAGACTTCAATTAACTTAAAACAAGATTGCATTATTACTCAATGCACAGTAAAAGTACAATAATATTGAAATTATGATTAATACAAAAATCGCAGGACATTAACTGATTTGTCTTCCTTACACGTAGCTTAATGTATCTGTAGCAAAAGAGGTCCACGGGTAGTGAAGTGTCCGCTTTGATCTTTCTGGATGCATGAAACAGCACACACTAACATTGCACACAATCACTAAGCGAGCAAAAAAAAAAAGCCACATCTTTTTCAAACAAGGCTTCAAATGTGTGAGGCAGAGCGAAGGTTGTTTCCATCTTGAACATAACAACAACAACAATAATGATAATAATGATAATAATAATAATATAAATGATATGAATAACAATGATAATGATTTTATACGGCCACATTTTAGATTAAAGCCCAGAAAGTTGTGAAGACAGAGTCAGCTCTTATTTGTCCAGCCGCACGTGATTTCATCACGCCTGGGACACCATTTTAAATGAAAGGTTGGATCAGAAATACACATTTTTAACCTGTTAATTCTCCTTGATACTATAGCTTCACTTCCACTCATAATGTACCCTTTCCAGTGGTCTCATTGATCTGATAGTCTTTTTTTATCATTGACCTTCAAATGATGTGCCGTTTGTTCATTACCACTTACCTAGAGTGATATCTCAGTACATTACCCCCATCCGCCACATCCTTGCTCCAGCCCATCCCTATTGAGGCAAATCCCACCTTTCAGACAGGAATCCTGAATTTGGATTTTGTAAATGTACTCTTGTCCAGTTTCTGGCTGTGGTCCCTCTTCATTATCTAGGCTGTGCCCCCAAGCTGAATATGGGCCAACTGCAACCTCCAATCCCATTGTTGATTTCCTGGCAGAGATACCTGAGTTTGATTCTTCCCCCTCCATCCCTGCTCCTCGAACCAAGACTTTTAAGATACCATGACACCCCTCCCTCCTGTCGTGTTTTGTACTTTGTTTCTTGCATTTGCTGTACTCTGTATTTTAGTTTTGTTTCACAATGTAACTAGTAACTAGATACCCAAGGGTTCAATGCGCTGCAACAAATGCAAAATAAATAAATAAAAGAAATACATTACATGGGTCTGTAACCTGCAGCTCTCTAGATGTTTAGCACTACAGCCCCCTTCCTCTCTCAAACTGGTCTAGACTGGGTAGAACCAGTGGTCGAAGTGTATGAAAAGAAGTAGTGGAACTATGTTCCCTGGTGGCCTGCCCCTGGTTCCGCACAAACCCTATCACCATGCCCCCTGCCACATGCAATCCAAAACCCCCTAACAAACACACCTGCTATTTAAGGGAACGTTCACTGCAGCCCACTGATGTGCAAGTTTCAACTTCTTCCTACACTTTTATTTTAAATATAAACCATTCCAGAACGTTTTATTTTTAAAATAAAAGTACAGGAACACGAAACTTAAATAAAGAAAAGTAGAGGAGCACCGCTCCCAACCGCTCATGTCCACTTCGACCACTGCGTAGAGCTGATAGAAGTTGTCGTCCAAAACATCTGTAGAGCCAAAGGTTGCATACCCATGCTGTATTACCTTAGGTAATCCCCATTACACCAATTCTCCACCTCATCATCACTGTCCTTAATACTCCCCCTCCTACCCTGTGTCAGGGATTTGCCTGGCTATGGGCGTGGAAACAAAGAGGGGAGAGTGGAGGCGGAGGCTTGATAACATGGAGAAGGGCCAGCAGTCAGAAATCAGTAAAGAGTATATTTCAACACACACCTTTATTTATTTTATTTATTTTTAATTATTAATCTAGGATTCCTTATGCGAGGTGGGATTCACCTCAGTAATGAAGGACTTTGACGAGGAGGAGTAGGACAAGATGTAACCAAGGCATTCTCGCAATAGAACCCTGGCCCACGGTAGAGTGGCCCTCTTTATTAATAAAGCATTAGCACACGGGGTGGGAGGAGCAACCAATGAGGTTGCTCAGATTATGGGCTGAATCCAACAATCTCAGCCTGCAATGCGAGCAGCCTGCATTCCGGGCTGCCCCAGCCCCTCCATCTTACACACCCCCTCTCCTCCCTTCTCCGTCCATCAAGTTTCCACTCTGTGTCTCCGCTGTTCACCATGGAAATGGAAGATGGACTCCGTATGGAGCCCCATCTTCCAGCTCCATGGTGGCCATCTTGGGTAAGTATTTTGTTGGAATGAACGGGACACCGCTAGGACATCAGAGCCATGAACCTGCACTGTGCAGGAGGTAACCTCCAATGCACTTAGCAGAAGTTAGTTAACATATTGGTCTTGAAGTACAAGATGTCATTGATGCATTCTTCTGAGCTAACAAAAATCAATGTTTAACCCACAAAACTGCAGAGAGAAGACAGGATGAAATTATTTATTTGCAACTAAATATGCCATTGAACAACCCAACTCTCATATTCCTATTCTAATGGAATATGTATTCCACTACCACCCCAGAAACCTCACTTTCCTAGCTGCCTCTATCTCATCACATGCTCCAATACGCCCCAAATGCACAGCTGTTTCTTAACCCAGGGCACCTTCCAGCCACACAATGTCACTTCTTGCATGTCTGTTTGTTCATGCACACTACATGGTCTGGGGAGTTGGAAGGAGTCCCATGGCCCTAGGTGATCACTTCAACAGCCTAGGATTAACCAACACAGCGGTGTTGACAGTGCAGGCAAATAACTTAGTGGTGGACCGTGTGTTAGGCTGCCATTCCCATTTAATGTTAATGTTAATGTTAAAGGATATTTGTACCGCGCACTATCACCTCCGGAGTGGTCCCCTGGCGCTCATTAAGACCTAGGTCAGTGTCTGCAGTTTGAATGTAGGACTGAAAACTTTGAATGAACGATAACCACAGTAATTTCCTCTGTGTATATTTACATTTCATCATTCGCTAACCTGCTGTACCTTTACGTACGGACAAAATCAATTTTCAAATTAGTCGTGCCCCCTCCAAATGGTAAGTCTGACCGAAACTGCTGGACTATATCCTGTCTGTAAAAGGCCACAATCAATCCCAGACATGTGTTGGCTTCATTAAGCATCACTAGTAAGGTGTAACCTACGAGCCACTGCAGAGTGAGCTCGAAAGCCCACACGTGGACATACCCATGCCACTTAGTATGACTTTTACAACTCTTAAATGTAATGCATGTGAATCTTTGAATTAATAATAAACAGGGTTGATTGCTCATGGCATCTTTCCATTCCACCTTTGTTTAACCACTCTATCATTTCAGAAGCGAAAATACACGTGCAAATTAGTCTTGGTCCCAGTCAGTTCCATCTTCTAAAGCCCTAGTGGTTGGATTACAGGAGTCCTGCACAGATGAAAATGGACACCTATGATTTTCAAATGCTGCAGCCTTTGAAGAAGCAAAAATCAATGGCAATGCCAACAGTTTGAGCTTTTGTATAGGCATGGAAAAGGCCCTTGCCAAGCACTGCCATAGTGGTATTAACTGGTCGTTGATGGTAGAAGGTGAAACATGGTGCAAGTACCTGGATATGTAATAGCAGTGCCTGGCAAATGCCTGATACTTATACACATGCCAAAACTGTTGGGTTTGCCAATGCTTGTTTTTAACAGGGCTTCAATGAAGGACATGCATTGTGCATATAAATCGAGTGGCTGACGGCAGCCCCGGTTAAGACATTTTATTACACCAGTAGCACGTTTGCAGCTGCAATTAAGTCATTAACTCTCAGAAGACTGCTTTTAAAACACTTGCAGGCACTTTGAGTGCAAGGTTTCATGTTAAGGCATAATTAAAGCAAGCTCAAAGAGTTCCCATTGGCAGGTGTTATGGGCAGGGAGGGGTAGGAAGTGGGTGGGAATGGCCATAGAGATTACCATAGTCAATGGGTGGGCAAATAACCAAAACAACACCTACAAGCTCTGTGTCCCTCCTCATATGTGCCACCTAATAGCTCAAACTAAAAATAACATAACTGTGGCAAATAAAGTAATGCTAGTAGGGATGCACTACTGAATAAATAAGGGTTTTATTGTGTTAAAATATTAAACTAAAATTAAGGTGCCCTGGGCAAATCACAGGCTATCTATCTGTATATATACAATGCTTAG
This sequence comes from Ambystoma mexicanum, assembly GCF_040938575.1. Taxonomy (NCBI): domain Eukaryota; kingdom Metazoa; phylum Chordata; class Amphibia; order Caudata; family Ambystomatidae; genus Ambystoma; species Ambystoma mexicanum. Next base: position 489,942,160 of record NC_090933.1, on the reverse strand, counting down.
GTATGCTTCTGTACTCAGCTGATTCAATGTATCAGTGTTAGGTTGCCCTCTACTGTCCAAATGGAAAAGTGCACCCACTTCAACAACAGTTATCATTTCCACATACGGATGTAATTTATCAGTATTAGGTTGCCCTCTGCTGTCCGAATGACAAAGTGCACCCACTTCAAGAACATCTACCATTTCAACAAACAGAATGAGCAAGGTTCTATGTGGTCACCTTCACCTTCCACTATTGCAAACATTCAGAAGTTACTCCTTTTCACCTCCAGTTCTCTTCACACAGGGCACTGCGGATCCAGTGTCAATGAACAGTTAATTACGGGCTCAATGTTTCAATCTCTAAAGAGTGAAACACTGTAGGATGAATGCCTCCTCACAAACTAAAATGGAAAGTAGGTGCTGTAATTATGCTACTACGCAATCTTATGCATTCACAGGGACTCTGCATCAGAACTAAGTTGACAGTTACACATCTAAAAAGAAACATCATAGAGGCGCGTGTGATTGATGCTACTTATATACCTTTCTTATACCACACATACCTCTCATTCATCTAATATATTTAGCCTTTTCAATGACCATTAATGAGTCACAGGGGCCTACACCCATTTCCTGGAAGAGATCATTGGTAATTCCAATATTTAAGAAGGTTAACAGAAGTGACCCTATGAATTACCAACTGATATTGACCTTTAAGGTCTGCAGGAACAGTGTTTGTTATGCTGGGAACAGCAAGTGATCGCTAGTAATTCAGATATTTACGAAGGGGGACAGAAGTGACCCAATGAAATACCAACCGATCTTGACCTTTAAGATATGCTAGAATGGCATATGTTACGTCAGGGAACATCTAGTGAGTTTGTAAAATGCTAAATAGTAATGCTCAGAGAATGATGAGTAACTCAGGCACTCATCAGGGGTACTCCCTAAATATTCTTACATATGTTCAAAATAATCTTGTAATGAGTCAATAGAAATTACATGATATTTGGATAGCATACATATAATTATTTCCACAAATGTATGATTACGATTCTAGTATTTGTTGTGCATAATCATCTAAGCAGTCCACATAAGAGAACCCAGTTAAATTGCTCCACTGACTATTAGTTAATGTCCAAATGATCTCTCATGTATTCACTACGCGTTTCAGATGTTAGTCCATCTTCATGTGGATTTAAACTGCCTCGCTATATGAATACATTAAAGTAATATTTACTAAATGACCTGATCAATCAATTTAAGTTTAAATACGTCCACTAACCTGTATCATCAGAGTTGTCCCCTAATTGGAACAATGTGTAATCAGTAACTCTGTAATCAAAACCACAACAGTGTTCAGTTAGTCAAAACATTGCTCATAACTGTACAAAGAAGTACCTGTATAAGGAGAAAGTATCACTCACCCTTCATCTACTAATATGGATGGTCAAAGGTTTTAGCAATGTCCTTTGAGGCTTGGCTAGGGTAACAGTAATACCTCTGAAATATTAAGAATCTAGCATAACTGAACCCTCTTAACTTCATCTGTTTAATCCCAGGTAAGTAACACAAATGCAACTTTACCTTTATGCAAATTCATTTAGCTTCATGAGAAGTGAGAAATGAAGCATGCAACATAACAGTAAAAAAATCTTAATAAGATCCCTACATTTTCAGATGAACATACAGAGTCTTGGGAAACACTATTGGTCTTAATTTAGAGTGTGGGGTAAATGGATAGTACACCATGTATCCACAGAAAAATAGATTTAGAATAGTTTCAGAAGTGAAATTGCCATGTTACCATTCGGATTCGAAGAACTAAAAAGGGCGATTTGCACAGTCCCTGTATTAGGAATTCCAGACTAAAGTCAAGAATTTTACTTACTCTTGCATTCAAATGGAGAAGTGATGACAGCAGTACTTACAAAGAAGACAACATTAGGACATGGACACAAACCATTAGCCTATTATAGTGGGATTCTAGACCCAGTAATGAAAGGACAGTATCCATGCGAACAAGCCCCAGTGGCTACTGCTACTGCTTTCGCGATTGAGAAAGCCATCAGTATTACAATGGGATGCTCAATAACGTTATTTGTCAAGCATTCCCTATTTGCCATTTTGGAGAAACCTTAAAGTACATTAACTAAACAAAGAGTGTCTGGATATGAAGTGATTATTTTGAATCCAGCAATAAAAATTGTTAGATGTAGAATATTGAATCAAGTGACATTTATAGCAGAGCCAGTAGAAAGGGATGACTGTGTACACTATTGCACAATGTATATTGAATTGTATGATGACATTCGCATATTGGAGAAAATACTCTCAGAGGAGGAGATATTCTCTTTATTGACGGTTCTTCAAAAATTGATGAAACAACTGGTGAAAGGCATACTGGGATCTGGATCGGAGCCTGTTGCGCTGTGTTGTCTTGCTTCCAAGGCAAAAGCATTGCTCCTGAGATATCCTTCCTCCCCATTGCTTTCACATTGTTCAGCGCAGGCTGCAGAATTAGTGGCACTCATCACAGCGCTTCAGAGATTTGAAGATGAGGAAGAGAAGGTGTATTCTGAATATGCCTATGTGATGACAACCGTACACGCAGGGTTGTCACATTGGAAAAGGAGGGGTTTTCTGTCACGGTCTGTCTCCGCCTTCCCCAACTCCTCCTCACCTTTCTTCTCCTGTACTTCTTCCGTCCTGATTACAGCCTTCTTTTTCTTGACCTTTTCTCCTTTGGCTGGCTTCTTCTCCTTTTTTTGTCGAAGGTAAGGACGCGCTCCCTCGGTAGCCTCGGTGATCTGGCTGATAACAGATCTAGGGAATACCCGAGGAGCACGCCCTAAAGAATGGGGAAAAAAGCCTCCTGGCAAAAAAAACCTGATCAGTATTCAGGTATCCGTGGAATACTAGATGTCTGGCAGTTATATGGAGATGTCGATTCCTGCAGCCGCGGAGCTCCGGACACGTAGGAGGAACGTCCACACCTTGCTCAACTCGTTCCCTGAGAAAGGCGGTGGAACAAGGATACTGCCTCCAGTGTTGTGCGGTCTCAATGTCTTCTGGGCTGAGTTGCAATTGAAGGGAGGTCTCGGTCCATCAGAACACCAGAGAGGCGTTACGAACGGAACAACAGAAGAAAGGAGGGCGGAAGGAAAAGAGGTAAGGAAACGGACAGAAAGGTATGAACAGCCGAAAACGCTCATAGCGAAATGCTAACGCTGAAGCACCGGCTGAGTGAAAAAGACGGGAAAAATACTTACATGGAAAACGCTTGGTAGTACGCGTCGTGTAAGAAAGAACAGAAGCTAAGACCCTAATCACCTTACCTGAAAACCTGAAAACACCACTAGTGCAGGGAAAGTAGGTAGGTAAGCAAAGGACCTGAATGAAGCAAAGAAGGAAAGCTAGACGCTGAGAGCGACTGGCTGGGCACGTAACGAAAATGATACAACACGCCAAACGTTGCTATGGCCTGCTGGTTATAGATTACATCGGCCATGTTGGAATAAACTAGACCGATAGAATGTAACAGGCCGCCATCTTAGTAGTATCTCCAACGACTAGCAAATCTCCAGGGCTGGTGCATGACATTTTCTCCATACAGACGGCCCTCCAGTGCCACATGCATCTTTATTTGGCAATCTTATTAAAGTACTAAAGCTCCCATTATCTATCGCCATGGTGAAATGCGCACCCCATACTAAAGGGGCAGACTTGATTCCTCGCCGTAATGAAGCCGCAGATGTAGAAGCCAAAATAGCAGCATATTTTCCAAATATTTCTGCATTACATTATGTTAAACAAGGATCAAACCGTTGCATTCTAATGCAGGAAGGATTCAATATGTTATCCATTTTATAGGTAATAGAGCTGCAAGGTTGAGCCCCACAGGAAGAGCAGGATTTGTGGAGAAAATGGCGGTGTTCTTTAACCCCCACTGAGGCTTCATGGAGACAGGACTGAACTGGAAAGCCAGTTATGTCTCTAGCATTATTGAAGGTGGTGCTGGAACAGCTACACTAACCTACACACACCACCAGAGAGAGTGTTGCTGCAAATGATCTAAGAAGACTGGTTCACACCAAATTTATTAGAACATGTTGCACAGTTTATTATAAATTGCATTGTGTGCCAGAAATATACAGCAGGGTACACCTTGCGAACAGTGAGAGGAGCAATTCCTAGGCCCAATGGTCCATTTGAGCATCTACATATAGATTGTGTGGATATGTTACAAATATATAACAGCTATATGTACATGCTGTAGTAGTAAATCCCTTTTCCAGATGGATCGAGGCAGGTCCATGCATGCACCCTGATGCCACATGCGCTGCCAGGTTTCTCATGCATGAGGTGTTGCTTAGATGGGGTCTGTGCAAAATCCAGTGGTCTGATAATGACCTGCATTTTGTAAATGAGTTGTTTGAACAAATAGTTATTTTATTAGGCATAAAAACACATGTTTTCCACAGCCTATCACACACAGGTGAATAGTGTCTGTAAGAGGCTAAATGGACTTCTCAAAGAAAGAATAGCAAAAATAAAAAAATACTCTGAAAAAGGGATGGCAACATTGAGAAACAAGCCTGGAGTCAGATCACCACCTAACTCCTCATGATTTGGTCACTGGATGCCGCATGAGAGTACCCATTATTCCCCCACCCGAATAAAAACAGATGCACACTGTGTAGCGAAAACATTAGGTGATGAGATGCATGATTATTTAACAAGTATGACTGCTATTGTTCCTTCTATTTCTCAACAGATCAAAAATCGGATGGAGGGGTCGAAGAAGACAACCACATACTGATTTTGTTGACTTACTCAAACAGCCTGGTTTGTATCCAGGTGATCAAGTGCTTCCAAAGAGCTTTGTTAGAACTTGGAATAAACCCAGTTTTGATACCTAATAGAGGGGGTCATCCCTACATCTGTGAGATTACAAGACAGGGGAGCCTGGCTGCACTCAAAAAACATTAAGCTCTACAAAGAAGAAACCCCAACCCCTCCACCACCTGTTGACAGTGAAGCAAGAGAAGAAGTTCTGTGCATGCTGACCAGATCGGCTACCAAGGGCAAGGTCAAAGAATCAATGGATTAAAACATTCTGGAACAAATTGACATTTCCTAAGTCTAATAGGGAATGAATGGACTTTCTGCAGTTTCAGAACATTTTCAGTTGATTTAAAACAGGATACACTGCAAATAAAACTTGAAGATTGCAAAGCACACATTATGTTTCCAATTCTGCATGCTGTTTTTGTATAGATACTTCAAACATATCCAGCGCTAGTGTGAGGAAAGGTGGACGTTGCTACATTTTTGGGAAATCCTAAAAACAGTCCTATCATTCAGAGAGTTATTTTAGTCATTATAATTCAGTTCCTGTTATAACAAGTGCAGATTTTGAAAAGTGATTGAAAGTAAACAATCACATTAAAAATAGGATTTTTCCATTAAATAAAACATAGACTGAAGAAGACCAGCTACTCCAAAAGAGATAATGTGGCATTTCAATACTATGGCAACACATCTTACAACTACATTTTGCCTTATGTGTTGTCTCTATTTTCTTATGCTCTTCACATTTCATGATACATTATTTTATAATGTAAATGAAGCATCCGATGAATGAAACATCTATTTCTATCAATGATAAGGCACAAGTGATATTTTTTCTGATATTTCTGAAAGAATTTCCCAATCTAAAAGAGATGTTGGGAACAACAATGAAGGTATAATTTCATATTGTGATAATTCGGCCCATTTAAAGAATTACATGTGGTACGAACACATGAAAGAGGTGAGGAGGAGAACATCAGATGAAAGCTGCTACGTATGTTCTCTCATCCCTTATGCCATTAAAGCTGCTAGAATATTATTTGCAAGAGAAATGCCCGTACATGATTTGAAGTGTCTCAGCCATCTAGCACGATGCACAAGATGGACAACCCTACGATGGCGATTGAAGAAATCATTTCCATATGACGATGCTTACATAAAAACCCAAAAGATGGAAAAATATTCAGGTTGGGCAAGCAGAATGCTCCTGTACTGATTCGATGGTATAACTGAAGAACTAGTAAGGGGTGTCGAACAGAAGTGATTGGGATGTGCAGTTGTATGGGAAACATTAGGATTGCCAGGATGCTGGGGGAGACCTCAGATGTTGGTGTATGGATGAGTTGCCACCAGTACAGGATGGGAAGAAGAAATGCTAGCATGCAGGGCACATTTATTGATGACAGCACCAGTAAAGATGCAAATAGTGAATGATGAATGCTATAGTCATGGGCCAAGTATTTGAAATTACTGACATGGATTGAAAATGAAGCAGGACCAGCATCCATACTACCAATTAAGAATGCAACACTGTGTTTCAGAAACAGAGGCTTGATCCCAGTTGGAGAAAATAAAGGATGCAAGCAAATAATCGATGTACCAGGAATGAATGGAGGAACTGCTGTGCTGATGGATCATTATTGGGCTTGTGGATCTAGAGCCTACATGCAATTGCCTAAAAATTGGCGGGGGATGTGCTCTATGGTAATTATACATGCTCCTGCATTGGTGATTCCCCAAAGTGATTTCCATATTGAAAGCTTTCTGAAAATGGATGAGCACTTGTGGAAGAAATGATTGCTTAGCTGTACACGAAAAAAGAGAGAGAACTATTTTTCAGCAAAATCAATAGAAGCCTATCATGACAGTCCAGATGAACTCAAATTGTTCAGCAGGACAGTAGTGATATTTTCAGCTATATTCATGCCAGGAATTCATACTGCAGTAAACTCAAGTGGTTACAGATCACTAGGTGGGAGCTGATACAAATGATCAACACAACAATAAAAGGATTCTATGCAATCAGAGAAGAACTGAGGGCAATCAGGCTCATGACCCCCCGAACAAGTTTGTCCTGGACTTAATTAAAGCAATGGTTGGAGGCATGTGCGTCAAGATCAGCCTTCTTGCTGTACATTTATACCTGCCCTTAATGGAGTAAATGGAACCCTGACAGAAGCAGTAACTATGCTGTCAACCCTGCATACGAAGATGGTGGATGAAGTAGATGAGACAGAGGATAAAGATTGGTTTTCTTCCCTGTTTTTATAGGTTCCAACCTGTTTGGTAAATGCTTTTGAACTATTTGGAGCAATACTAGAGTTAATATTGCTAGTATTCTGTCTTATAAGAATATTCATAGGATAGTTTAAGAAAACAGCAAAGAAAGCAATTGGAATGAAGATAATGATTGATGTGAGCACCTGAAAGTCCCCTGGCACCCCCAGGAACTATATTTTTATTACCTTAAGGATCATAAGAACTATGTAGGGCATTGGGTGTTCTGTCAGCCAACTGGGGAGTGGTGCCATATGACCTGGAGTGTGGATGAACACATATAGAATGCAGGTGACCTGAGGGGGGTGACTAAGATATGGATCCCGAAAAAGTCATCTTGTGGAAGAATGAAGAAAACTGAGGAAGAAGAGGTGGTTGAGGACTTGGCCAGAGGGGGGAATGTAGAGAAGCAGACACATATGTCACTGGTAGAACCCACCACCTCACCTCGGACATATTGGATGAAGAACAATAAGATACTGTGCATAACACCTGGTATAATTCTGATACCGTATCGGGTGTATGAGAGACATTATGCACTCAGACAACAGTACTGAATGCACCATCGAACAGAAGTGGTAGCAAGAGTTCTACAGGTACTGTTGAATATTGAGGAGCTGTGAAGAAAACCTGACAGTTGCTTGGGCACCTTACCTCTAGGACAAATAGTACGCAATGAACCAAGGTTATTTCTGGACAATAAACAATGTGTATTACAATGGAGCGAATAAATGTGGATGAGACTGGGTGATTTTAATCATTGATACAGCACAAGAGATGTTAATTAAAATCACAGGAGACCTAGATAAAATGGAAAATGAAATAAAACAACTGGTACCTCTAGATATTTACAAAAAACAATTGGAAGAGTAACCTCAGGAAATTGCGGAGTTTAAGAACTTTTGTACCAAAGAACGCATCTCAAGGATGAAAAAATATTTAATCCAATTCTCCTATGAGAATGCATTTTATTATACGAAAGATGGGTATGGTCCCTCGAATTTTCAACAAAAGGGCCAAAATCAACAAAGAACAGGTAGAACAGGCAATACCTCTTTCAGTTCAGGTAATTCAAACGATGGAAGTGGATACGGTAACAATTACAGAGGTCAAAGACCATACAGGAATAGGGGCAGACAGCAAAGAGGTGCTAACTGCAACAGACGTCAACAGAGAGGTGGTGGTAATTACAACCAATTCTACTCAGGTCAATCCAATCCACAGCAACAACAGCAGACTACTGCATCGGTCTCTTTTTTAGACCAGCGCACAGCTCCCAACAGTTGGGAACAGGAGGAAAGAAGGATGAGGAGCAATCACCCCTATTAGTGAACCTGTCCAAATATACACCAACCAAGATTGAAGAAAAAGTCTTAAACAAAGGTTTGGGCTTTGTGCCTACAGCCATATATTATACATTCCAAACTCGGATAGATGTAGAGAGTCTACCACGCAAAACACATCTATGACAATACTTCAATGACAGAACCTATGACTCACCTAACAATGAAAGTGGACTATGGTAAAAATCGTCATTTGAACCTCCAGTTAATTGCAGGACACCTGAAGCAATAGGATACGCCAAGCGAGTTTGGCAGGACATTTTGAGGTTAGAGAATTCTAAAACACCTGATAGCTTTCACAATTTCAGCAATGAGGAGAGAAGGGCCACTAGAAACTTAACTTGCAACAAGGACATAGTAATCAGTAAGGCTGACAAAGGAGGAGCGGTGTTGTTATTGGACAGATCAGCTTACATCAACGAATGTGACAGGCAACTTGGGGATAATGCGTTTTACACTTTGATCATTGAAGATCCGACCCTCAAATTAACAGCTATTATCTTAGAAAAACTTAAGAAAGCTCTACAAAGAGATTGGATTTCGAAGCAGGAATTTGAAAATTTGAATGTTACTAAATCATCAATGCCAAAATGTTATATTTTACCCAAGATATACAAATCCTTGGTCAACCCTCCGGGTCACCCAATAGTATCAGGTAAAGGGTCATTGTTAGAACCACTATCCAAGTTCACAGATAAATACATGAAACCTCATGTGACTACCCTGTATTCATATATTCAGGATACAACAGAGGTGATTAACCTAATAGAAAACCTACATGTTAACCCCAAAACTCAATTACTTGCTAGTCTCGATATTGTTTCGCTTTATACATGTATTCCTCAGAAAGCAACACTTGAAGTTCTCGAAGAAGTTCTTCTAACTAAAAGAACCACAGGAACCACACCGAACAGTTTCATCTTATGGTGTGCGGAAATGGTGCTTACAGAAAACTATTTTACTTTTAATAAAACATTGTACCACCAAACCCATGGGACGGCAATGCGCTCCCTAGTAGTCCCTACTGCGGCTAACTTGTATGTGGAATCTTTCAAGATCCAGCATATCTATCAGCCTTCCAACCCTTACTTTGACCTAATCGTGCTATGGCAGAGATTTATTGGCGATATTCTTATCATTTGGGAAGGAACAGAGAACTCATTTGTTGAATTTACACAATGGATGAATCAGCAGAATCGATTTTTGAAATGTACATCTACATATAGCAGAAAGGAGATCAGTTTCCTCAATATCTCGATTTGGATCGATCAAGAAGAACGAGTTTGTAAAGTCAAACCCTACCATAAACCTACAGATCAAAATGCGCTATTGAATTTCAAAAGCTGCCATCCAAGACACACCTGAGAGAACCTACCTTTTGGTCAGTTTTTGCAACTAAAATGCAACAGCACACTGAATCAAACCTTTTTATCTGAAGCAACAGTGATTAATTACAGCAAAAGGGATACCCAATGAAAATAGTGAAGAGAGCCTTTAAAAGAGCAAAAAACAACAACAGAGAAGCACTATTGGAATATCGGAATAAGAATGAAACGAATACTGAAATTGTGTTTGTTAGCACCTTTAATACTCGGTCTAATCATATCACCAAAATAGTCAAAAAACATCGGCATATATTAGAAGGAGGTGATTGCCCATTGGCAAAACTCTTGTGTGCATTCAGGTGAAGTACAAATCTTAAAGAACTCCTTACGAAAAATGATATTTCACTAAAAACCAACATACAGACAAGTATCACAGAACATGGGAATTACCCACCTTGACGGGACAATCACCTTGCGGCAAATGTGTTGTTTGAAAATACACCATTCACTCCAAAGAAATAGACCTTGGACTCAAAAAACCATGGAGACAAACAGGGTTGACCAACTGCAACTCGACTAATATAGTGTATGCAATCTGGTGCCCGTGTACAAAAATGTATATTGGTATGATAGAAAGGAAGGCCAAACAATGGATTAGTGAGGATCGTTGCTGTATCAAAAATAAAGTTCTGACAGCTCCCCTTGCTCCCCACTTTGTGGCAATGGAACACTCTAGCGACACACTTAAATGGACTATTTTATGGCAACAGGCAAAACTAATAATAGAGTAGCAGATGCTAAAAAACTGTTCTTTAGGGAGCAATGGTTAATTTTCTTAACCAAAGCATCAGAAGTGGGATTGAACGAAATGATTACCCGGAGCAACTTCTGAATAAAACCCAGACGTCTCAAAGAATTCTTCTTTTCCAGCCTCTCATTACATTCAACGCAGCAAAATTGCCACAAATACACAAAGTGCGGTTTGAACAGATTAGACAAAGGATAAAAATGGGGGCGCTGTTGTGCGCCGAACAAGATGGCCGCCTGAAACGTGAGCTCCATGGCAGGCAGATCGCTCGATCCTAATCTTGTGCCTCTACGATCTACAACTTGTACCAGGCTGCTGCGATTCGCGAGCTGCTGGAGCAGGGACCATCTGGTCCAAATCCCGAATGAAAACAGCGCCGGGAACCCTGTGATCAGGAACTGCCGCGACCATCCCCCATCGTCCGCGCATCTGCGTGCCGAAATCCGGCCTCGAGAAGATTCAGACGGACCAGGCCCCCGGAACTGAGACACTTCGCCACCCCTGTGGAGGCCCGTGGAGTGGTGGAACACCTCTGCGGCGATGACGGGGAGCGAATCACACGGTTGCTTAGTCCGTACAACCAAGGCGCAGAGCACCGTAGATATCAGAACTGTAACCGCTGCGACCCTCGTGTGCTGAACCGGCGCCCGCGCTGGACGGCTCCTACTCAGACCCTCATCGACTCCTACATCGGCCTTCATCTGGCTGCTCTCCTCGCTGGGCCCCCCCCACCAACGAAACTTCAGCTCCCGGGGTAGAGCTGTGGCACACCAATGGACACCGGGTGCTGCGCTCTCCTGGCGGCGTGGACTGGGTTGCCAGACCCTTGGCAGCCACAAGTTACATGGGGGATGGGGATCCTCTAACACCCCCACTGAGGGCTGCTAACCCCTGGCCGTCACGAAGCGGAGATAAGGACATTTTGCTGTGCTGCTCCGTGTGGGTCACCAACTGCCCGCACCCAATAGAGGACGCCCTGAGACTAGCTTACCTCCACCGAGGGACT